>NW_006792080.1:178010-194215 GCF_000442215.2 Lipotes vexillifer | reverse complement strand
CCCCCAGCTCCTGGGAGCCCCGCCCGGCGAGCAAGCAGTGCCCTCTGGGCCGGCCCAGGAGCAGCTATTACCCTGCGGCGGCGGCGGCTCCGCCCCGAAGCTCACCAGCACTCCGTCCCTCCTCTCCGCCCACACTGTTCCCTCCCCCGGGCCCCTCCCCCGCGCCCCCGCCTGGGACAGTCCCTCCTGCCTCTCAAGCCACTGCCTCTGAGAAGCCTCCCCTGGGCCTCAGGCCGTGGTCACACTGCCCTTCCGGGACCGCGTCCTCCCGTGAGGAAGCGGCCTGAGAGGAAGGCCCGGGACAGGAAGGTGGGTGCGGGCGAGGTCCCACCTGTACAGGAGGCGGCCCCGGTCCCGCGCGCTGATCTTCCCCCACAGCCCGTGCTCAAAGGCATCCTTCGCAGCAGCCACGGCTTTGTCCACGTCGCTAACCTGGGCCAGGGACACCTGGCAGATGACCTGTGGTGGAGTGGAGCCCTGAAGCCCTGCCTGGCCACCTGGGCGGCCGCGGAGGCGAAGGTCAGCGGACAGGAGGGCACGGGCAGGGTCTGCACGACGAGGGGAGGTGGGGCCTGCAGAAAGGGCCATGTTCCTACGTCCCGAGGGCCTTCCCTCTACTCTCCCACTGACCCCAAACAGGGTGACGGACTCAGGCTGCAGCCATAAGGCCGAGGGTCAGCTCAGTGTTTGCAAACCGAGAGCGGAGACCCATAAATTTAGTGAGGCGCAGGCGGGAGGTTTGCTCCTGAAGTGACATAAGCCAGCCCAACACCCCTGTATTCCATGTCCCGAGGGTGCCCACCTCCCGACAGCACAGGCCCCCATACCTCCCCCCACGTAGACGGGGTGGGAGGGCGGAGGCCAGCGCCTCCTTGCTGGTCACCACAGGTAGGCTGTGCCCTCCCTGCCCACGGCCCCGGCGCCAGGCATCCATACAGCCTCCTGCCCGGGCTTCCCAAAACTGGCCCCGAGGTTGTGGTGGCAGCACCTGACTTTCCTGCCTGAGGGCACCTGTCTGGGTCCACACACCCTGCCCATCACTTTCTTAAACTCCCCTCAGAGGACCGTTCTGAGGCCCTGTCTTCTGTGGTGTGCGTCTGTAGGAAGGAGTGTGTGAGCGTGCACGAAAGTGACAGCGCCATACGTGTGCACTGAGCAGGACAGCTACAGCCAGGGCGTCTTGACAAACCCGGGATGCGAGGCGGGCCCTCCCGACGCTAGGGTTATTCTTGAAGTGTGGAGGGGAGGGAGTGGCCTCCATTTCCTCCTTGGGAGGGCTTAACTCTGCTGCAGACCCTCCAGAGTCCTCCTGCATCCCCATCACCCTCCCCACCTCATCTGCCCCTACGCCGTTCCTGTAGGAAGGGCTGGAGGCTGACTGCAGCGTTTTCTCCCCCCAGCAGAGGCCCCCAGCTGGGACCCAGAGGTCCCCAGACTGGGGAGGGCTAGTAGATGGGAGAGGGGGCATTGGGGGCCTGTGCGGGGCAAGGGGTTGCTGGGCCTGCACTCACACTTCCATCTGTCGGGTTGATGGTCTCATAGGTCTTGGCGCCCTCGGCATCCACAAACGCACCTCCGATGAAGAGCTGGTGGGGCATTCGGAGGGTCAGCTTGTTCACGGTCTTTTCCACCTGGGGATGAAGGGCCACAGGCTGGAGCTGCAGTGTGGATTCTTTGCGAAGGGGCATCCTTGATGGGCACGACCCCACCAGAGACACAGGGACCACTTGCCCTGCCCCCGTCCCCAAATACACAAGCAAGGGCCTGGGCTACTTGATCTCCTCGTCGGATCCAGCCCTGCTGCCCAGGGAGCTGTTGTGTGGGCAGAGGTGGCAGCTGAGTGATAAGCAGAGATGGAGGGCCAGACTCCACAGCTAGACTGCCCGGCTGGAGCCCCGGCTCTGCCACTGACCTTGGGCTGCTTGCGTGGCCTCCGCACACTGGAAGCGCCAGTGGGCAGACAGCACTTGCGGCCCCCAGACATGATGCGGCCCCCGCTCACTGCCCCTCGGGCCTGCAATCCCACGATGAACGCGGAGCCTCTGGGATGCCGCCCCTCCTTCCGCAGTCATTTGTCCACAGCCCTAAGGCCAGCCTGGTGTCCACCCTGGTCACCCATACTTTCTTCATCAGCCCTTGTTCCAAAGCACCAGCCAGCCAAACTATCACAAAGCTAATTCCCATAGGAGTCGGTAGTCTACCGAGATACCCCAGGGATGGTTTTTCCACAGTTTCTTTAAAAATTACATTTGCAGTTAGTTACTTCCTCATACTTCCTATGTACAAGTTGAATGTAGACGATCATTTGTTTTCCTCATGGGGAGAACATTCCCAATCCCTTTCTCTCTCTCTCTCTTTTGTTTCAACCAACGGAATTGCACACAGGTGACTGGTTGCACAGGTGATGGAAGAGCTGAGAAGCCACGAGTCAAGCCAGAGGTTGACACCAGCAGGAAGCCGCTGCCATTGCTGGGAGGTGGTGGAGCCAGGACTAGGGGTGAGAGTCACCCGGGGGTACAGGACGAGCTGGCAGGGCTGGAAGCCACGCCAGGAAACCCACCAAAAGAGAAAGTGGGTGGAGAGAGAAGAACCCTGTAAAAGTCTCTCCTTAATACCCTGTCTCCTGTCTTGGGACCGAACCTGTCCCCTATACTGAGTCTCGGACAACAATTTCCTCTGTTGAGTTTGTCCTACCGCCTGGCATCTTTAGGCTATTTGGAATTACCAAAGGAAGCTTAGGTCACTAAAGCTTCTGGACATCCAGGCTTCCCCCAAGCGTCACTGTGGATCCACAGGTATGGGTGCCTGAGGGGTGTGCAGGCCGGGCCCGCGTGGGGGGCCCAGGACTCACGTGGTCGATGGTGCACTTGCTCTCCTTGTTGTCCCCTCGCGTCTTTCTCACTAACAGCTGAATGAAGTCCCCGAAGGTGGCTGCCATGTAGATGTCTTCATTTTCTAGCTCGAGGCCATCACACAGCTCCTTCACTTCCTCAACCAGTCTGGAGGGAAGTAGGAAAAGCGAGGGCCTGGGGGAGCCTCGCAGACCTGCCTGCTTCTAGCGGCGGAGCTGGTGGCTCGTCTCAGCCCCCGAGGCGTGGGTGTCGGTCTAGAGTTGGGGTTCAAAGCCCAGTCCGTGGATTCAGAGGCTCTGGTTTCAAGTTCTGGCTCCAGCACTTACGAATCTGTGACCTTGGGCAAGTGACCAATTGCTCTGAGCCTAGTTTCTTTGCCTGTAAAATTGAACCAATCATGGCTCCTCTATTTCCTGATGAGTAAATGAGACAATCCACGTGGAAATAATTAATAGAAGATTAATGATAATCATTGAAAGACAGTGTGAGAAGAGTGAAAAGACCCGCCACACGCTGGGAGAAAATATTTCCAAATCACATACCTGATCAAAGACTCGGCTTCAGAATACGTAAATAATTCTTAAAATCAATTCTAAGAAAAAACTCCAAGTGAAAATAGGCAAAAGGTTGACCAGATGCTTCACCAAGGCAGAAATATGGATGGCAAATAAGCATATGAAAAGATGCTCCACATCACTCGTCAACAGGAAACGCGAACCAACCGCAAGGAGATTCGGCTCCGTACGTACCAGCATATCTGAACTTAAAAGCCTGACCAGACCAACCACTGGTGAGGCTGCAGAGCACCTGAACCCCTGTTTCCTGCTGGTGGGATTGTACAGCGGTACTTCGGAAACCACGTTGCAAGGCACTTTGGCAGTTCCCTAAAAATTACACATATTCTTCCCAACACGTTTAGGTATTTACCAAAGAGAAATAAAAGCCCATTTATAGACACAAAATGGCAGAGCAAGAAGCTCCAAAAATCCGTCCCTCCACCTAAACAACGATTAAACAGGCAGGAATTGTCTGAATCAAATGCTTTGGAATTCTCGAGTCTCGTCGACACTTGCAGCTTCCAGGGGAGAACGTGGTGAAGAGCTGGGGCTTGGCAGTAACTTCCAGACTTTCCACCCCCAGGGCAGGAGGCAGCAGTGGCAGCAGGTCACTCCCGCCGTGGCCTCCCGGAGGCGGGCATTGGGGGGCAATGAGGACCTCGTCCTCCACACATCTGGGTCGCGGGTTCCAAGTGCTGAGGCTGCTTTTGATCGCTGAGGGGCTGGCCCAAAGGCTGGCCAATCCCATACATGCTTTGCATAGTGTGTATGACCCCAGGGAAAACAGAAGAGAAACTTCAATGATTACACACAACAAGGAATACACACCATGCAAAGAAAAGTTTGGAAAAGTCACAAACGGATGGCTCCAACCCTCAACAAGCAAGATTTAACAACCTCCCCGAAGTGAGAGAATCAGATTCTCAGAACTGACACAGCATTACACGCAAAATGTCCAGTTTGTGCAAAACATTGCAAAACATACAAAGAAACAGGCCCATTTACAGGAAAAAAAGAATTTGGAAGAAACCATCCCTAGGGATTATCATCAAAGACATTAAATCAACCATCTTAAATGTGTTCAGTGACTTAAAGGAAACTAGGAAAATTATTATGAAAAAAATGAAAATATCAAGAAAGAGATAGAAATTATAATAATAAACCAAACAAATTCTCAAGCTGACAGATACAATAACTGAAATGAAACCCCCACTAGAGGCTTCAAGAGCACATCTGAACAAGCAGAAGAAAAGGTCGTGAACCTGAAATTATCCAGTATGAGGAGTAGAAAGAAAAAGGAATGAATACGAATGAAAATGAAAATGAGCCACAGGGACCAGTGGAACATCATCAGATCATACTCATCATACCAGGTCCAGAGAAGAGATAGAACAGGACAGAGAAAATATTTGAAGAAATAATGCCCCCAGAGTTCCCAAATCTGAGGAAACACATGAATATACACGTTCGAGAAGCTCAATGAACTCCGAGCGGGATAAACTCAAGGAGAATCACACCAAGACACGTGACAGTCAACCCGCTGAGACCCAAAGACGAGGATGGAATTTGGAAAGCAGCAAGAGAGAAGCTAATCACACACAAAGGATCCTCAATAAAAATTAAAACCTGATTCCCCCCCAGGACCTGTGAAAGCCAGAAGGCAGTGGGATGGCATATTTAAAGCCCTGAAAGAAAAAAAGTGTCAACCAAGGGTTCCATATGCATCAAAACTACCTTTCAAGAATGAAGGAGAAATTAAGACACTTCCAGATAAACAGAAGCTGAGGGAGTTCATTGCTAGTAAACGTGCCCTGAAGGGAGTCTTTCAGGCTGAAGTGAAAGGACATTAAACAGTAACTCAAAGCCGTAAGGAAAAGTAAAGTGCACTAGCAAAGGTAACTACGTAGGTAAAGAGGAAAGCCAGTATTATTGTACTTTTGGTATGGTTTGCAGCTTCTCCCCTTTTACTACCTCGAGTAATAGGCAAATACATAAAACAAACATTTAACACCTATATTAATGGGTATTCAATGTATAAAGATGTAATCTAGGATAATAACAATATAAAGGGGCGGGGTGACTATATATAGGATACGAGTGTTTACATTTTATTGAAATTAAGTTGGTATTATTCAAACTACATTGTTATAAGTTAAGATGTGAACCTGTAATCTCCAAGGTAATTAAGAAATAGCTAAAAAAAAAAAAAAAAGGGAATCGACTTTAGCCAGGTAGCCCTCTTCTGATAATTCTTTATGTTATTTGGTCTCCAAGGCCGCTGAGCCTGCGCGTCCGGAGCCTGTGCTCCGCAACGGGAGAGGCCACAACAGTGAGGGGCCCGCGTACCGCAAAAAAAAAAAAAAAAAGGGAATCGATAATGCAAAATTATCCTTCTCTTTATACAAATTAGAACTTATTACCACTGCTAAAAGACATAGAGAAAACAGACAGACAGCAGAAGTAAATCCTTTATCAGTAATCCGGTTAAACGGAAATGGACTGAACCCTCCTCTTAAAAACATAGGTTATAAGACTGGATAAAAACATCCAGCATCCATCCATATACCACCAGAGATTCACTTAGATGAAAATATGCAAAAAGGCTGAAAGTAAAAGGATAGTAAAGGTATTCCATGCAAATAATAATCAAAAGAGAGCTGGGGTAGCCATACTCTTATTAGACAATTTAGATTTTAAATCAAAAACTGTCAAGAAAAAAAGGACACTGTACAATGGTTAAAGGGTCAATTTACCAGGAAGATATAACAATTATAAGCATATGCGCGCCCAACATCAGGCCACCTAAATGTACGAAACAAATATTAAGATAACTGAAGGGAGGAGCAGCATCGCAAAAATCCATGAGATTTCAATACCTCACTTCCAATAATGCGCAGAATATCCAAGCAGAAGATCAAGAGGCAGACAGGGGACTTAAACAACGCTGTGGGTGAAACGGACCTAACACACATACACAGAGTATTCCACCCAGCAGCACGGCACAAATTCTTCTCAAGGACAGATCACAGGTTAGGTCACAAAACAAGTCTTAACAAATGTAAGAAGACTGAAATCATACCAAGCATCTTTTCCATCCACAATGGTAGAAACTAGACATCAGAAACTGGAGGAAAACTAAATTCAGAAAAACTAAATTCAGAAAAACTAAACAACACACACCTGAACAACCAATGGGCCAAAGAAATCAAACGGGAAACCAAAAACTACCTTGAGACAAATGAAAGAGGAAACACAACACACCAAAACTTATAGGACACAGAGAAAGAGCTCTTAAAGGGAAGTGTATGGTGATCAATGTCCGTATTAAGAAAAAAAATCTCAAATAAACAGCCTAATTTTACACCTCAAGGAATCAGAACAAGAAGAACAAACTAAGCCAAAAGGTAACAGAAGAAAGGAAATGGCAACGATCACAGTGGAAATAAATAAAATAGAAAAACCAGGGGGAAAAAACAACAGAAAAGACCAACAAAACTAAGAGTCGGCTGTTCGAAAAGTTAAAAAAAGGAGACAAATCTTTAGGTAGACTCAAGGAAAAAGAGAAGACTAAAACCAAAAAATTAGATGAAAGAGGAGACGATACAATGGATACCACACGGATAAAAAGCATCGTAAGAGACTCCTGTGAACAATTACACATCAACAAATTGCATGACCCGGAAGAAATGGATAAATTCCCAGAAACACACAACCTACCAACATTGAATCATAAAGAAACAGATAATCTGAACAGACCAATAACAAGTAAGGAGACTGAATTGGTGATCGAAAACCTCCCAACGAAGAAAAGCCCAGGACTTTGGGTGGGATTCACCAGGGAAAACCTGGTGAATCCCGCCCAACATTTAAAAAGAATTAATACCAATCCTTCTCAAACTCTTCCAAAAAAACGGAAGAGGAGGAAACACGCCCAAACTCACTTTACGAGGTCAGCGTTACCCTGATACCTGAGCCAGATAGTGAGAGCAGAAGAAACAAAACTACAGGCTAATCTCCCTGATGAATATACAGATGCAAAATTATCCTTCTCTTTATACAAATTAGAACTTATTACCACTGTTAAAGGGCAAGAGAGACAGTTCACATGAAGTTGAAGACTGGGTGACCTGATCTGTGGTGACGGATCATCCCTGGGGGCCACCGACTTGGGAGGGGCACGAGGGATCCTCTGGAGTGAGGCTGGGGCCCATGTCTTCAACAAGGTGTAGCTTGTGAGATATGATATACATCACATAATATATATATTATACGTGTGCTATAACGTGTACGTTACACATGTTAAATCAAAGCTACCACACTGTCCTCTCAAGATCCGTGCACCTCACTGCACGTAAAGTCATTCCTAAAATTTAAAAAGACTTGCGGGACTCCCCTGGTGGTCCAGTGGTTAAGACTTTGCCTTAAAATGTAGGGGGTGTGGGTTGGATCCCTGGTTGGGGAGCTAAGATCCCACATGCCTCGCGGCCAGAAAACCAAAATGTAAAACAGAAGCGATACTGTAACAAATTCAATAAAGACTTGAAAAAAAAATAAGTAAACAACTATCCGTTTCGAAAAATAAAACGAAATAGACAGAGTTGCAATCATGATTCCCTGACTGCTCGTGCTCCAGCCCAACGGGCCCACCTGTGCCAGGCCCCACCTGCCTGGTTCCTCCCCACACGTGCTGGCTTTCACCGGGGTGTTGGGCTTGTGGCAGTTTTAAAAGAGCCACACAGGGCTTCCCTGGTGGCGTACTGCTTAAGAATCTGCCAGCCAATGCAGGCGACACGGGTTTGAGCCCTGGTCCGGGAAGATCCCAAATGCCGCGGAGCAACTAAGCCCGTGAGCCACAAATACTGAGCCTGCACTCTAGAGCTCGCGAGCCACAGTAACTGAGCCCGTGAGCCACAACTACTGAAGCCCGCAAGCCTAGAGCCCGTGCTCCACAACAAGAGAAACCACGACAATGAGAAGCTCGTGCACTGCAACAAAGAGCAGCCCCCGCTCGCTGCAACTAGAGAAAGCCCGCGCACAGCAACAAAGATCCAATGCAGCCAAAAATAAATAAATAAATTTACTTTTAAAAAGTAAATAAAATAAATAAAAAAATAAAAGAGCCGCACATTGTCTGATCTTCCTCCCATGAGGGGTGAATCTCAGTCCCGCCCCTACCCTTGAATCTGGGTGGGCTTGTGGCCACTGAGACCAGTCAGGGCAGTGGTCCGCACCTGTCTGCTCGCTGGCCTCACGTTTGCAGAGCCGGGAGCCGCCAGCTAGACGTCCAAGTCCCAGAGTGGCCGCTCTGGGGCCACGACACAGCCTGGGGGAGGACATGCCTGCCCAGCTGTCCCAGCTCCAGCTGGTCCACTCCTGGTGGGCCCGAGGCCTGCACACGTGAGTTCTTTCTGGATCCCTGACCTGCATGGTTTCCTGCCACTCTGTTTCAGGGTGACTCCTGACCCAGAGACACCTGGGACACCACCCCCACTCCAGGCCTTACCTGACGACGTCCACCGACGCGGCCCCCGACTTGAAGAAGTCAGTGGAGTCTTCCACCTCCACGACGTTGGGGAGAATCCGTTTCCAGGCACCCTGGAAAGCAGGAGTGGTGAGCACACGGCTCCCAGGGCCCGGACGGGTGCGGCGGGGGTGAGAACAGCCCCGGGTGCGTGCGCACTGCCCGGCGCCAGGCTGGCCCGTCCACTCTACTCTCTGATGCTCCCGGGTGCCTCGTGGTACTGGGGTGATAGCCTCCCTGGGGAAGCAGAAGCCCAGGCTGCTGTCTGCACACCCACATCACCTTGACCGCAGCTTCGTGGGGGTCCCCACACTGGTCCAGGGGGGGCGGGAGGACGGATGTGCCGGAGCTCCTCCTGAGACCCGCCCCCCGCCAGCCCCACCTGGAGGGTTACCCGGGGTGGGTGTCCCCACCTGACACTGTGTAGGGGTGCTGCCACGTGGAAGGGAGAGCAAAGCGGGAGGTGGTTCTGTGAGTGAACAGGGCCACTGAGGGGGCTCGGGAGCCCTGGGTCTCATCCTCACAGAGAGGCTAGCTGGCTCTGTGCCCCTCTGTCCCGGGCCTGTGGAGGGCAGTGGTTCCTGCCCCCGGCCTCGTGGACGAGCGTGGACAGGGCAGTGAGAGCCGAGTGGGCAGCACAGGAGGGCTATCCTATGGGTTACGACGGGACACAACGGGACAACTGCTCTCTGGGCAGCTCCCAGCCAGGGCTTTTAGGGCAGGCGCCGGAAGGCCCATGCTCAGGCTGGGCTCCAGGCTGTGGCCCAACCAGGACCAGCCCACGGCGACCCCTAGGCTGACCCTGCCTGGCCTCTCTCAGGAGGCTGCCCTGGATTTGCTCCCACCCCCCGTCCTCCTGGAGACCATCAGAAGCCGTCCTGAGCCATCCCTTCTCCCCGGGCCTCCACCCAGGCTCTCACCCTCTGGTGACAGGCTTCCTTGAACCCCTAGCTCATACTTAATCCTGGGCATCCTTCAAGGTCAACTGCTAAATCACCTCTTCCTCCAAACCTTCACTGACTGCAACGCTCGCTCAGCCTGGGGCCAGCAGTCACTGTCGCTGTGTGGGCGCTGCACGCCGGCCCTCCTGGGGTGTGTGGAACCCGAGTGGCCGCGTGGCCTCGTCCAGACCCCAGCTCGGCGCCTGACAAGCCGTCAGATGCAGGCAGCCTCCCCTGCCTCGGTCTCCTCATCTGGGCAAGGGGCTGGGGGCAGCCCTGGGAGCATCCCTGGAATGAGGCTGGCAGAGCTCGGGGTGCAGGAGCCCATGCTGCCTCAGAGCCTGTGAGGCCTCTGCTGCACGTCTGGAACTCAGTTTAGAGTAACCCGGACCCTCTAGAAGCATCTGCTTTTCTTATGACTGTTGGGCTCATGGCCAGCAGTACTGAGGTCCTAACAGGTGCCACTAAGCTGTCACCTCTTCTGCCACCAGCCTCAGCCATTCCAGTGCCACTCGGCCACAAGCTCCAAACGGCAGTCTGTCCAGCTGGCCCCGTAACCCCAGGGCAGGCTTAGGCCCAGGGCCAGAGTAATTGCTCCAAGAATACTTTTTGAATGAATAGGCTTTTTTTTTTTTAATAGACATTCAGAATGTTCAGCCTCCACCTGAGGAGATGCTTGGTGCCCCCCGGACCGGCAGGCTCCCCCGTCCCCCCTTGCTGGGTCCTGCGTCTGCACTGGTCACGAGCACGCAGCGGCCCCGCGGCCGCCGCCTGGCCCTCCGCGGCTCCCCGGCTCTCAGGGCCTCGGCATTTGCTGTGCCTGCCATCTCTCTGCACTTGGGTCTCAGCACAAACCACCTCCCTACCCAGGGTGGCCTTCCCCGGACTCCCTTCTGCAGCATCCCCGGCCTCCAGGCACCTCGTTCCCATCACCGTCACTGCCCTCTGAGCACATCTCCCGTCGGAAATTATTTTATTCCCTCGCCTGGTCGTTCGCCAGCTCTCTTTCCTGTGAGAAGGGACACACGTGACAGCAGAGACACTGCTGACCATCACACCCCTAGTGTCTGGACGTGTACCTCAAATGAGCGAACCCACGACCGAATGACTGAACAGCTGAAAATCCACCCAGTGCCCTCTGAGCAACACAGCTAAACACCCTCCAAACCACGCCTTCCAGGGAGAGGGGGGTGGAGCAGAGAGCAGGAGGGCGGTTCTGGGAAGTGGCCGATGCCTGGACTCCAGGTGGGGGGGACACCGGGCCTCCGAGAGGGCAGTGGTGCCCAGCGGCACACGGGCGGGGTGGCCCGGAGTCCAGGGCGGCTGACTGTGACACCTGTGCTGGTGACCACGTGGGGGTCTCCCTCTCGGGAGGCCTTTCCGGAAGGTTCCGGTGCACATGCCCTACGGCAGGACAACTGGGTCCTTCAGCTATTCTATTTGCCCACTGTTGACAGTGTGTCCCCAGAGGAGTCGGACCCAGCAGCCGAATCCTAGGTTCCAGTGGCACAGGAAGGAGGGGCAGGGGGCATCAGGAAGCCCCGTGACAGGACAGGACCAACACTGTGCCCGGGGCCAGGACATATGTCCTTAGAGGGTGTGCACAGCTCGACCCCAGGGGGTGCGATTTGCAAAACGCACCTGCTGTGCACAACCTGCCCCACCAGACGGTAGCCCCGCAGGTGTCTCTTACCCGCACAGCCTCCGCAGTGACCAGGTCCTCCTCCGTCAGCTCGAGGCCAGTGCTGTCTGCTCCCCTGAAGAGCTGCGAGGCTGGGATCATCTTGCCGTCCTCCAGCTGGATGTTCTTCACCAGCAGCTGCAAAAGGAAGGCTGTCGGGACCCGAGGCTGCCCGAGCAGTGGGCACACGCTCATCTCCCTCCTCCCCGGAGGCAGGCCCGGGAGCCCAGATCAGGCGAGGAGGCTGCTGCCATAGGGACCCGCTCGAGCTCCTTCCCTGCCGTCCACCCCACCGTGCTCTCAAGCTCGAAAACCTGTAATGGCTGGGTTACCCTATAAAATTGATGCCTACTCGTTAGACTAAAGTAATTCAAGCACTACCTTGAAAGTCAATGCAGAAAACAACTAATCACCCAAGAGCCCAGCTTCCAGAAACTCCCTAGAAACCTGGCACAGGTCATTAGGTGCCCCTCGGGGCAGAGAAGCAGGTGAGCTCACGGCAGAGACCGCGTCTGTCGGGTAACAGTGCTCTATGAAAACGGCACCTTCTGCACACACCGGACGGAACCAGAGCCGGGCTCCCGGCTGACTGCCCACCCCTGCTGTCTTCCAAAGATGCTCTGGAGCTTCCTGGAGCTAAAGCCTAGCCAGGCCCCAGCTGCAAGTTCCTGAAAGACGCTCAACCAAGGGTCTCCGCGAAGGCTGCTCCTTTACTCTGCCGGCCTCACGGATTCACGGAGGACTTAGCCCAACCCCCTCCTTCCTCCGCCTGCCGCTAGTGGTCTACACGTGCACCCTTCTCACTGACCGCTGTTGGTGGGTAAGCACAGTCATGGTCATGCAGAGAAGCCCAGGGGCTACGCCTCGCTGCCCCTCACCCTTCCCCAGTGGGGGCGGAAACCCAGGCCTGAGTGGCGTGAGGATGCGGCGGCGTAGTCAGCAGAAGCAATTCACAGCGCAGAGCCTGCCCCGGGGGCGGGGGGGGGGCAGAAGGAGGCTGTAGGGCTCCAGAACCTGTATCTTTGCTGAGTGGTTTCCTCTGCTCTAGCCGCTTCCCTCGATAACTCACAAGCACTAGAACTCTTGTTTCAGATCTGCTTTGGGGACATGATCTGAGACAGATACGTAGCGTCTGAAGGCATCAACCATGAATACCTGAAACACCCAGTCACTGCAGATTGCAGGCAGCCTCGGCCCAGCGGGGTGAGCACCCAGCGTGAGCTCACGCCAGTCCGAGGAAAGCTGCCCCACACCCACCTGGCCTGTACGTGCCACCGTTACCAAACGTTCAACATCCACAGGGTTGGCTGAAATTCCCCAAAGTGCTCCAAGACCCCTGCCCGTCCTGCTTCTCTTCTGCCCCTGGTACCTTAAGGCCCAGATCTGCCCACCGCTGCGTGGGGTGAGCACTAACGCAGAGTACCACGGCTGAGCGGTGGGCCTCAGAGCTAGGGCTGGACTCGCAGCTCTGCCACAGGCTAGCCTGGCTGAAGATGCGCAGCCGATTTAACCTCTTTGCTCCAGTTTTCTACTCGGTAAAATGGGTATAGCCCTGATACATGTCTCATACGGTTGTTAGGAAAACTAAATTAAATCATCCAGCTGTTTTTGAACAGTGCCTGGCACGCAGGCCTGCTATAAATATTTAGTTGCATAAATCGTAGCTGTCACTCTGAGCTGCACTCCTCTAAGGTGAGTCAGAGCATGTTATGTGCCCGGTGTGGCTTCCTTGTTCAAAGAGGAGGAAACTGAGGCACAGAGGTCCAATGACCACGCCCTGGGCACCCGGACTCCAGGTCTGGGCTCCCCGGAGAGAGCCTCCCCAACTCTGACACCCACCCAGGGCGCCCAGCTTGGGTGGGGGCACCTGGGCAGCAAGAGCCCAGGGCCAGCCTTCCCGGGACAGGGAGGAAGTATGCCGACCCAGCAGTCGAGGGTCTTCCCTCTTGGAGCCTGTGGGCTCCTTTTCCCGTTTTCTCCAGAGAAGCCTGGAGTCTCCCTGTGGGGCCCGAGCCCCCGGACAAGGGGTGTGTGGCCTTGAGCCCACAGTACGGACAGGGGACCCACAGCAGCGTTACCATCCGGTCGTCATTCCCAAAGAGGATGAGTCCCGCTCCGGTGACCACCCCTGGCCGATGGGCTCCTGGGATAGGCAAAGTTTCCCCCTCGGGCACCAGGCCTTCAGTGCTCAGCGTCGAGCTGAAAAACGTCAGCTTCTGTCGAGGACAGGAAAAGCAGAAGGTGCTGGATGAGAGAGGCCCACTGTGGTGGGCCAGGAGCAGCTGGGGGTGCTGAGAAATCATGGGGTGGGGGTGAGGGTCAGGGCACAAATGGGGGCACAGACGAGACCTGGAGAAGGCACTGAGGCCTCGGAGGGGCCCTACGTCACCGCTCACTGGCCCGTGACCTCTGACCCGGGGGGACAGACACCGGCAGGAGGTCTGCTGCAGCATCGCCAAGCGAGGGTGCTGCCTGGGGACATCACCAAGCCCTGGCTACCGTGCAGAGGGTCTGGTGGCGGCGCAGGCAGCAGAGACCCTGGACGGTCTGGCAGCCAGCCTGCGAGCAGGGGTTGGGACAGCCGGGGGCTCCGTGGAGGACAGGGCTGCCCTCGACGGGGCTCGGCCACAGGGCCCCACCCCCGGGGCAAAGGCAAGTCAGGGCTGGGCCTGGGGTCTCTGAGAGCTGCTCAAATCAAACACAAATGCTGACCAGCCTAGAAAAGCTCCTGAGCAGACAAAACCAGTTCAGTCACAGGAGCAGAGCTTAACTGAGCTTATTTTGCAAGCTGACCAACTTGACCTCAGTCACGTCTTGCTTGTGTCTCTGGAAACCGTAAGCAAAATTTGAACTCTTCCTCAAAATGGATATGAAGTAACCGTTAGCCAAATCCCTATCATTCGAGGAAATTCTTGTTATAACCAGTCACTGCCTCCCCAGTTCACAAGCTCATCAACAGACCGCGTGCGGCCTGAGGGCTCCCGGCCCCGGAAAGGTCTCTCCCGTGTCTGCGCAATGAACTCACTTAGCGGTACTTAGCCGATTCATCGGTTTTACTTCTGCTATTTCGGGACTTTTGACAGCCCGGGGCTGAGAGTCGAACAACCAGCACAGCTCGACCCCAGAGCTGCAGCTGGGCCTGGCGGCCTTGCTCTGCGCCAGCCCCTCTCCTTCAGCCGCGCGGGTCCTGAGGGAGAGGCCGAGAGGGCCGGGGGCACCTGGCTGGGGTTGGGGGTCTGGGCAATGGCTATGTACCGCTTAGTTCAGCCACATTCTGACAGCCGTGCAGCCAGGGGACACACACGGAGCACAGCCCGTCCCGGCCACGCAGGGACACACCTGCCCACAGGCCTCCGTCCAGGCGCCCGGCACCTTGTCGTTCCCGCGGATCCAGTTATGAATGGCCTCTGCTGGCTGATCCCAGTTGATCTGCGGGGAAGGACGTGTGTGCTCAGCGGTCTCTCCCCTCTCCCTGACCATCTGGGCAACACCTCTGGCCTCCCCTCCTGCCCTGATGACCCTGACACTGGGTGGAGCCCTGGGCACGGGCTGGGAAGTCTGGCTTCCTCTCGACTCCAGTCCGAGGCCCAGAGCTGGGCTGCGCCTCCCCCTGGAAACCCGGATCTGGGTGCGCGTGGACCCTCAGTCTTTCACGGGATGTGAACTCCAGGATGGCTTGGGGGAGATAACGTTCTGTGGTTAAGATGGCCAAGGCCCTACACAAAGTGCAGGCCTGTCCCATCCCATCCCTCCCACCGGCGGCTTCTCCTCACTTACAGGGCTCACACAGATCCCGACAGAGCACCCCGCGAGCCCTGAGCACAGCTACAGCCCAGGGGCCCACCTGGGCTCCCGACCTGTGACAGTCCGGAGGAACTGAATTCCCTCTGGTGTCTCATCTCAGATATGAGGAGCCAGCAGCACGGCTGATTTTTACATCCTCCCCCACCCCCCAGCGCTTCTCCCTGAGGGCCCCGCTTACCTCTTCCTAAGGAGGAACCGGGAAGAACCCAAACAGACCCTGTTCCCTGCCTGTCCAGGGGCCACTCGAGCCTAGCTCGTGCTTCCTGCACTGGGGCCGCTCTTTCTTCTGGCCTTAAACAGGTACGTCCTGGCTGCCCGTTTTCCCCAGCCCGGGTACAGGCAGGCTTTGGGGGGGCAGGGCCTGGCACTCACCTGGGCTGTTTCCTTCTTCTGAATCCCCTCGTAGGTGGCGCCGTCCTCAGGCTGAGGGAGCCTGGGGGCTCTGCCCTCAGCGATTAGCTTCACGGCCTGAACCTGGGGAGACACGGGCTGGTGGGTGTCCCCAACATTAGGGCCCCCCGACTCCCAGACCCTGGGTTCACACTGAGTCTGGACCAGGCCACTCACTGAACAGACCCACCGGGCACCATGTGGGCACGTGACGGGCACCCACGGAATGGGTGCTGTAGGGACAGGTCAAATTAGCTCGAATCTACTTCCAGTCTGATCAATGACTGCAAGACCCCGCCCTCTCTCCCACACAAGGCCCTAGAAGATCATGCAAGCTAAAGCCCTCCACGGTGTAACACACACCAACGTCCACGTTTTTGTCTAAAACCTTCCCTGTCTCTTAGGGAGAACGGCTCCTGGACTGCGTGATGGGTTTCGAGGTCCCTAGTAAGTTCAGCA
>NW_006792080.1:176647-177965 GCF_000442215.2 Lipotes vexillifer | reverse complement strand
GAAGCATTTTCTCTGCTCCAGGAAAGAGGAAGGCTGTGCGGCGGTCGGGGAGGAAAGCCAAGGCGCTGGGCCCGGCGGGAGGGAAGGTGGCGGGGGGAGCCCCCGGAGACCTGAGGCTGAGAAGCCGGGAGAACTCAGAAGCGTCTAAGGCAGGACTGCCCAGGGGGAGCTTCCCTGGTAACGGACGTGCTCCACATCAGCCCCATGTGGTTTCTGGGGACCTGAAATGTAGCCAGTGAGCCTGATGACCTTGATCTTTAACTACAAGTCATTTAAATTAATTTAATAGCCACCAGTGACTAGCGGCTGCCCACTGGACGCCGCCCTGAAGGATGCTCTTGGTTGTTTTCTGTAGGATGAACGTCAAACCTCCAGCAGGTCTCCCTGCTCACTCCTGTGAACAGGTGGATCCAAGGCCGCATAATGGGGCCCAGGGCTGGGGGCACAGCCACTGCTGTGCTATGGAGATGCCCCCATCTGACTCTTGTCCTGGCCAGCCTCCCCCGCTGGACACACCACCTCTACGGGGCCTGCACAACCAGCTCTGACATCAGCCTATTGGGTCGGCCCTCCTCCCCCTGTGGGAATTCAGTGCAGTGACCACACCTGGGCCAGCCTTGGCCAGAAGCCCCCAAGACCGGAACATGTGACAGAGGCTGCCAATCAGAGCGCTCCCCCATGCCGGCCAGTGATTGGCTCAGGATCATCACATGACCTAAATCGGCCAATCAGAGTCTCCTCTGATTTTTTATTCATAAATCCTAGGGGAAAGAGGATTTCTCTTCCCCCTAGAATCAAGAGGTATAAAACTTGAGGCACCAGGGACTACTTTTCCTCCCATTTAAGGGCAACCTGAGGATGAAGCTAATCAAACGGAGGAAAGTAGAATCAGGGTGAAGAAATAGAAAGATGGAATCCCGTGACAGGCCTTAAGCCTCTGGATTCAGCCAGGCTTGATGGCATCCTGCCTGGAGTCTTCTATCTTAAATGAGCCAAAAATGTCCCTTTTTGGCTAAAGCTTGTTGAGTTGTTCTGACACTTGTAAGCAAGAGTCCCGACTATACAATATTATATGTCCTAATCCTGCCTCTGAAACCCTGAAATGAGCGTTCTCCCCCTCCAGAATCCTGGCCAGCTCAGGGCAGCGGGCTGGAGCTGGGCGGGGTGGGGTGGGGGTGGGGCGGGGTGCCTGCAGGGGAGGCCCTGGGGGCAGCCTTACCATCCCTTTAACGCCTTCAGGGAGGAGGAAGCGGCTGTACAGCGTGCTCACAGTGTCGTCCGGGAGGATCTCACACTCCTTCTGGAGCAGGAGGTCCCC
>NW_006792080.1:174396-176622 GCF_000442215.2 Lipotes vexillifer | reverse complement strand
AGGTGCCACAACTACTGAATCGTCCGGGAGGATCTCACCCTCTTTCTGGAGCAGGAGGTCCCCGGTGTCCAGACCGTCGTCTGCCCAAAAGATGGTAAACCCGCCCTTCTTGTCTCCATGGATGAGGGTCCTAGGGAGCAGAGGAGTGGAACCTGAGTCGGGAAGAAAGGACCCCGGAGAAGGAGGCCCTGGGGGCTGCAGCTGAGGCTGACGCCGCCCTGCAGCACCCCCATCTCCCCGGGGGAGGGCCAAAGAAGGAAAATGGCGTTTACTGACGCCGACTGCGTGCCAGGTATTGTGCCAAAAGCCTTAATGCCTCGTGTAGCTTTATCCTCCGCACTGGTGTAACAGCATCGTATGCCCCTTTTACAGATAAGGAGACTAAGGCCCAGAGAAGTGAGGAGACGTGACTGGAGGTCAGGGAGCCTGAATCCTAATCAGACCAGTCTGACTACAAACGCGCTCTCTTTTCCAGCTCAGATGTCTCCCTTTCCTGACTGCTCCTCTGAACGGCTCCACCCTCCAGATGCGTACATCACCTCTCGTCTCAGACTATCTTGTTCAGGTGATTCTTTCCTCCATCTCTATCTCTTTGCAAGTGGGGGGCTGCTGAGAGCACCGGTAGCTGGAGGGGGTCAGAGCAGGCCTCAGGGAGCCCCTCAGCCCACTCTGCCCCGGCAACCCTGCCGCAGGACGGGAACACTTTGCGGTTCACTGTGGGAATGCAGGGTGCACGGCGCCGCCTGACCCCAGTTCTTCCTCAGGGATCATGCTGCGATCTGCCGCATGGACGCCGTCCGGCAGCGCGCACAGGCACCGAGTGACACCTGCTCCTCAGGCGCAGAGGAGAGCTCCGGGCTGAGGGACGGGGAAAATTCAGGCAGGTGGGGTGTCTGGGCCCTGTCTCACCAGTTGATGGCCGAGGCCCCCCGATGCCGGGGGAGCAGACTCGGGTGGTAGATGATGGAGCCGTGGCGGGGGGCGTTGATGATCTCCATGGGGATGAATTGGCTACAGAAGGGCAGCACGTTGAGCTCGGCTCCCAGGGCCTGGTATGTCGCCACCACGTTGGGCAGAGCCTGTCCCCTTGCCCGCCAGCGGGGGAACTTGAACACTGGCACTCCATCCTTGTCGGCCTTCAGGCCTGCGGGACAGCGGGTGAGAAACTGCTCCCCACTGCTGCACCCACTCTGACTCAGCACCTCTGCCTGCCCCGCAGGGTGGCTCCTACACCCCCTCCCCAAGCCTGTCCCCCCAACTTCCCCTGCTGCCCCGCCGGGCTGCTCTGAGCAGCCCAGAGGGGACGGCACCGGCCAAGGCCCAGGTCTCAGGAGCTGCCGTGCCAGGACTGACCTCTGCTGACCGCCTCCCTCTCCCAGACGCCTACCTGACCCCTGGGCTCTTTAACTGCCCGGGGCAGGGCGCCCTCCCCGCGGGTCTGATGTGCAGTCCACAAGTCCCCAAGTTCTAGAATGCAGCTTCCTGCCTCTGCCTGCCCCACTGCCCCTCAGAGGTGGCGCTGCCCCTACACTCACTAGCCGCTTCCTCCGAGCTCCCCTCTGCCTGCCCCTCAGCCCCTGTCCAGCACTTCCCAGCCCTCGGTTCCCTGGTACACACCTGGCTGATGTGTGGCCTTGGCTGACCTGACTCACTATCGGTCCCTCTGTCTCTGTGCCCTGGGTTCAGGGACATGGGTCAACGTGAGCAGACCAGACCATGCTTGCAAAAGTTGTCCCCACTGTGACCAGGGATATCTGCTGGACATCTGAGGTCAGGTCAAGAAGCAGCCCCAGCCAGGCTCAGAGCTGCTGTCAGGGGTCCCTGAGTGGCTACGGGCAGGACTCAGGCTGTGCTATGGGTTGTGGTGGGCTCAGATCTGGAGCCGAGGCCCGGCTGGCATGGGGGCAGCCTGCACTCTCCACCTGGGGAGACTCTCTATTCCTAATGCACCAAGCCCTGGGGCCTGGCAGCCCCACGAGGCCCCTTTCCTCGTCCGGACCCATATTCTGAATCCATCAGGCCTGAGAAGGACCCAGGAGGGGCCTGAAAGTCTGTTCATCGAGCTGAGGGCCCTGCTTCCTGTTGCACTGCTGAGATGCCCTCGGGAACTTGTTAGAAATGTGACTCCCAGGCCCCTCCCATCCCTCTGAGCAGAAACTCCAGGGGGTCTGCCGGGGGCAGCGTTGGGGCCTCAGCACTCTGCTCAACAGGTGCCCCCCCCCCCCC
>NW_006792080.1:170597-174147 GCF_000442215.2 Lipotes vexillifer | reverse complement strand
CAGGGCCCCCCCCCCCCCCGAGACGCGGTGCAGGGCACGCTCACGTCTGAGAACGCTGGCCGCGGTGACTCCCGCCTGGGGGCCTTTTCAGATCATGGGTGCTGCGGTCGGGGGGAGCCCAGAGTGGTCAGACTGAAGGACCCTGGGAGCAGGCCAGGCTTCTCCACGGCCCTTCTCCAGGACACAGGCCCCACCCTGCAGTCCACTTGGTTCCAGAAAAGCCCAGCGGCCAGCTGGCACCTGAGCAGGATCCGGGGCGGACCATGAGTGGCCGCTTCTGTCCGGGGAAGCCCACAGCCCCACACAAGACCCCGCAGGCTCTGCTCCCACCACCGCCCACGGGGCACCCCCTCTCCGTGCTCCTGGGCCACCCACTCACCTAGGGGGTCCGCCTTCCCATCCTTGTCTGGCACAGTGAACACGCCCACGACCTCGTGACCCTCCTCCCTCAGGTGGCAGTAAACTTCCTGGCCGAACAGGCTCTGTCCGATCACTGCGATCTTCATGGCAGCGGGGCCGGGGCGGGAGGGCCTGGGAAAGGAATACGGCCTTGGCGTCAGACAGGGCTCGCTGGGCCAAGGGGGCAGCCCAGCCGCCCCCGCCCCAACCCCTCGGCCCAGCTCTGGGCTCCCTGGGCCGCAGGCCACTGCGGGGAGGCGGCCGCATGAGGAACGAAGGAAGAGGTCCTGAACGGTGGGCCTGTAGATACCGCAGCGTGAGTCGCGTGCGAGCGCAGCCTCGGGGACTCCTCCCTGGAACCTCCAACACGGCGTGGGGCGCTGTGTGTGGTGTCTTCCCAGGCGTATCTGAGCATGTTTCTGTAACTAACCAGTCCTGTGACCTCGGTCAAGTCACATCAGCTTCAGTTTCCTCACTTGTTGATGACAAAGATGCTCCTCAAATGCTGCCAGGCTCTCCCTGGGCAGGAAGCAGCAATGGGCCTGGACTTTGGCTGCATAGAGACAGATGCCCAGTGGACGGGCCGAGGACGGAAGGTGGGGTGGGAGGTGCGACAGGGGCCACTGGGCTGCATGGGGAGACGCGCGGCTGGACCAAAGTTTGCTCATTCATTCACCATGCTCATATCCGTAAAACCTATTATCTACTTGATACGTCTCTTTAAATTACCTGTCTACAAAAATATACATTTTTGGAGACAATTTTATGGAAGCACTACATGCTTCGGACAAAGTGTACGAACTGTAAGTATGTAGCTCCATGAATTTTCACAAACTGAACACACCAGTATAATCAGCGCTCAGATAAAGAAACACTCCAGAAGCCCATTTAGATGACAGAGAGGCAGGACATGGGTGGACTCCATTTACATAAATGGAATCACACTGCATGATGGCCTGTGGATCGTTTCCCCTTAGCACTGTCCATGTAGCTGTGCTGTGTCCATTCTCATTGCTCCACAGTGTTTCCCTGTGAGTGTAAATAAATAGGCTCACGTATCCATCCTACTGTTGGTGGACATTTGGGTAGTTTCCAGCTTGAAGCTATTACCAAGACGGATGTGATACAGCTTCTGGCACATGGTTCTTACTGAATACAAGAATACACTTCCGTTGGGTGTGTACCTGGGAGTGGAATTCCTGGGTCCCAGGTGTGAAAGTGTTCAGCCTTACCAGCCTCTGCCAGTTTTCCAAAGTGGTTTTACCAATTTCCGTGCGCTTTGCATTGCAGCCTCCTATCTGTTCATTTTACTATCCTGCTGACAGGGACTGGAGCTATGCTGCTGGGGTTTCATTGGCAATTCCCTGATGGCTGAGGAAGGTGAGCACCTTTTCCTACGTTTATCAGCCGCCTGGATTTCTTTTTGTCTGTCTTTTCCACTGGGTGATCTCCTTACTGATTTTGTAGGAGGTTTTTGTTTGCTTGGTATTGCTTCATTTTGTTTTTAAATAATCTAGACTATGAGTCCTTTGTCAGATATATTTATGGGAAACATCTCCTCCAGTTCTGTGGCTGGACTCTACTCTGTGGTGCCTTTTGATGAACACAATTTCTTAAACCCAATATAGTACGCTGCATCAAAATCTCCCTTTAGGCTTAGTGGGCTTTCTATTCTGTTTAAGAAATCTTTGCTTCCTCCAAGTTCCTAGAGATGTTCTCTTCGCCTTCTAAAATCTTTATTGTTTGACAGAGGAGCAAAGGCAACACAACGGAGCAAAGACGGTCTTCTCAACAAATGACGCTGGAACAACTGGACGTCCACATGCAAAAGATGAATCTAGACACACATCTTACACACTTCACAAAAATTAACTCAGAATGCATCACAGATGTAAATGTAAGATGCAAAAGCATAAAACTCCTAGAAGATAGCACAGGAGAAAAGCTAGACGACTATCTGGTGACTTTTTAGATACAACACCAAAGGCACGATTCAAGAAAGAAAAAAAGCTGGACGTCATCAAGATTAAAAAGTCTGCAAAAGACACTGAATGAATGAGGATGGTGGGCCTGTGTGTGTGTGTGGCATGTGTGTGTGGTGTGTGTGTGGTGTGTGTGTGTATGGTGGTGTGTATGTGTATGTGGTATGTGTGTGTGGTGTGTGTGTGGCGCGTGTGTGTATGGTGTGTATGGTACGTGTGTGTGGTATGTCTGCGTGTGTGGTGTGTATGGTATGTGTGTGGTGTGTGTGTGGTATGTATGTGTGTGTGTGGTATGTATGTATGTGCACGTGTGTACTGGCAGAAAAAAAGCCTGGAAGCACTCACACAGAAATATTAAGTCACCAGGTAGGGTTTTGGGGTTTGGAAGTCTTTTGATGATGGTAATTCTCTTTTTCTTTCCAGAATGTTTTTTTTTTAAATTTTATTTTTTTTATTGAGCGTATATTACTTGTGGAAAAATAAAGGGGACAAAGAAGATCCCTTTGGAAGCAGGGAGGCAGGGTCAGGGAAGACACCTGTGGAGCTGGCGGGGCAGGAGCCCTGGGCAGGGACAGCCCACCTTGGGCTTTGGCGCCCGTTAAGTCAGATGGGGGAGGCGCAGAGCCCACGAGGGCGTCCCGCCCGGTTGGCGCCCTCGGTGCCCTCCTCCCGGGGACGCTGTGGGGCTGAGGTGGCACTAGGGGGACCGTCGGGCTCCCCAGGCCCCCCGCCCCAGCCCAGCGGCCAGACCCTGCCCGGGGCGCGGGCGGGGGGGTGGCCCCCTGCTCCGAGCACACTGAATTCCGTCTCCGGTACCTGAGGGAGATTCCGCCTCCCCTAGGCAGGCGGCAGGTGAGGGGCCTGGACAGACGCGCCAAGGGCCCGGGCTCTGAGTACACGCAGCTAGTGCAACTCCCAAACCAGGTCGTGGGGCGGGGCTGGGACTCTGGGGTCCCAGCTCCCCACCCCCCGCCCCCTCCCCCGGCGCAAGAAGGACGGCGGCGCGGGCGCGGGCGGGGCGGAGCGGGGGGCGGGCTGGAGCTCTCCAATCACAAGAGGTCCTCGTTCCCGGCCCCCAGATCTGGCCAATCAGGGGGGACCATTCCCCATCCCGAAAATGGGGCGAGGGTCTTGGTGGGGGGGCAGGCGGCGCAGCGCGCCATCTAGTC
>NW_006792080.1:167041-170587 GCF_000442215.2 Lipotes vexillifer | reverse complement strand
GCCTCAGTTTCCTTTTCTGTTACTGGGGCTGATAACGCCCACCCAGGCCGCCCCGCCCTCCCCCACGCCACCACTGCGCGATCCCGCGACCCTCCACAGGCCCTGCCCCGCACCGCGGTCCTGTAGCCAGGGGACCCCCCCGCCAGGCTGGAGCCTCGGGTGCCCCCAGGGGAACCCTGACTCGCGTCCCCGGCCAGGCTCGCGCGCCCCCAGGCGCCTCCGCCGGGGCACCTGAGCCCAGAGCCCCCGGAGCTCCCGGGAGCCGCGAGCGGGGGCGGCCTCCCTCCCTGGGGCGCCGGGGACCGGGACTCACCACGCACGGGAGGAGCGCAGGCGTCGCTGGCCAGAGCGGACCTCTGAGTCCGGGTCCGGGCGGGGGACAGCGATGGCGCTGGCCCGGCCTGGGCGGCGGGGAGGTGGGGCCGGCCCCTGCCAGTCCCGGAGCCCCGGCCACGGCCAGAGCCCGGGAGGGGAGGGGCCGGGGCGGGCCGAACGTCCCGCCGGGTGGGGCGGGGAGGGCGCTCCCGGGCTGCGACCCCTCCCGGCTCCGCAGGGCTTTGCAAGGGCCCCGTGGTTGTGAGCACCCGCAAGGCTGCCGGGATAAGGGGAAAGTGGCCAGGCGGGTAACTGCACTCACTGGCTCAGCAACTCTCCACGTGCTGTCAGGGTCTTGCTCCGGGAAACCCACCGTACCTCAGGAGGCGCCTAGTTCAAGGTCACACCTTACGGGAAACTTTCCCCAGCCACACCCCCGCTAGGAAAGACCCCCTCGTCACATGACCACAGAAGGGCTTCAGTGCTCCTTCAGGCACCCTCTCAGCCGCAGGTTTATCACTGCTTTCGGGATTATCTGACTGGCTCCCCCACTGGAACACGAGGTCAAAGATGTCTGAGTCGCAGGAATTCCCCAGCTCCTGGTGTAGTGCCTTGTGTTTAGTAGGTGTTCAATAAAACTTGTGGAATAAATGGCTGAATGTGAGGAGCCTGGGGTGGGAAAGTTGTGTGAGAAGGTTGAAGCTGGAATAGAGAACGAGGAGCGACAGGTGACACTGGAAGAATGGCTGGGAGATCGGACACCCCAGAAAGGTGTTAGCAAATCAGAGAAGAACCCATAGTCTTAGGGGGTGTACAGACAGGAGGGGAGCTTAAGCAGCAAGTCTGGCAGCAATGCCACCTGCAGTAACATGGAAAGCAGAAAATGTGCCAGGGGCCCTGGGCCGTCCCGCTAGGGCAATTTCCGGGCAGAATGTTGAAGGTGCCTCCTGACTTCTCCTTGCTGCTTATACTAAAATGTGAGAGAAGACAGAGAAGCCAAAGGCGGACTGTTAAATAAAAAGGAACCAGAACTTGCTGGTTTTCAAATTTCCTAGCTTCTCTGGATGTCAAGTGATGCTAAAATTAACACACAACTCCCAGGCGAAGGGAGACATGAGGCATGGCCGTGGCAGGAAAAGACGGTCTAAAGATGAAGCCCAGTGTATGCTGTAAGATCCTTTGTTAAGTTCTCAAAAAGGTCAAAAGTGGCACCTCAGAGTATTCGGTTCAACAGTAGGACTTCCGGGAAGCTTAAAAGTTGTCATTCAGGGCTTCCCTGGTGGCGCAGTGGTTAAGAATCCGCCTGCCAGTGCAGGGGACACGGGTTCAAGCCCTGGTCTGGGAAGATCCCACATGCCATGGAGCAACTAAGCCCGTGCGCCACAACTACTGAGCCCGTGCTCTAGAGCCCACGAGCCACAACTACTGAGCCTGTGCACCACAACTACTGAAGCCCGAGTGCCTACAACCCACGCTCTGCAACGAGAAGCCACTGCAACAAGAAGCCCACGCACCTCAACGAAGAGTACACCCTGCTCGACACAACTGGAGAAAGCCCGTGCGTGGCAACAAAGACCCAACAGACAAAAAATAAATTAATTAAATGAATTTTAAAAAAGAAAAAGTTGTCATTCAGCAGAAGCCCAAGGTAGAGAAGGGTGCATCTCAAAGAGGTTGAGTGGGTTTGCCAGCTGATCAAAGGACTGAACCTCAATAAGATTCATAGAAGACACACTTGGTTTTTAAAAGAATTATATTGGCAAAAGCTTGGAGTGAAAGTATCAGAGACAGTGCAAAATGAAAAGAGACCTCTGGAGCTCCCCTCCCCACCCCCGACTTCTTCTGGCAGGAAGCAGCCTGAGAGACCACACAGGTGCAAACACAGGGTACCTTTTATGGAAATGAAAGGATGGCTTGCAGAGCAGAAATGAAGAGTCCAGAGGTGGAACCAAGGGCACGAGGACACACTTTCAGGCCAGAATCAGACCGAGCCCTAATGAAGGAGCTTCCCGTCTCTGCCCAGGGGATTTCAGGACTGTATGGATGAGTGGCACCTGTGCGCCTCCCAGCCCTGTCCCCTTCGAGTGCCTGTGGTGGTCGCGCTGTGCCTGTCCCGCTGTTGTGTGCTGGGTGTGGCAGGGCTTGGGAGTGCAGACAACTGGTCCTTGACTTCACAGGTGTTCCGATTGAGAGCCACTGTACCCCAGGAGCCTCCTCCACATCAGAACCTGGTTTAGACGCAGACTCTGGACTTTGAGCCCATCTGCTGTGGCTGGGATTTGGGGAGCGCGCAGGTTTTGCATGTGGAACAGTGAGTAATTTGTGGGCTCTCGGAGGTCTGTGGCGGTTTAGAGGTCTTTAACACGCCCCTTCAGGAGAGGAGTGCAGTTCCTCGAGCCCTCGAGTGTGGCCTGAACTCCGTGGCTCACTTCTCACACGTGCAACATGGTGGAGGTGACAGTGTGTGACTCTGAGTCCATCCTTTCAAGACCAGATGGAGGAATGGGGCCTGAGGTCAGACAGTGGCAGAAGGCAGCTCTCCTGCATCCTAGAACTACGTGGTGCTCTGAGTGCGTCACACCGCACCCACCGCTGCCAGCTCAGCTCGCTCTGCGGAATGCCCCTGTACTTGGTCTATCCGAGCCTTGCTTCGGCTCAGGGATGGGCTCCTGCAGCCCCAGCCCTCCTCCCTCGGGATCCCACGTTCATAGCACAACTCACACCCTAATATACTTTGCCATATGCTTGTCTGTCTTTCCACAATGGCAAGACTCCTGAGGAGGGGGAAGGGTCTCCGTCAGCTGCCTCTAAAGAGGCCCCTGCGGGCAAGTGTGGACGGAGGATACCCCCAACAGACAGAGTCTCTGCTGAGCCTTCTGCAGGGCCCTCGGTGGCCGGGAGCACAGTGGGGGCTTGCTCGGCCCGAGGGTGAGGGTGAGAGGCAGTCTAGGGGTAGCTTAGGGGGTGAGTGTGGCTCAAGCCAGGTGGACGCGTGACCAGATGGAATCTCTTTGTTGTGTAAGGATGACTCAGCTGTCCTTCAGGAACTCAGGAGCTGGGTGCTGTGCGTATGCTGGAAGGGAAACATTAACTCGGGAGGTCTGTGGCCTTTGGGAAAGCAAAGGCAGTGGCTGCATGACCCAGGATTTCTTTTCCAACTTGGGGCCAGTGTTTCCTTTGCCCAAGTCCTAAAGTCTCCTGTTCAGGTGCAAAGTGAGACCCGCCCCCCCC
>NW_006792080.1:155137-167011 GCF_000442215.2 Lipotes vexillifer | reverse complement strand
CCCCCCCGCCAACCCCTGCGTCTACCCACCTTGTGAATTATTCATGGTGTCACCTGATGCCCAGCCCCCATGGGGACTTAGAATTCAGGATGGTTTTCCTCGATATCCCCCCTTGAAATGGGCAACATGGGATTTCACATAGCGTCTTAGTTCAGGCTGGTAACACGATACCACAGGCTGGGTGGCTGATAACAACAGACATTCATCGCTTGGGGTTCTGGAGGATGGAGGTCTGAGGTCAGGGTGCCAGCATGGTCGAGTGAGGGCCCTTCTCTGGGTCACAGACTTCTCGCTGTGTCCTCACGTGGCAGAAGCAGCGAGGGAGCTCTGGGGTCCCTTTTCTAAGGGCACAAATCCCCTTCACGAGGGCTCCACCCTCATGACCTGATCACCTCCCAAAGCCCCCACCTCCTAATACCAGCATCTTTGGGGGTTAGGATTCGACATACAAATTCGGGGAAATGGACGTTCAGACCACAGCACAGACAGAGGTAAAGTACGAGTGAACCTTCATACAGCTCCAGGCTTTGAACCGGGACCCACGCAAGGACCTGGAAATAAAAACAAGTGTTTCTGGAGAGCTGGGCTGACAGTCACAGAGTGCACAGCTGTGCTCCTGCAAAGGCCTCGCACAGGGGCCTGTTGACCCCTATGTAAGATCAAACCTTGGTGGGGGGTGGTTGGGTTTGTATCCCCAGCGCCTGCGACAGTGCCTGGGCTGCAGGTGGCCCCCCAGGAGCTCAGTGCAGGGGAGCAAGTGAGAACGGCAGAGGGTAGGGCGCAGTGTCCCTCCTGGAGGTGCTTGTAGCCCAGCGGGGGAGCAGAAACCAAAGACGGGGAAGTGCTGTGATCAGTGAGAGGGGAGACGTCAGGAGTGGGGCCTGGGCTGCATCAGGCCTCCCTGGGAGGATAAGGCCTGGCAGGACCGGGATGAGTTTAATCAGGAACCCCAGGTCAGGAGCTAGAAAACACGGGCAAAGACAGAATTTATCACAAGTCCATAATGAAACTTTCAGCTCAAATTCAGCTGCAACATCTCACTGGACCCTCTGGTCTGCCCTCTGTGCTGCTCTCTTCCTGGGACGCAGATGGTCACAGTGGCTCCTGCATCCCCCAGCCCCGCACACTGGCTGGGAGTAGCCGTGGTTCCTCTCGCATCTGTGCGCTCTGCCCGGTGGCACCGTCCCGCACACACGTGCACGGCAGTGGGCGTGGGCTCACGTGTGGCCGCTGGGACAGCTTTCTGGTGCACGTTGCAGTGTTTCACACACCCCTGCCCCCCAGCCAACAAAACTGTAGCAAACATCCTTATGTGCTGGAACTTTTCTGAAGGCTAGTTTTCCAAATGTTGAATTGCTGAGTCACATGGTGTGGACACTTTTGATATTAGCAGATATTACCCAAATTTGCTTTTTGAAGATGTTACAATGTGTCACCCTTCCCCCTCACACTGCAGGGTAAGAGAGCCCTGGAAGTTGTCTGGCTTTTTCATTTCTGCCAACCAGAACCTCAAAACCAGAATCTTACTGTCGTTTTAAAACTGCAACTTTGTGACACCAGAGAAACTATCACGTTTTACTATAAATGCTTATTAATGATGTGGATTCTGCTTCTATAATTTGCCTGCATTTTCTCTTTTTTCTCTTTGTCTTTTTGTCAATTTATAGAAGCCCTCTGTATACTGGAAATAAGAAAAGCGTTTATGTCCCGAAACAAGTTCGTATGAAGAGTGAATAATCTGAGACAGTCTTGAATAACGGTGCTTCGTGTCCTTCAGGAACTGAAGGACCAGGACGTCCAGATGGAAAGGACTCGCCTGGCACCACTTCCATGAACGGAAAAACAGGTGTCCACACGATTTCAGAATAGGGCAAAGGGAGGGCACTGAGAACCAAATAAAGAAGGAGGCTTTCTCAGAAGCAAGAACCACTGCTCTCAAAATTATGAGGGAAAATTACTTTCAAATATTTTATTCCCAACTCAAAGGGAGACACGGAGGGAGTGTAAGAACACTGTGAAGACAAGCTAGTACTGAAAGTTACACCCAGACACACACACACACACACACACACAGCGTGCTTTCTGAGAGGGCACTGGAGCACGTGATCCAGAAAAACAACAAAATAAACCCAGAGACAGCAGGATTTGGATCAAGGAAACAGGGTTCAGCATAGGAAGTAAGAAAGGACAATCTCAGGATGGCCAGCCAGGCCGGACAAGCATCCACAGAGGGGCTGGGCCGGAAGCCCAGATTCTACATTAGGAGACGCACGAAAGAAAGAACATCGCTCTGCATGTGACAGGCCTGATGGGGCATTTCAGAAAAATCAAAAATGAAGACCCATACATTGAAACTGAGCACGTTTTAAAAACTGACTAAGAATAACGAAGAATTGGACCAGGAAGAAAAATCACGATGTCCTACTGTGTGTCTACAGTGCCTAGTGAGGCACAGTCATGATAGGCTCTTCAGCTTATAATCCATTACTAATTTTACCAAAATTTTGCTCTTCCTGTATTGGAAGGTCGGGGGTGAGGGAGAGGGGGAGTCACCGGCGAGGACCCCACACCCTCGCCTGTGGTGACGGACCCTCTCCCGGAGCCGCAGTCCTGGACGCCTGCTGTTTGGAAACACTGACCAAGTCAGAGTCCACCGCACGGTCCTGGAAGGCCCGCTGCCCGGCGGGCCCTGTTCTAGGCACAGGGACAGGGGAGCAAAGCCAGAGGCGGAAGGAGCGCACGTGCTGTGGAGGCGGCGCCCGCGCGAGGCGGAGAGGCAGGAGTGCACGGGGTCTGGAGGCCTTCTCGTCCTGTGCTCTGAGCGCTGTCAAGTGTGTAACCGCGCGCACGTGCTGTTTTCATAAAAACAAACGTTAACAACTAGGACGTTCCAGCCCTTCTCCCTCACTCTCTCTCCTACGGGGACTAGAAAAGCACAACGCAGGGGACATGGTCTGATGGGTCACGTCCCACGCCCTCGGGAGGGCCGCCCCCCCATCCCCTCCCAGACCCGGCCTCTGTCCACGGGGGACCAGAGCCACCTGCTGGTCCTCGATGAGGCCAAGCAGCTGGCTGGGGAGAGCATCAGTGGGGGCCAGCGAGTGCAAGGGCCTGGGGGAGCCGGCTCTGCTCCCACCCGCAGCCGTCAGCTTCCCCCTCCGCATGGAACTCTCACTGCCCACAGCGGGTGCTCACAGCCCTGAGTGAATGAGGAGCGAGGAAAGGTGGATGTGTGGTCCATGGCCCCCCACGACCTAGGTGCTGGATGCACCCTGATTCCCCTTCATCCAGGAGCTCGCCAGGCACAGCCCTGCCCCAGAGCCTGTGCTCAGCGTGCCCTCCCCCCAGGTGTCCCTTTCTTCCAGGTGTGCCCTTCTGCAGGTGTATCTTCCCCCAGGTGTGCCCTTCCGCAGGTGTATCTCCCCCCAGATGTGCTCTTCCCCCAGATGTATCTCCCCCCAGGTGTGCCCCTCCCCAGGGCCCACATGGCTCCCTCGCCTTCTCTAGGCCTGTGCTCAGCCATCACTGTCTCGAGGCGTCTCTCACACCCTGTTTAAAAGGCAGCGTGCCCAGCCCTCCTCTTTCCCACTTTATTTTTCTGCATCTCACACACTCCATAACTGCCGTGTTTATTCTGTTTATTGCCCACCGCCAGCCATCGGATGTAAATAAGTGCCAGGAGGGCGAGGTGTGTTTTGAGATGTGTTGCTTCTGTACCCCCGGCGTCCAGAACAGCGTCTGCAGCACAGCAGGTGCTCAGCGCACCTTTAGCAAGAGAAAGAATGGTCCTTGACAGCTCTATTTCCCTGCCCCGACTTTGAAGCTCAGAAGCACAGGAACCCTGTCCTTTTCATCAGGGGCAACACACAGTGGGTGTTTGTTCAGATGCTGGTTAAACTCAGTGGCCCATCTGCCACTAGAGACACCAGTAATTTCCAGGAAGCTCAGAAAACCCTTACGGGAAAGGTTCTCCCATGCCCTGGTGGGGACGGCTCCCTCCCCAGTTACCAACTCCTGTCCCAGCAGTGACCTCAGTGGGGCTTACTCAATCTGATCAACAGAGAAATTTCACAAGCCCGGTGTCACTCCCGTGGGGAACCTCAGAACACAGGAGAGCTGGGGCAGCCCTTCCCTGTCCAAACTCCCTGCTCGGGGAACCAGTCGCCGGGATCAAGCTCACCAGAGCAACCCTCAAAACGGAGAGCCGCCTGTGAGGCTAGCCAGACCTGCCTCAGCGGGCGGCTCGCTGGAGGATGCGTCAGCCCAGGGATAGGGTGCCACGCTCCTGTTTGCAGAGAGGGTCTCAGAGGTGACAGCGAGCTCCCCCAGACAGCACCCGAGTCATCAGCCCCGGGCACCCCTGAGGGAGAGGCCATGCAGAGATTGTCGTTGGACTTCTGGGCCATCTGGGGGCCATCCGCTGGCCACGACCAGCATACTGTCCATAGACATTCCAGCCAAGTAAGCCCCCAGCTGACCCCGCATAACTGTTGGGCCCTTTCAGCTTCCCGGGACCCCGTGCACGGAGCAGTGTATGTGTGTGTCTGGTGGGGAGCGCTCTGCACCTGAGTATGGCGAGCTTCTCTGCCCAGCCCGGGCACTGGTGCAGACAGCCCTGCTGAGTGGACGGTGCCTAGAGAGCAGTACTGCCCAGGGAGGGGACACAAATGCAACCTGCAGGATGAGTAGGAGGGTAGTCCAAAGCGAGGGCGGGGCGCCAGGAGAGCTCAGTGTGTGCGCGAAGTTCCAGGGGCTGAGGTCGGCGTGGCGACCAGAGCGAGTGTGCTGGACAAGCGCGCACGTGTGGGCCCTTGGCTTGGGAAGGCGGCACCGGAAGAGGGGGCGGGGAGGGGAGAGCCATACAGCCTCCTGGCAGGGTGGCCTCTGCTTGTCCAAGCCACGAGCCTTCCGAGGAGCCTTGGGAAAGGCATCTCACGCCGTCTCTGGGGAGGGGAAGCTCTTAGCCGTCCACCCCATCTCCCTCGGGTCCAGGGCTGCCTCGTGGGGTGGAGGTCCCTGAGCTGTGGCTGCCAACACCCGGCAGAGACGAGTCCAGATGGGCAGGCATTCCCACAGCAACCAAACAAGCATCCTCCAGCTGCACCTCGACAGATGCGCTTCCATGGTGACCTGAAGGCCTCGTTTGGTGCAGGTCTTAGGCGCCCAGGCCTCCAGGGAAGGCCTGGCTTTCACGGGCCCTTGGGACAAGTGTGGAGTTGCATCTGCAGGGAGCTGGGATGGTTGTGTGGACCTTTATTATTTTTTTCTTTCATTTTTAACTTTTAAAAGAAGTTACAGAAACCTGGTTAAAAGACACCCTTCCAATCCACTGTCCTCACTTTAGACCCTCCTTTCAGTGTCCTGGGCTCCGACCTGGTGATTGCGTTCTGCCTTTTTACATTTGACAAGCACGCAAGCTCGTTTGGATGTGTTAATTGCTTTTAATTGCGCTCTGCTTATCCTAAGCTTAATTATCAAGCAGCACTTGACTGCCCTGATCACACGTTGAATTGGGATGTTCTGGTCGCCACATTCCAGCCATCTTCTGTGTAGGGCCCAGTGAGGCTGCGGAGTCCTGCCCACCCTCCAGCCCCCGCTTGGGTGGCGTGGGGTCACAGACTCCGGCTGGGCCAGCCCCCCAGGCCAGCCGGGGTGGCCGTGGCCAGTCCAGGTGGATCCGAGGGAGGTCCAGGCCTCTCAGCGCTTTCACAGGAGGGGTGAGGTGTGAATGTCTCTCGCGATAAAGAAACACATCCCCTTGCCATGTATGTGCCCGTTCTGCTTTGCAGAAACAAAAAGTCCGTTTCAGGAGCGTGTGTTACCACAAAGGAGTTTTGGTGTAGGGAGCGCTGTGTGCACGTGTCCTGCTGGAAGGGGCGGGGGGGACGGAGCAGTGAGGGCTGCTCTGGACTCCGGGAAAGGGGGACATGTCCTGGGGACACCTCCGGCTCAAGGCCCGAGGGCCCCCCTCCCTGCGTGGTGTAAGGAGGCCCCCAAGTCTGCCGGCCTCTGCGGTGCGTGATCCTGACCCTCGCGGAGGTTCGTTGGGTGGTCCATAAACAGCAGGGCCCAGTGCCTGGCTGCCCCCTGCCCTCTGCCCCTCTCAGCACCCCAGCCCCGAGAGCTGGCACGCAGCGGACAGCGGGTGGCCTCCGCCTGGTGGCCTCACCTCAGCTCCTGCTTGGGCCCTGTCCCGGCCTCCCCGCCTCTTCACCTGCACTCGGTGACAAGTAACTGAAGACGCTGCAACGGCGCCAAGCCCAGGGGCTTTCTCCCCAGCCTGGTGCTTGCCAGTGTGCTCTGGGGTCTGCCTGACCCTACTGTCCCCTTTCCCATCCCCGGATATACTTCCTTCCAGTACCAAGCAATGCCTGAAATTGTCCAGTTTATTAACGAAATCCCACTCACTTATTTGCCCCTTTCAAGCCCCATGAGAGCAGGGACGGTGCCCTAGAGCAGCCCCAGCCCAGCGATGCTCAGTAAATGCCTGTGGGAAGGGTCCAGGACCCCGTGCCTGGGAGGGTCCTGCACCCCTGAGGCTGGTCCCGGGCCCTGCCCCCTCCTCTACCTCCCTTCGTTCCCGAGGAGAGGTGTCCTTCACCTCCCGGGCCGCCCAGGCCCCAGAGCTCTGGACCCCATCCTCCGAGACACCCCAGGACCTCTTCCCTCACTGCTCATTCTCTCCTCACCGCCCTCTGCTGACCACTGCCCAGCACTATGGTGTGTGCTCAGGTGTGCTCCGTGCTGCAAACACTCTTCACCTGTCTCCCTGCCGACCTCCCCCTCCCCTGGTCACGCAGACCTCTAAAACCCAGGCTCTGCTCACCTGGGGGATGGGAAAAGATTCCGAGTTAGCAGCCATCAGAAGTGTCACGCAGGAATGTGTGTGCTGTGCAGGTGGGGTTCCCCCCGGGAGAGGATCTGTAGCCTTGGTCAGAGTCTCGCTCCCAAAGGGTAAGAGCCCTGGGACGCCCACTGCGTTCCTCCTGCACGCGAAGCTTTATTAGAAACGATATTTCTAGAGGAGGGGCACCTGCCTTCTTCTCGGGGGCCATCGGCCTGGGCTGCTCGCCCACGGAGGGAGAGGGCTCAGTGGCATCGGCGGTACTTGTGGAACCAATGCCCAGGCCTGGGGGCTCCGTCTTGCAGGTGATTTTATGCTTTTTCACGTGGGCACATACTTAAAAGAATTTCCCAGTTATGGTCCAATCAGACCAGCTACCCCACTTTATACCATGTTTTCCAACCTCAGCGCGTACACAGTAACATTTTAACAGTTCAGAAGAACATTTTCAGTCATCTGGAAGATGCAGGAAGCCCGTGTGCAACTTGGCTGGAAACTTCCCAGCATGCAACCCTGCTAACGCACTCTCTGCAAAACCTCTCCCGCCTCCCTGGGGCCATGTACCAGGAGCCAGATGTATTCAAGGTGCAAATGCTGTTTCCAGATATTTTACTTTTGCTATTGGGGCTGTAAATGGGATCCTCACTCACTATATTTTGTTTTGTTTTTTTTTTTTTTTTTTTTTTTTTTTTTTTTTTTTTACTCACTATATTTTGTAAGGGGCTATGGCTAGTGTGTACTAATGCACCTTATCCCTGTGTTTATCTTGTATCCAGCCGCTTTCCTCCGCTCTCTACCCTTGTCCTGAGCACTTGCAGCCCCTCTGAGGGAGGATGACACTCCTCTGCCCCATGGACACCAATTCTTGGCCAATGACTTGGGGGTTTGGTGCTGGATCCTGAGAGGGGAAGTGGTGTGTGCCCCTCTAAGCAGAAGCTCTGGGCATCGACTCCAGCTTTAAGACCACCCCCGCCCCCCCCCCCACAGTGGCCTGAGACACAGTGTGCCATCATGCAGTGACGCTGGGGGCAGGGACACTGACGGGCTCAGGAGTTCTTCCTTGGGGTTTCTCAGGTCTTTGCTGGGGCTGCAAGTCCTCTGAGGGCTCAGCTGGGCTGGAAGCCCAGGACGGCTCAGTCGCATCGCTGGCAGGTAATGCTGACCGTCACCTGGGGCCCGTGACCGGAGCACTCATACGCGGCATCTCTGTGGGGCTAGGGCTGCTCTCAATGCCAGGTCGGTCCCACGAGGGAGCATTCAAGAACAAGTGCTCCCAGAGTGAGCACAGCGAGAGTCCAGGTGGCGTGACGAGGCCCATCACCGGCCTGGACATCCCAGAATGTTGCTTCCACCACTGTCCACCCGTCAGGCCAGTCACTGAGACAGTCCAGATTCCGGGGTGAGGGAAGAGTCCGGCTCTCGGTGTGAGGAGCCTGGCTGCAGGCAGGGGGAAGGACGGTGTCCGACTCCACCTTGAGCTGTAAGGAGCATCACACGGTCCCACCACTGGCCCCTCCACTGCGAGGTCGGCACATCCCGGACGGAGCTGCTGGAACTCCTTCACTGTCCACCAGGCGTGCACTTTAAGCCAGTAACCACGCACCGAGCCCCCACTATGTGCCTGAGCCTCTGGCCTCACGACCCAAGGCCCCTTCAGCTCCACCCAAGCCCAGGTGTGGAAGGGGTGAGGGGGCTTGGCTCTGTTTGTGAGGCGGAGTGATGATAATTACTCTCTAACACTTATGTAGCACCTACTGTAGACCAAACACTGTTTTAAGCACATCAACCAGCATCGTGTTTCCAGGCAGAACTTGAGGGGCAGACGCACTAAGTTCAGGAAGCAAACAGGGGCATCGGCTGTTGTTTTCACTGTAAATTTCTGGGGTAGTGTAATAACATAAAAACAAAGTAGAATACATAATAAATAGAAAAGATAAAGTACTCCTACTTCAAGTTATGATTTTGATCCACAAAATCCCAAGAGAGTAAACAGAAAAACTACTAAAATTAGTAAGTACCATCCTGTGAGCTCTGTGACCGGGCATCGGCCACTTCCACTCACTTCTCCCATCCGAGTCTCTGTGGAGCCTCCTGAAAATGGGGGATCCCCTGCCTGCCAGCTCGAAGGTGTATGAGAGAGAGAGTGGGTGTGAAAAAATGCCGAGATCACACTTGGGGAACATAAAGGTTCGTGCCCACGTGGGATGTTAATGTGCCTCCAAGGCTGTGATCGCCATCGAGCAGGTGCATTGTTATCCTGAATGGTCCTTAGAGAGCCCCGGGCCCCGGGGGACGCGAGGAGGGGGAGAGGCTCTCAGGAGAGAAGACACTCAGTGGAGGGGCTGACGGACGCTTGCCCTCTTCCTTCCTGCACCCCCCAGACCCAGTCCCACTTCCAAGTGCTCGGTGGTTTTGCTTTGGGGCCTGCAGATCCGTAGTACACGCAGTTGTGGTGAGAAGTCGATCAAGACACCTCCTGGGCAACAGGCTGTGACACAAGCCGAGACTCTGGGTCCCTGGGGACCTGACTCCTGAGCAGAGTACTGCAAATGTGGACGGCAGGAGACCCACCATCACCCCCAGAGGAGTTTTCTCCAGCTTTTCAGTGGGAGCTGCCCTTGGCTCTGGTTCTTAGGAATTTGTTCTTCACCTCCTCTTCGATTCTGTGAGCTGCCCCATTGCTATGTGATTCTTGCTCCAGTTGACCAGACACAGGTCCTGCTGCCTGCGATCCAGGCACTGCCAAAGGCAGCAGAGACCCGAGGCTCCCGGGAAGATGGGGAGTGGCACATGCCAGGCCCTGAGGCCCGCAGACCACAAACAACCCCATGGAGCAAAAAACCCATTTTGCAGGTGAGAAAACTGAGGCTCAGAGAAGAAGTTGATTGACCAACATCACAGCCGGTGAATGACAGAGGGAAAGCTGCAATCCATCCAGCCCAGGATCGGTTCCGCAGTGCGCAGACTGGTTCTTCCAGATCCTGCGCTGTCTCCTGCAAAACCTCCAGCCCAGTAGGCTCCTGGCCGCCTGCAGAGGGCGAGTGCTTTTTCACCACCTGGAATTTCTCTGCTGGTCCAGGCGCCCCCGTCCCCCGCCCTGGCCCCAGGCCCGTGCAGGGCCTGAGCTGGACAGAGGTCTGGGGAGGCCCGTGGGCCTTCACAAAACCTCGGCCACATCTTTCTCCTGAAACAATGCCATCAGTCGGCATTTTGACAAAGGAGCCATTTGAACACTTTGGCTGTGGTTTCTTTTCCAGACATCTCCTTTCTGATCACGATCTCTCCCAAACTGCCTGTCAAAATTCCCACCACGTTTTCCTACCTGGAAGCCCCATTTTTAAGCCCCGAAGACTCAAGCACACAGTGTGGCTCTTTGTCCATAATTAAAGTCAGTTAGGCTGAGACACTTCCAAGATGGGCCAAGGTTCTTGTTGGAAATGACTCGCTACATACAGACTGGGGGACTGTCCTGCCCAGGAGGGTGCCAGCTGGGAGGGGCCCCCAGAGCCCGCCATGGGGGAGCCCTGCATGGGGCCCAGGTCCTCCCCTCCTGGCCTCAGGGGGGGTCGTTCCAGACCTGGCCGGGTGGCGAGACCCCACTGAGCCCCCCTGCTCACCCGTCACGTGATTTACCTTCAGAACACTGTGTCTCCAACCTGAGTCCCTTGGTTTTTATGGCATATTTGGATACTACAGGCACAATTATTAAAACTTTCTTTAAATCAAGTTATATCTTTGATTAATATCCTTTGAAAAATATGTGTATGGCATCACTGAAAATGAAAAACCAGCCTCTTACGTGGACTACGGGTCCTGATCTCACACGTGGACGAGGGGTCCTGGCCCAACACGGGCCCAGGACGAAGTTCTCAGTCCTAGGTTTAAGCCAAGGCACAGTAAAGAGATGGGTGTCCCCCCTTCCTTGGTCATCACCAACCTGAGGTAAGTGTCCCCTAATTCCTGGCACATCTTGTGGGCACGAGTTCCTCTGCCTCAGCCTGAGCTCCACAGGAGGGGCTCTGGGCGAGCTCTGGGCTTCTCCAATGCTCTGCCTGAGCCGTGCCCATCCCTCCTGACCCAGGCGCCTGTCCTGGTACCAAGACGGAAAGCCCACCGCCACGTCCCAGGCTGGCCTGGGAGCCGCCAGTCCCTCCCTACTGCATCCTCACTCAGGCTCCCTGCTGCACTGCCCCGCCTCTCCTTGGGGCCCAGAGCCCACAGGTGGGCCGACGCCTCGGACGGGCTGACACCTCTCTCCACACTGGCCTAGGCCGCACATCAGATCCCCCTCCACGGGGTCTCAGGGCCAACCTCCCGGCCGGGAGCTCACCATGTCCTGTGGACCTCACTGCCCAAGGGTCCCTGAACGCTCGCAGCCCAGGGGGTCACCAGGACTGGAGGGGTCACTCTGAGCCTTCTGTGCTTGGTCCAGGAGACCCAAAGACCCTCTAAGGGGCTTCCCGGGACGTGGGTCAGGCCACGTCGAATCTTCTCTGAGCCGGGTCTCCTGCAGGGGAGGCTGACAGGGAGGCCAGCCGATAAGTCAGGCCCGCGTGATGTGCGGCCCTGGCCACCGAGGGCCTTGAGGTCAGTGAGGGTGACAAACAGGGGAGCTCCCACAGATACGTCTGCAGGAGTGCAAAATGGCACACGCACACCGGGCCTGGCTAAGTAGACACCACAGCTCTGTGCGCCGTCAGAAAGAGCAGGAAACCCTCTGCATGTGTGGGGAGAGAGAAAGAAAGCGGGCCAGGCAGAGAACATGCAGAACAGTGGGGCGTGGAATGTGTATTTCACCTTGGGGTGAACCTGTCACACGCATGCAGAGCTGATAAACGTGCCAGCAGGGGGCGCAGAAGAGCAGGTATACAGGGAGGGACTGAGCTTTTGGAAGTGAACATTTTTATCATTTTGTTAAAAATCATTTTGACTTTGAACCAGGTAAACATACGACCTGCTGCAAAAAATGAACTAGAGAGAGAGAGAGCATGGAGTCAGCCCCCGCCACAGACCCAGCAGCACCGCCACGC
>NW_006792080.1:153263-154480 GCF_000442215.2 Lipotes vexillifer | reverse complement strand
CAGGAAAACATCCGCCCTCCGACAAAAAATGAACTAGAGAGAGAGAGAGCAGGGAGCCCCCCCCCGCCACAGACCCAGCAGCACCGCCATGCCCTCCCCCCAGCTCCCCCCGCCCCCGGGACCTCTGGGCCTGCAGGACACCCCCAGTCCCTGGAAAACCCAGCCTGGAACCACACTAGGGTCTGAGATCAGGAGCCTTAGCGCAGGACTCCGCGGAGCTGCCTCAGCTCATCTGCATGGCAAGAGCGTCCTGCCGTCCTGGCCGCAGTCCTCCGTGGCTGCCCTCCCAGAGGAGGTGAGGACAGCCAGCTCTGTCCTGCTGCAAATGGGAACGCAGGCCTGGAAACCTGGGGTTGGCCCCAGGGAGGGGACCAGCCGGTGCCCCGCTGCCTCGTCCTGCCCACCAGAGCCCAGGGAGCCACCGAGGGCCAGGGCCATCCGCTCTCCCCAGCCCAGCAGACCCGAGGGCCTGGGGTCCTGCCTGCTCCTCCTGGCTGCACTTCCGAGCCCACGGCCTCCTCTCTGCCCCTCACTCTCCGCCATCCCATGTGCCTGCGGACCATGCGGCTGAGGTTCCAGAGACGCCTCCAGGATGGCAGCCAAAGTCATTGTGCCCAGAATTCCAAAGGGCTGTCTCCCAGGATGTGGGGCTTTCTGCCCAGGAGCTCCAGGGTCTAAAGCCACGGGGGAAATGCCTTTGTGGTTCCTGGAAAGACTCCATCCCTCCTGGCCCCCACCGACACTTGCGCCAGTGGCGGCTAGGGCGCTTATCTTTGTGGGTCCCACCTCCCACCCTGATGGGTTCCCCAGGCCAGAGCCTTCTCCTTTCTCACTTCTGGACACTCAATATGCAGGAAACAGGCGTCCCCTCAGCGTGCAGCTGGTTGAGCTTTACACGAATACACTCATGTCACCATCACCCAGATCCAGAAAGCAAACATTACAAGCTCCCAGGAGCCCTCTTTGCTCCTCCGATCTCCTGCCACCAGGGGAAAACCCTTTCCTGATTTCTGCAACCATACGTCCGTTTTGCCTGCTTTGGGGCCTTTATGTGTGTGAATCTCATGGCAGATATTCCCTCGCCTGTCGGGTTCCTCCTCACCACCGCCTGGCTCCCGGCCTCGTGATGAACTGCAATCTACGCCCCCTCCTGCAGGGGGCCCTGTCAGGACTGTGAGGAACGGCCCTGGACCAGCTCTCCAGCACACGCTTCCTGC
>NW_006792080.1:149391-153176 GCF_000442215.2 Lipotes vexillifer | reverse complement strand
GAACGTGCACACACGTTTTGAGTGACACCCAGGAGTGGAGCTGCTGCTGTCCAGCGCCTTGGGGCAGAGCCTTGCTGTGAGTTTGCAGCTGGAGGAAGCCGGTGCACCGTCCACTTACCGCCCCAGTCACGTAGTCAGTCACGTACCCGGGGGAGGGCCCCGGGCAGCAGCGGCACGAGGGAGGCCAGACGCGTGACACACTACTGCCTCCTGGCTTGTTGACCGTAGGTGTGGCCGCGAGGTCCTTGGGTCAGGAAGGAGCACAAGGCCCAGGTGGATCCTCCCAGCTCCTCCCTGCAGGGTTGAGTGTGAGGCATGGGTCAGCCCTCGACACCCTCGGGAGGTACGGCCCGTGACCTGCCATCTCCCATCCACATCCTGCTTCCTGCCACACGGGGCCCTCGGGCGAGGGGACCTCGGTCCCCTTTCCTCCACCAAGAGGACACACACCCTGCCGGGTGATGCCACTTGCTCAGCTTTGAGTCAGGGAGGGGGGTGGTCCCCTGGAGGCTGTGGTTATTTACGTTTGCCTGGTTAGAACAGGATCAAAACCGCCAAACACGAAACAGAAAAGAAAATGTTGAAAAGTTAAACCTCATTAAATGAATTTCTACTCACCAGAGGACACTGTTAAGAATGAAAAAAACAACTAACAAAAGTCACCTTTTATCCATCCAGTAAAGGGCTCATCATGGCCAGAAAATGGGAAGAACAAATCAATAAGAAAACGACATAACTCAGGGAAGACTGGCTGGTGAAAGGCTGGAGTAGATATTTCACCAAGGGGGATGTCCAGATGGTCAGTCTACACCTGAGAAGGTACTTAACAGCATCACTCACCAGGAGATGCGAATAAATGTCACCGCAAGATACCACGCCCCACCCACCAGAGTGGCTACATCCACCATATCAGGTGTGGCCGAGAGTGTGGACCCGTGCATTGCTGATGGAGCACGGCTGGTGCAGCCACGTGGCAAACCGTGGCGAAGCATCTGATGAAGCAAACTGACCACGTGAACCGGCACCTCCACTCCTGGTATAGAATCTACAGAAATGCAGGCTCACATCCCCCAAAAGCTACAGTCAGGAATACCCTCGACAACTCTGTTTTTTTAGCCCCAAATGTAAAACAACACAAATGTCTCTCAGCAGTAGAAAGACCAATTAAGTGGTGGTGTTTAAGAACGTAACCGAACACCACAGAGTAACAAAAACAACACGAATCCTTGCAGCAACACGGGTGGATCTCACAGGCATAATCTTGAATGTTCATTCATACAAAACAGCACACAACTGTGGATTTCATTTTTTAAAATACAAAACCAAGCAAAACTGATGTACAGTGTGAGAGGTCAGAGTGGAGGTCTGGGGCCAGTTCCCTTGGAGCAGGCACCAGGATGCCTTCTGGGGACCCGGGTGTCTTGGTCTGGGCACTGTCTCACACAATGTCCATCACATGGCTGTCCTTCCTACGTGTAAAGCTTCGTCACACCTGCCTCACGAGATGTGTGCATATTCTGCTGGATCGGCTGCCCTTCAAGACCGAGGAGAGAAAAATGCCAAACCCCATCCTGCACCTTTTCTCCTCAAAACTCCCAGGCGTCGGGGTCATGGCAGAAGCTCCTGCTGCTGAGCACAGCCAGTCGCTGCTGCGTTTGTCATTAGCGGAGGCCCTGTGACCTGCTCTGGCCCGTGAACAGACACAGCGAACATCAATTCCGAGCTGAAGCTCTTCGTTGCCAGCATTGGACCCTCCAGTCCCTGTTGCCCGGCTGCAGCTCCCCCAACAAAGTCCCAAGGTCATCATGGCCTAGACCACGTGGTCCTGCATCCATGGACGTGCAGTGGACTCTGGGTGAGGGACAATACAGCTTTACCGTGCAAAGCCACTGCTGTTTCAGGGTTGTTTGCTACCATGGTGCAACCCAGCCTCTATCTGATACAAGCGTGTTTAGGAGCCTGACAGAGGAACAACAGACTCAGGTCTCCCTCTTGGCCAGGATCACCCCTAGTGTCAGGGCCCCAAAAGCCCTATGTCTATATTCGATGGAACCCACTGTGGTGGTTCTGGGTGACGTTACCTCAGCGCTTCACAGAGGTGAGGTGCTGGCCTCCGGCCCGCTCAGACCATCCTCGGCGTGCTGTTCCCTCTCTGGCTGCCCTGAGTGCCCACGCTTGATGTAGGTCCTTGCCCACTGCCCAGGGCAGAGAGCCTCCACTGGCTGGAGAGTCAGAACTAGAAGTTTCTTCCCGGGCTACTCTTCCTTCACTGCTTTGAACTCTCGTTTCTTGGCAACACGACCGGTCCAGCATTTTGGGTTAACAAAAAACAGGAGGTGGCAAAATGATCCAACGACTTTGAACCCAGCCATACACCGAGATGTACAACCAGACACAGCGTGGTGGGGAGGGGGAGAGCGCCCAGTACCTCAGCCGTCAGGTGCGCTCGCCCCAGGTGTGCGCGTGAGGAGTATGAACAACCGACGTTAGCTCAGCTCAGCGTTTGGGTCCCAGTGAGTCTGCCACAAGCCTATGAGAGGACTTTGGGATTTCAGAGCTTTTGGCACTTAGAAACTGCAATGTTGACTGAAGACCTATGCTGTCAATCAACATTGCCCACAAACTTCTAGACAATGCAACAAGACCGAGAAATGAGGCGAAAACTTTGGAAAGGAAGGAGACAAGTGTCATTATATCAACCGTCCGTTTCAAAACAGTAAGCGAGTACAGTAAGGCAGCTGGATTTCAGAGTTATACTTTTTAAATCTGGCATTGGCATATATGACTATAACACGTGTGTGCACATGGGCGTATATCTGTGCATGTGCGTGAGAGTGGGTAGCCTCCTTTCTCTTCTCCCAGATGGAGACCGAGGACAGTAACACTCCTTGGCTAATAATTTCGTCCAGGCTTTTCTGGACTGTCCATTTCTAAGGCCTTCGTTGTGCTGCCAGGGAGCAGCCTATAAAGGAAGGGGGTCTGTGGGCACTTTCTCTCCTGGCGAAGCCCGAAAGGGAAGCAGGAGACCAAACTTCAGATAATGGTGTGCTTTACCGAGTCCACGGAAGGGGCGGGGGGCTCTTTGCTAATTAAGAGGCAGTAAGGAGACGTTTCCTTCCTCAGTGTGGGGAGAACTAAAACTGGTCACTAAGTACACGTTTATGTTTAATTCAAGAGACACTTCTGTACCGCGCACGGATTCATTTCTAGAAAGAATACTTAAACATGAAAATCAATAAAATTATTTCAGTAAGATATACAATAATAATTCTAAAAAATTGGAGTAAAAAGTATTTTGTTTTTCAGAAGTCAGAAAGGAAAAACATAACTGATTTAATCATGTAAAAATGTGAATTTTTATGCAAAAAATTACTGCAAATATTAAAAGAGGAAGAAGTCGCTGGTAAAAAAAAAAACCTCACAACCAAAATGAACATCGCAGAGTGTTATGGGATGATTTGCGTCCCCTCCCACGAAGACGTATGTTGAAGTCCTAACCCGCAGCACCTCGTAATGTGACTTTGTTTGGAAACAGGATCTTTACAGAGGTAATCTAGTTAAAATGAAGTCATTAGGGTGGGCCCCAATCCAATACCTTCCATCCTTATAAAAAAGAAATCTGGACACAGAGACAGACACGGAAGAAGGCTGTGTGTAGAGAGAGGGTCACAGGGATGCATCTTCAAGCCACGGAACGCCAAAGATCGCCAGCAATCCAGCCGAAGCAGGAAGAGGCGAGGAATGATTCCCCTGCAGGTTTCAGCAGGGCCGCGACCCTACCAGCA
>NW_006792080.1:143665-149365 GCF_000442215.2 Lipotes vexillifer | reverse complement strand
CAGCAGGACCGTGACCCTACCAGCACCGTGATCTCAGATTTCCAGGCTCCAGAACAGAGACAATTCATTTCTGTTGCCCTAAGACACCCAGTTTGTGGGACTGAGTTACCCTAGGAAACTAACACAGAGAGTTAATAGGATTTAGGTATAAAAAATTCTTAAGTATCAGTAATAAAAAAAGATGAAAATGAAATGTAAAGGTGATCACAGGATATAAATAAAGAACATAGCAAATATCAAGTAAGACAGGAATCACGAAAAATAAATATAAGAGGTTTGGAGCAGTGCATACCCAGGGCAGGGCAGTGGGGGTCCTGCCTCCAGTTCAGACAATCACAGGAGGCTTGTCCAGAGACAACTTACAAAACCAACTAAAATAGAGTCAGCTTTTTATTATCACAACGCACTGGGAATTCTCAACATTAGTAATACAATATAATCGTCCTTAAAAAAGTCTTGTGTTGGGCCTCCCTGGTGGCGCAGTGGTTGGGAGTCCGCCTGCCGATGCAGGGGATACGGGTTCGTGTCCCGGTCCGGGAGGATCCCGCATGCCGCGGAGTGGCTGGGCCCGTGAGCCGTGGCCGCTGAGCTTGCACGTCCGGCAACGGGAGAAGCCACGACGGTGAGAGGCCCACGTATCGCAAAAAAAAAAAAAAAAAAAAAGTCTTGTGTTGTTCTAAGACTTACATACTTGCTGCAGTTACTGACTTTTTAAAAACATAAAATTTCTTTTTTAGAACGGTTTCGATTTACAGAAAGATTGAGAGAATTTTAGAGAGTTTCCATCGACTCCCTCATCCAATTCTTCCTAAAAATTAACATCTTATATTAGTATGGTCTGTGTGTTGCAATTAACGAGCTACTATTGAGACATGATTATTGACTAAAGTCCAAGTTTATTTAGTTTCTCTACTTTTCAGCTAACATCTTTTTCTGTCCCAGGGGTACCCATTATATTTACTTATGTCTCCTTGGCCTTGGCTGTGATATTTTCTCATATTGTCCTTTGTTTTTGATGATCTTAACAGCTCTGAGGAATGAGTTTTGTAAGACGCCCCCTTCTTGAAATTTCTCTGATGTTTTCCTCATGATTAGACTGAGGTTACGGGACGACCACAGAGGCAGAGAGCCATTTTCATCACATCGTATCAAGGTTACATGCCATAAACATGACTTGTCACTACTGATTCTGACCTTTTTGTCAAAGAAAGGCTGGCTCTATCTATGTGGGTCTCCTTCTGGGTTCTCCACTCTGTTCCACTGACCTCTTAGTCTATTCTTTAGTCAACACTAGACTGCCTTGATTTCTGTAACTTTATGCCAAGCCTTTACGCCGGGTGCTGCCGGGCCGCTGACTTTGCCCTTCTTCAGCATTCTGCTGGCTCTAGGCCTCTGCCTCTCCATGCATACTTTAATATTTTGTATGTATGTACATATGCATTTATTTATTTGGCTGCATCGGGCCTTAGGTGCGGCATGCGGGATCTTCACTGTGACATGTGGGCTCTGTTTGCAGCGCGTGGGCTTCTCTAGTTGCGGCACGTGGGCTCCAGAGTGTGGGCTCAGTAGTTGCAGCACGTGGGCTTAGATGCCCTGAGCCATGTGGGATCTTAGTTCCCCAACCAGGGACTGAACGCATGTCCCCTGCATTGGAAGGCAGATTTTCAACCACTGGACCACCAGGGAAGTCCCTATATACACTCTAGGCTCAGTTTGTTGATATTTGAAAGGTAACTTACTGGAATTTTGATGTGAATTGCACTGAATATGTAAGATCAAGTTTGGAAAGACCAATTTATTGACGATATTGAGTCTTCCTTCCATGGATGCAAAATATCTATTTATTTAGATCTTTGATTTTTTTTTTTTTTAAAGAATAACTACAGGGCTTCCCTGATGGCGCAGTGGTTGAGAGTTCGCCTGCTGATGCAGGGTACACGGGTTCGTGCCCCGGTCTGGGATGATCCCACATGCCGCGGAGCGACTGGGCCCGTGAGCCATGGCCGCTGAGCCCGCGTGTCCGGAGCCTGTGCTCCACAATGGGAGAAGCCACAACAGTGAGAGGCCCGTGTACCGCAAAAAAACAAAACAAACAAACAAAGAGAATAACTACAAAACTCTACATTCTTGTTCTGGACCCTAGATCTTGTTCTAGGGATCCTGCACATATTTTGTCAGATTTACACCTAAATATTTTATGACTTTTGGTGCTGATATAAATGGTGTTGCGTTCCTAATTTCAAAATCCAATTGCTCATTGCCTTCGTATAGGAAAGCCATTGACTTTTTTATACTAAGTTTGTATCCTGCATCTTTGCTCTAATAACTTATTAGTTCTAGGAGTTTCATTCAATTCATTGGGCTTTTTTACATATACAATTATGTCATCTGTTAACAAATACAGTTTAATTTCTTCCTTCCAAATCCGTATACATTTTCTTTTCTTGTCTTGTCAAATTGCATTAGCTAGGACTTCTAGCATGAAGCTGAATAAGAGTTGTGAGAGCGGACATTCTTTTTTTTTTTAATTTTATTTATTCTATTTATTTATTTATTTTTAACATCTTTATTGGGGTATAATTGCTTTACAATGGTGTCTTAGTTTCCGCTTTATAACAAAGCGAATCAGTTATACATATACATATGTTCCCATATCTCTTCCCTCTTGCGTCTCCCTCCCTCCCACCCTCCCTATCCCACCCCTCCAGGTGGTCACAAAGCACCGAGCTGATCTCCCTGTGCTATGCGGCTGCTTCCCACTAGCTATCTTACGTGTGGTAGTGTATATATGTCCATGCCTCTCTCTTGCTTCGTCCCCTTCCCCGAGAGGGGACATTCTTGCCTTGCTCTGATCTTACAGAGAAATCAGGAGGTTTCTCACCATTAAGTATGATGTTAGCTGTAGGGTTTTTTGTAGATGGTCTTTATCACGTTGAGGAAGGTTCTATGTATTCCTAGTTTGCTAAGAGTGTTTTAAAATCATGAATGGGTATTGGGCTTTGTCAAGTGCTTTTTCTACACCTAATGATACCATCATATGATTTTTCTTCTTTAGCCCACTGATGTGATAGATAACATTAACTGATTTTTGAATGTTGAACCAATCTTGCATACCTGAAAGAAACCCCACTTGGTCATGGTGAATAATTCTTTATATAAGTTGTTGGGTTTGATTTGACAATATTTTTTTTAGTTAAAAAAATTTTTTTTTGCATTTCATTTATTTATTTTTGGCTGCATTGGGTCTTCGCTGCTGCGTGCGGGCTTTCTCTAGTTGTGGTGAGCGGGGGCTACTCTGTTGTGGTGCGTGGCCTTCTCATTACGGTGGCTTCTCTTGTTGTGGAGCACGGGCTCTAGGTGTGCGGGCTGCAGCAGCTGCAGCACATGGGCTCAGTAGCTGCAGCACACAGGCCCGAAAGCGTGTAGGCTTCAGTAGTTGTGGCGTGTGGGCTTAGTAGTTGTGGCTCCCGGGTTCCAGAGCGCAGGCTCAGTAGTTGTGGCGCACGGGCTTAGTTGCTCCGCGGCATGTGGGATCTTCCCAGACCGGGGATCGAAGCTGTGTCCCCTGCGTCCCCTGCACTGGCAGGCGGATTCTTAACCACTGCGCCACCATGGAAGTCCCTGACTTGCTAATATTTTGTTGAGGATTTTTGTATCTATGTTCATGAGAGATACTGGTGTGTGGTTTTCCTTTCTTGCAATGTCTTTGTCTTGTTTTGGTATTAGGATGATGCTAACCTCAGAGAATGAGTGAGGAAGTCATTCTTTGACTTCTCTTTTATGGACAAGACTGTGAAAAACGTATATCACTTGTTCCTCAGATGTTTTTTAGAATTCACCAATGAAACACATCTGGGTCTGGTACCCTGCATTAGAGATTTTGAAATTCAAACTCTTGACATTTATACAATGGAATAAAGAGGATGAGGAAAGATATACACAATATGTTGATAAGGAAAAAAATCAAGTTGCATAACAGTATGAATGGAGTATTTCCATTCATACTGTTGTAAATTTATTCTCCCCACTTTTAGGAAAAATTTCAAACATACAGAAAAGTTGAAAGAATACATTAAACAACTGTGTATCTGTACAGTCCCCACCTAGATAGCAACTATTAAAATGTTCCCATCTTTGACAGCTACATGTAAAAGAATGAAATTATAACACTCCCTAACACCATACACAAAAATAAACTCAAAATGGATTAGAGGCCTAAATTATAAGACCGGACACTGTAAAACTCTTAGAGGAAAACACAGGAAGAACACTCTTTGACATATATCACAGCAAGATCTTTTTTTAATCCACCTCCTAGAGTAATGGAAATAAAAACAAAAATAAACAAATGGGACCTAATGAAACTTAAAAAGCTTTTGCAAAGCAAAGGAAACTACAAACAAGACAAAAAGACAACCCTCAGAATGGGAGAAAATATTTGCAAATGAGTCATTGGACAAAGGATTAATCTCCAAAATACATAAACAGCTCATGCAGCTCAATATTAAAAAAAAAAAAAAACACACAATCCAAAAATGGGCAGAAGACCTAAATAGACATTTCTCCAAAGAAGACATACAGATGGCCAAGAAGCACATGAAAAGCTGCTCAACATCACTAATTATTAGAGAAATGCAAATCAAAACTACAATGAGGTATCACCTCACACCAGTTAGAATGGGCATCATCAGAAAATCTACAAACAACAAATGCTGGAGAGGGTGTGGAGAAAAGGGAACCCTCTTGCACTGTTGGTGGGAATGTAAATTGATACAGCCACTATGGAGAACAGTATGGAGGTTCCTTAAAAAACTAAAAATAGAATTACCATATGACCCAGCAATCCCACTACTGGCCATATACCCAGAGAAAACCATAATTCAAAAAGACACATGCACCCCAATGTTCATTGCAGCAGTACTTACAATAGCCAGGTCATGGAAGAAACCGAAATGCCCACAGAAAAACGAATGGATAAAGAAGATGTGGTACATATATACAATGGAATATTACTCGGCCATAAAAAGGAACGAAACTGGGTCATTTGTAGAGACGTGGATAGATCTAGAGACTGTCATACAGAGTGAAGTAAGTCAGAAAGAGAAAAACAAATATTGTATATTAACACATATATGTGGAACCTAGAAAAATGGTACAGATGAACCAGTTTGCAAGGCAGAAACAGAAACACAGATGTAGAGAACAAACGTATTGACACCAAAGGGGGAAAGTGGCGGGGGAGGGGGTGGGATGAATTGGGGAGATTGGGATTGACATGTATACACTAATATGTATAAAATAGATAACTAATAAGAACCTGCTGTATAAAAAAATAAATTAAATAAAATTGAAAAATTCCAGAAAAACCCCAAAAAACAAAAAACAAAAAAACCAGAAAAACAAAATAAAACAAAATAAAATGTTCCCATCTTTGTTCTCTGTTGATCTACCTGAGCTCTATCATTTGAGTGTCAACTGAAGACATCGTGATGCTGCACTCGTAAATACTTCAGCCCGCATCTCTTGAGAATAAAAAGAATTTCCTACAAATCATAATGCCATTATCACATCTAATAAAATTAACAATAATTCCGTATCATCTAATATCTCATCATTATTTAAGTTTCTCCAATTATCCTAAGAATTCCTTCTACAGCTTTTTCTTAAAGTGGGGATGCAATCTACATTCATGCATTGCAT
>NW_006792080.1:135507-143655 GCF_000442215.2 Lipotes vexillifer | reverse complement strand
GCTCTTCCACTCTCTGCTGTTCTGGAACAGTCACCCAGCTTTTTTTAAATGGCACTGACTTCTTGAAGAGCCCAGGTCTTGTAAAATGTCCCACATTCTGATTTGCCTGATCTTTTGTAAGAGGATCATTTAATTTGTTCCTCCACTTTTCCAAATATGGGAAATAGGGGGTGGAGCTTAACTGAGTTCAGGCTAGAGATTTGGAGCAAAACACTTCGTAAGCATGTCCTCTTCATACTGCCGCCTAGAGGAGGCACCCAGAGAACAGCTGTCCCCCCATGAATGATTATACATGCAGCCACTCAATTATGCTGGTGAAGGGCAGAGTCCCCACTAGAAAGCACAATGTTTTCTTTGAATATCTTGGAAAAGGAAACCTGGGAAGGGCACAGCACTGCCCACCGCCAACACCCATCAACTGGATATTGGTTCATGAAAGTGCAGGTCACCCATGCAATGACATTCTCTGCAGCTATTAAGAAGAACGTTTCAATAGGTTCAAGGCATATTCTGAGCTACACAGGAGAGAGGAAGATTTTCCTAAGCATGATATCAAACCTAGAACTCAGAAATTGAAAGATGGACAAATTTTACTGTATTTCAGAGTTAAATAATCCCGAGAATGTAAGGGCGGTCCAACAGGAGAAAAATCAATCAGTGTAATACACCACACTAAGAGCATGAAGGGCGATAACCTCATGATCATCTCAGTAGATGGACGAAAAGCATTTAACAAAATCTGACACTCTTCCATGATAAAAACCACTCATAAGTAGAAGGGAACTTCTGCAACATGATACAGGGCATTCGTGAAAAACCACAGCCAACATCATACTCAGTGATGAAAGACAGATTTCCCCCTATGATCAGAAAAAGATAAGGATGCCTGCTTTCACAACTGCTATTCAACACTGTACTGGAGGTTCCAGCCAGATCAATGAAGCAAGAAAAAGAAATAAAAGGCACCAAAGTTGGAAAGGAAAACGTAAAAGTATGTCTATTCACAGATGACATGATATAGGACAATCCAAAAGAATTCACCAAAAAAACCCCAAAAGCAAACACCAGCAAACAAAAAACCCTACCGGAGCTAATAAACACATTTAGCAAAGTTGAAGGACATAAACGGTCAATATAGAAAATTACGTTGTGTTTCTATACATCAGCAAAGAATGAACAAGCTAAAAAAGAAATTAAGAAAATAATTCTATTTATAATAGCATCCAAAAGAATAAAATACCTAGGAAGAGATATAACCAAAAAAGTGAAAGACTTGTACACTAAAAACTACAAAACAATGCTGAAAGAAATTAAAGAAGGCCTAAATAAATGCAAAGACATCCCATGTTCCTTGATTGAAAGACGTAACACTGGTAAGACGTCAATGATACTCAAAGCAATCTACATATTTTATGCAATCCCTGTCAAAATTCCAACAGCCTTTTTTGCAGAAATAGAAATGCCAGCTCTCAAATCCATACGTAAGCGTAGGGGCCCTAAAGAGCCAAAGACAATTCTGTCAACAACCTAAATACAAAATGCTTAGAAGAAAACACAGGGTCAGTGGGCGCTTAGATTTGATACCAAAAGCACAAGCATTTCTCTAATGATTAATGATGTTGAGCATTCTTTCATGTGTTTGTTGGCAGTCTGTATATCTTCTTTGGAGAAATGTCTATTTAGGTCTTCTGCCCATTTTTGGATTGGGTTGTTTGTTTTTTTGTTATTGAGCTGCATGAGCTGCTTGTAAATTTTGGAGATTAATCCTTTGTCAGTTGCTTCATTTGCAAATATTTTCTCCCATTCTGCGGGTTGTCTTTCGGTCTTGTTTATGGTTTCCTTTGCTGTGCAAAAGCTTTTAAGATTCGTTAGGTCCCATTTGTTTATTTTTCACACCGGTCAGGATGGCCATCATCAAAAAATCTAGAAACAGTAAATGCTGGAGAGGGTGTGGAGAAAAGGGAACACTCTTGCATTGTTGGTGGGAATGTAAATTGATACAGCCACTATGGAGAACAGTATGGAGGTTCCTTAAAAAACTACAAATAGACCTACCATACGACCCAGCAATCCCACTACTGGGCATCTACCCTGAGAAAACCATAATTCAAAAAGAGTCATGTACCGAAATGTTCATTGCAGCTCTATTTACAATAGCCCGGAGATGGAAACAACCTAAGTGCCCATCATCGGATGAATGGATAAAGAAGATGTGGCACATATATACAATGGAATATTACCCATAAAAAGAAACAAAATTGAGTTATTTGTAGTGAGGTGGATGGACCTAGAGTCTGTCATACAGAGTGAAGTCAGAAAGAGAAAAACAAATACCGTATGCTAACACATATATATGGAATCTAAGAAAAAAAAAAAGGTCATGAAGAACCTAGGGGTAACATGGGAATAAAGACACAGACCTACCAGAGCATGGACTTGAGGATATGGGGAGGGGGAAGGGGAAGCTGTGACAAAGTGAGAGAGTGGCATGGACATATATTCACTCCCAAACGTAAAATAGATAGCTAGTGGGAAGCAGCCACATAGCACAGGGAGATCAGCTCGGTGCTTTGTGACCACCTAGAGGGGTGGGACAGGGAAGGTGGGAGGGAGGGAGACTCAAGAGGGAAGATACAGGAACATATGTATATGTATAACTGATTCACTTTGTTACAAAGAAGAAACTAACACACCACTGTAAAGCAATTATACTCCAATAAAGATGTTAAAAAAATAAGTTCTAGGATAAATACAAAAACCTTCCTGATTAAAAAGAAAAAAGCAAAAAAAAAAAAGCACAAGCAACAAAAGAAAAAATAGGTAAATTGGATTTCATCAAAATTAAAACTTATGGGCATCAAAGGACATTCTCAAGAAAGTGAAAAAGCAATCTACACAATGGGAGAAAATATCTGCAAATCACATATCCGATAAGGCCTACTAACCAGAATATATAAAGAACTTTTAAAACTCAACAAACAAAAATACAAACAAACCAATTTAAAAATGGGCAAAGAACCTGAATAGATGTTTTTCCAAAGAAGATGTATAAATGGCCAAAAGGCACTTGAAAATATGTTCAACATCATTAGTCACTAGGGAAATGCAAACCAAAGCCACAATGGTATACCATTTCACAACCAACAGGATGGCTATAATTAAAACAAAAACAAACAGAAAATGACAAACACTGGCAAGTGCTATGGTCTGAATGTTTACGTCCCCACAAAATTCATATATTGAAATTCTCATTCCTGATGTAATGGTATTAGGATGTAGGGCCTTTGGGAGGTACTCAGGTCATGAGGGTGGAGCCTCAGGAATGTGATTAGTGCCATTATAAAGGGACCCCATGGAGCTCCCTCACCCCTTCCACCCTGTGAGGACACAGTGAAAAAGCACCAGCTATGGACCAGAAAGACGGCCCTCACCAGACCATGCTGGCACCCTGATCTCAGACGTCCAGCCTCCAGAACTGTAAGAAATAAATCCCCGTTGTTTATATCCTACCCAGCCTGTGGTACTTGGTTGTTATAGCAGCCTGAACAGGCAAACATAGCAAGAATGTGAAAAAACGGGAACCCGTGCGTTGCTGGTGGGAATGTAAAATAATTCGGCTGCTATGGATGCGTGCGTAAAAGCTCCTCAAAAAGTTAAACATAGAATAAGTATACGACTCAGCAACTCCACTTCTAGGTATTTACCCAGAGAATTGAAAACAGATAAACACACGTTCTAGCAGCACTATTTTCCATAGCCCCCAAAACACGTGCAGACAGCCCAAAGGTCCATCAACTTATGAGTGAATAAACACTGTGACATACATACAATGGAATATTATTCAGCCATTAATCTGGTGGAAACTCAGCGGAGTGTACTGAGGTTCAGTCTTGACTCTAAACACCTGGGGTTAGTGTCAGACTCCAAGGCTGCCCCCACTTCAGACGCCAGCCGCAAGTCTCAGGGGTTCCGCAAGCCACCACGCTTCTGATTGACTGGCTATAAATTCAGGCGTTCCTACGACACCTTCAGCTTCGATAATTCACTAGAATGACTCACAGAACCCAGGAAAGTGTGAAAGAGGATGATTATGTCTTGAAGCTGGATATTTCTAAACTAATACAGATAAAACCTGTAGGAGGTGCATGGAAAACGAACCTTGGAAAAGAGAGTTTTGTGTGTGATCAGGATTGGCTAAGAGTAGAGTGAATTTAATTAAGCGAACTTTATGGTTAAAAGTAAGCTGGTGCGAGACTGAAGTTTGGTTTGCCCTCTGTTAAGAGAACAAAGTTTCCTGCAATACTGAGCTGCTCTTGACCACAGATTGTAAGTTTCTTTCTCTGGCTAGCTTGGAGTTTTCCAAAGGGCCCCTGAGCCATCTCAGAAAGGGCTAGGAAACTAATTAGGATTGCTTGGTATGTGAAATTACATTGTCAGATGAATGGTGACAAACATTCTTAGGTTATACCGTATGGATAAGTGTCATTAACGTAAATATTCCAGAAAAAAAGTTATATAAAGGTCCTAAAAATTGAATATGTTCTGGTATAATGTTATCAGTCACAATTCTAGTTATTATCTTAAAATGTGTGTTACAGCACTGTCAAGTGCATTATAATCAGATCTTTAATTAGGCTTTTAAAAAGTCTTTTGTCATTCATAAACAGTTATTGTTTCACTCTGATGCTTTTACAAAAATGCTTTACCTTCAAGAAAATTCATAGAAAAGACTTTTTGACAAGTATAGGTTTCTGGTAACTTTTAGATCATATCACTGAACTGGGTAAAGAAATTAAAGAATTCTAATTGAGGGCTTCCCTGGTGGTGCAGCTGTTGAGAGTCCGCCTGCCGATGCAGGGGACGCGGGTTCGGGCCCCGGTCCAAGAAGATCCCACATGCCGCGGAGCGGCTGGGCCCGTGAGCCATGGCCGCTGAGCCTGCGCGTCTGGAGCCTGTGCTCCGCAACGGGAGAGGCCACAACAGTGAGAGGCCCGCGTACCAAAAAAAAAAAAAAAAAAAAAAAAAAAAAGAATTCTAATTGAAACCCTGACGGCTTCACAAAACTGTTAATAAGAGATCAAGCAGTAGTTACATAAGACTGAATGAACTGGTGAATATGGTTATAATTTTTATGGGCTCTGTCTGAAACATTACTGGCTTTTAATCTTTGTTTTCCAGATATAAGGAAATCCTTCCCCTCAAGCTAAGTAGGACTTACAGCAATTTGGTAACTTATACCTTCATAAGCAGAATTGAAACATTTATCTTTTCTCTCTACCTGATCCCTCCAGAGACTGGAAGCTCTTAGGTTCCCAGCAACCGTATCAGGTAAATAAAGAAAGCCATCTCTTGACAGGTACAGGAATCTCAAGGTATTTTGGGAATCTCAAGAAAAGAGGAACCCACCCAGCTCTACAGATATCGTAGGAAGAATCTGGTAGCAAGCCCTTGGCATGGCTTTCCTGGCCTTAGGAGGTCTTTTAAAAATTCAGTCTGAGATTCCTTATAAAAAGTTCCAGCAAAGCCAATTTTTAAAGAATGTGTATGATCAACTACACTTATGGAAATCATCAAACCAAGTTTATTGCAACCAGACTTATTTTGCAAATACATTAGCCTTACTTTGGCTATATTTGGTAGAAATGAGGGTAATTTTAGAGATAAAAAGATGATGTTTCAGTGGATTTTAAATTCTGGTTCTGTTAATTGAGGTCTGCATTTACAGTCTAAGACTCACCTGCCAGATAGTTCCTTGTTATGTTACATAATTGTAAAGTTTAGCTGAATTATTAAAAAGACACTCTAAGTTTGTTTCTGAAGCTTATCACAGTGATCTATCCTCACATGAAGATCAAATGCCCCATGACCTGCGTCCAGGCCCTGTCAGAATTGAAAGCTTTTGTGCTAACTGTACTGTTGCCCCTAATACTTAGGAAGAAAAGGAAATTCTTTAGTTGTCCCGGAGTATAACTACCATGACATGTAACACTGCTTGCTGCTAAACCCACGTGTACAATGTCTGTGTGACAATTTCGTATGATTGATAAAATGCATAGCCTATAAAATGTTTCTCCCATCAACGTACCTCTGAGCTTGTCCACGATATCTGACTAGTTTTCCCCAACGTGAATAGCTAGGCAAACAAATAAACAAAAGGTAGGCCTACCACCGAGGGACGTTATGGGTCCAGGGCAGGCAGAAACCACCCTGGACAGAGGGTAAAATATTTTGATTTATTAAAGGAATTACAAACAAAAAGGGAAAATGATAGAAAAATTTTCACATATTGAGGTATGTGTTATATGTGATTTATATATGATTTAACTAGAACAGCCTGCTTTTGTGGCCTATTGAATATGCATTGCACACCTCCTTTAATTATTAAGGAAAAATACATTTAGAAATCAAAATATAGTAACTGTGTTTTGGGCATCCTAAACAGAGCTGGATGGCCATTGTGGGCAAGACTTCAGACAAAGAACTGAAAACTTAAATTTTCTGAGCTGTATCAGGACCCAAGGACACCTCCAGTCATTCTCAAAGCAGCTGCAACAATGTGATCTCTAGGTCTCCTTAGATCCTCTGTTGACACAAAGGAATTTTTACAGGGAATAAACTTACAGATGCAACACCCTTGGGTCAAACGGGCTCTGGACCCTGAGCCGTGTCAGACTCCCCTCTGCCAGAATGCATATGGGAGCCCCTTTCTGACCCCAAGGTTTTGAAGACATCCTAAAGACAACTAACACCGTCCCCAACTAGAATGCAAGGGTCGATTCTTCTTATGGTCCTTCCTGTTATCTCTCCCTGGCAGGTTAAAGTTTTCTATAACATCACACGAGACACCCAACAGGGCTGGAATTTTACGGACTGTTGGGTCTGCCGTCAGCCTCAATCCGGGAATGAAGATGGGCCCCGGCACCAACAGGGGACCCCACTGACAACTGGGAACTTCACCAAACTCCAGTTTAATTCCTCCACATCTGTACTCCTGCCCAGGGACATCAAGGTTGCCCCCATTACCACTCCCACCCCAACAAAGGCACGTGCGTTAGTTGAATCCCCGTTTTCTGGGGGCCCAACCAATCTTCCCATCTGGAGCCTGGGTACATGGGCTGCTTCTTGGCCCTGGGAACATGATCACACCGAGCCTGGAAGGTGTCCGGCCCACGCAGTCAGTGCCCTGGATGTCAGGGCACCATCATTAGCCCGAAGGTGACTAAAGAGAACCCCACACAGTGTGCACCCCCGAGGGGTACGTGTTCCTGGGCCCCAGCACAAGGGCACCCAGGCCGCAAACTGCCTCCAAGAAAGCTCCAGGGGACGCGGGGCTGTCGGCGGTGTGCACCCGACCCACGCTACACTCAGGTTTTTAAATTCACTCACCACTCCGCCCGGCTGCAGAGCCACTCTTCGGGGCAGAAGGACAGCTGGGCTGGTGGCCGCAGGCGTGCTCATCCCTGGAGGTGCCCGGGTGAGCCTGGCGGAAGGCCCTCGACAGTGGCCTGGGTAACTGGAGAGCCCGGTTCCGACTTCAGAAGGCAAACCTTCACTGGACTCTCTGGCCCACGAGACACTCAACCCCCGCATTGCTCCTGATTCCCTGCTGGCTGGTCCAGGGGGGCTTGTGCCCCAGCAAACGCTTCCGCTGTTGCTACGGTAACATCCATGGTCAAAGAGAGGAGCGGCAGCCTCTGCTGGGAAGGCCGCGGGGCTAAGCGCTCGGAGCCAGGGCCTGACTCAACAGGCCTGGGCGGCATCCAAAGGGCGCTTCGGCTTCCAGGCCCCTCAGTTATTCGCCGGCTCTGGCTCTCTGGTCCGTGTGTCCTCAGTCTGCCCGGTGAGTTTTGTGTCTTCGAGAAGGGAGGCCATCAAGCTCCACATGACGACCCAGGGGTACAAGAAAACGTGGCGACCCCCGGGGCTCCCTCGGCTGGCCACGGACACCCTGCTTCTCAGCCCAGTGACCGCCTGCCGTTCCCTTGAGAACGAGGCGCAGTAACAAGGCAGGGGGTTGTCACCAAGGCAGTCAGCGCTAGCTCCCCGCCATCCCTGAGGGCACGCGACCTGTCCGCAGCGGCAGGAGGACAGGAACACCGGAGGCGCCGGAACCGGAACGGCCACGTCCAAGATGGCGGCGGGCCTGCG
>NW_006792080.1:122620-135355 GCF_000442215.2 Lipotes vexillifer | reverse complement strand
CCTGCCGATGCAGGGGACACGGGTTCGGGCCCCGGTCCAGGAAGATCCCACGTGCCGCGGAGCGGCTGGGCCCGTGGGCCATGGCCGCGGAGCCTGCGCGTCCGGAGCCTGCGCTCCGCAACGGGAGAGGCCACAGCAGTGAGAGGCCCGCCCCGCGTACCGCAAAAAAAAAAAAAAAAAGGGAGTTCCAGGGAGAGACCCCCCTCTTCCCAGAAGACGATGCCTGTGCCGCCTTCAGTAACCCTGCCTTGAAAACCTCGCCCTGATCCCCAAGGAGAAGCGAGCCCTCTGCTTCTCCAGCCCTTTCTGCCCCGTGCGCCCCAGGCAGATCCTCCAGGCTTCCAGGGGGTTGGGCCGGTGGGGGCAGGCGGCAGGAGGGCAGGGATAGGGTATTAGTGCCGCTTTCCCCCACCGTCCCGTAGTGTGGCTCTGTCCTCTGCGGCCACCGTCCCCTCCTGGACCTGCCCCTATGTGCGGCTGCAGCCATCGTGGGTCCAGGAACCACACGCCTGCCCGGCTCCCGAGTAGACGGCCAACAGCCCCCCTGACTCAGCCCTCCCCTCTGCAAATCATCCCTTCACCTATTTCTCTTAGTTAAACTCTGTAAAGCATGTGGTCTCTCTTCTGCTGAGACGCGGACGGATACATCAGCCGTGTACACCTGGCACCTGGGACCCTTTGCTGCAGGGCTTGCACCTGGACAGATGGTCCCTCGGGCAACAGATACAAATAAACTAGTATAAGGGAGTAAAAATTATCGTATGCATGCTCAGTTGGGGCAAATTATGAACAAAAAGACCAAAAATCCAACTGCCACTTCTGATGAGTCAGGAGCAAAGGCAGGGTCCTGGGCATGCACCCTGCACACAGCACCACCCATGGGGTGCGCAGACCACCTAAAGTCACCCCTCCAGCCCGACCCATGGACCCACCCCTACCCTCACCCCATATAAGGAACCAGATCACCAACCCCCCGAGGGAGCAAGCAAGGGCACCTGTTACTTGCTTTCACTCTCTCCTGCTACAGCACGTGTCCCAATAAAGCCTTGCCTGGATTTCTTGTCTGGCCTCTAATCAATTTCTGCTGACTAAGGAGGCCAAGAACCCTGGTCAGTAACACTTAGATGCAAGAGGAAAATGAAACAGTGAACCTGCTGCCAGCCAGACTGTTCTTACCTTCTCTGCGCCTATCACGGGGCCCTGAGAGTCACAGCTGCTGTGTTAGCCATAAGGTGAAGAAGCAAGTGACACTACAGTGTGTACAACATGATCCCTGATAGATATTTAGATAGAGACATATAGACAGACGATAGGCAGATGATAGATACATGATAGATAGATGGATGATACATAGATAGATGATTGACAGATAAATGATAGATGATTGACATAGATAATAGATAGATACACAAAAGATAGATGGATGAGAACATGTTTTATGAAAAGAGATCTGGGGGACTTCCCTGGTGGTGCAGTGGTTAAGAATCTGCCTGCCAATGCAGGGGACATGGGTTCAATCCCTGGTCCGGGAAGATCCCACATGCCTTGGAGCAACTAAGCCTGTGCGCCACAACTACTGAGCCCATGCACCACAACTACCGAAGCCCAAGCGCCCTAGAGCCCGTGGTCCGCAACAAGAGAAGCCACCGTAGTGAGAAGCCCGCGCACCACAACGACGAGTAGCCCCCGCTCACCGCAACTAGAGAAAGACCGGGTGCAGCAACGAAGACCCAACGCAGCCAAAAAGTAAATAAATAAATAAACGTTTTTTTAAAAAAAGAGATTTTTGGAAGATTTATCTGGACATTCGTAGTGATTGTCTTTGATAGAAATACCTGGAGGCCAGGCTTCACTTTCTCCACTCCAGAGTTGTTAACTTTTCACAGGGTCCATTCCTTCTTTCTCTTTAATGAGACAGACGGCGTGGAAGGGTTTACTCTGTTGTCTGTTGTACATAAGAAACTACCCAAACTGCAGTGGTTTTGTTTTGCCCACAGGCAATCTGACCTGGCCTCGCCCGGGCGGCTCCGGGCATCTGGCCGCAGGTCAGCAGGGGCTCTGCTCCTGGGGTTTGGCGGGTCATCAGCTGGGGAAACGGGGGGCGGGGAGAGTGGCCGGCGTGCTCCTCACCCTCCCGCAGGCCAGCCCCGGCGTGTCTCCGTGATGCTGCAGATGTCCCAGGGGAGCACCAACCACAAGCACTTTCCAAGCCTCTGCGTGCCTCACGGTGGCTGCGGCCCTGTGGAGAGGCTGAGCAATGACGGTGGCCACCAAGGGTCTCCCCAGAGCCTGGGATGCTAAGGGCACTGGGCCTGGAGGTTAGCACCTCAGTCCTGGGGCAGCTCCAGCCCTCAGCCGGCCTCGGTCACACGCGGAGTAACAGCGACAGCGTCACCGCTCAGCAGGTTTAAGGCCAAGGCTCTTGACCCTGCCCATCTCAGAGGGGCCACCGGGCTCCATGGTCCTGTGGCCACATCCAGCAGGGCTGTGCAGGCTCAGGACGTGCCCTGCTCACCAACTCCCCTCGTGTCCCTGACACCATGGCCACCACCACTGTCCTGAGACGGATGTTTTTGTTAAGCTTATGCCTTGCTTACTTATGGGCCTTCGTGGACCCAGTGAGTGTTTGGCCTTGCGACTCGGGTGAGTGGACACAGTGGATGCAGAGACAGTGCTGACTGAAGACTGGCACGTGTGGGGACCGAGGGCACAGGAGAGAGATGGGGAGGCCTGGGCCGGAGGTGAGGGGGTGGGGGTGGGATCCAGCGCACACCAGTTCTGGGTGCCTTCGAAGGCCCAGGCCGCTGAATTCAAGTCCTATCTCCCCGCTGGTGGGCAACTTGCTGGCGAGTGGGTTTTGTGGGGCTCTTAGGTCTCTATGCAGCCGCCTTCTGTGGCACAGGCTCGTCATTCTGCCTCACAACTGGTCCACATGGATGCAGGGGGCAAAGAGAGGGGCTTGCTAGCCTGTGCTCTGTCTTCCTGCTTCCCAGCCTCCAGAAAGGGAAAAGGCCCCATTAGTGCATCTTTTCCTGGAGGCCGGAAACATTCTTCAATTGCCCTGAATCTCAGTGTCTGCAAGAGCACAAAACCTCTCAGCCCAAGAGCCCCAGTTTATGGATGGAGAAAGTGAGGCCCTGGGAGGCCTCACAGCACTTGACGGAGTGGGGACGGTTCCTAGATCTCTTAACTCTCATGAAGGAGAAAGAGAGCAAAGAGAAAAGGGTGCCAGGCTTGGCCCGAGGCTGGCCAGCGCCCCCCTCCTTCCTCAGAGGCCAGGAAGTTTCCTCTTCTTACGTGATGCAAGTGAGCCGGCAAGGCCCCTGAGGACCCTCGTACAAATCACAACAGAGGCACCATCCCGGCGTCATCCCCGTGGGGTGAAGGGCCTTCCTCCTGGTGCCCTGACCCACGGACCGGACCGGAGCTGGACCTGTGGGTGGCCCTGCAGCCTGACCGGAGGGGGGCAGTGGAGTGCAGCAGACCATCTGGAATCCTGGTTCTGCTGGAAACCTCTGGCGGGGATGGCGGTGCCCCCAGGGGCCATGTTCTAGGGCCTGGGCAGGCCGCTCTAAAGTCCCGTGGAAAACAGCCGCGAGCGGCCGGCCTGGCCAAGTCAGCACAGCCAAGTGCCTCTGCCGCTGGGTCAGGGCGCTGCTGATGCCGCTCAGCCCTGGGGTCCAAGACCTTGGAGGAGCCTCGGGAGGGCACAGAGGTCCCAGGACCTAGACCTGCTGCAGGGCGGGAGGTGCCAGGCGTCTGTGCTGGTTCCACCAGGACTGTGGGACACAGAGCAGAGCACTCAGTAGGCGCTTCAGCATGTAGTGGATGCCTTAGCTCCTCCCAGCCGGTGCTCTCCTGGGCAGGCATCGCAGGCAAGTGTGTTTGATGATTCGGCCCCGTTGGACGTGTGCATGATGCAAAGTCCTCGTGTGTGCTTCCCCTCCCTGCTGGCCCTTTCATCCCATTGCACAACGGAAAGAGGGGTTCATCAGCTCAGCGGCCCAGGCCAGCATGTGATTCAGCATTTCCAGGGCTTTCTGCTGCCTCTTGAGAAACTGGCTTTGATGGGGCACAGAGGGATCTGTGGCAACCCTCCTGCCAGGAGCAAGGCCCCAAGGTATCCGGGCTCTCGCTTTGGCCTCCACGGAGCACGTGGCCACCTCGTCCTCCCCTACTCTTGTCCTGCCAGTCCCGGCCCTCCACCCCAGAGTCTCAGAGCAGAGAAAGGGCCTGTGAAGAGCGACACCTGTCCCTGTGTGGTGAGCTGAGCTCCCCAAGTCCAGGGCATGAGGCTTCAGCAGTGCAGCCTCAGGCCACACAGGGGTACCTTGGGGGCTGGCGCGGAAGCCCCCCAGGCCTAAATTCGAAGAAACATGAGAGTAAAGAGCAATATAAGAGATGAGACCAGCTAAGTTTTGAAGAAATTAAAGGTTAGAGATTTTCTTTAAAAACTTACTGCAAAGTCCACGCGGTCGGGATGAATTTTAGCCCATAAAGCAGCACAGCATCTTAAATGGAATTCATCCCTCAAATTAATCTCTCTCCACTTCCCATTGTAACCAAACCAAGTCCCAGTCATTTCAGGAACACTCCTCCCCTTTTCTCGGTCTGTGTCCATCTCTGTGGGTCGGGAAGGCACTGGCACCGTGTTCATCCTGGCCCCGACCCTGGGTCCAGGAAAGCTGGGGGCCAGGATGGGCGTGTGCATGACGTGTGGACTCACACCCTGTCCCTGGCGGGCGTCGGTGGGAGGAGAGAGGCAGGACCACCCCACGGGGTGAGGGGGGGGAAGGGAACCCACACGCAGCTGGGGGCTGTGGGACACTTTCCGGGCAGGCCCTCTTTCCACGGGGCCTGTTGTCCGGGTGTGAGGACACATACCCAGAACGTGAGGGAAAAGCAGCAGACCCTTTCAGAGACAGCCTCGCAGAGGGACGTAGCCGACACCCCCCACCCCCGGCTGCCTCACCCTGCCGTCGGCAGAATAGCTGTGCAACTGTCCAAACGTCCTGTTGCACCTTGCGCTGTGTTCTCATTATCAGAACAAACAGACCACCCAGGAGTGGAAGTGCAGGGGCTGGGCCTGAACTGGCAGGGCGATGCCTCGGGGCTGGAGGACTTGTCTGGGTCACTCACTTGGGCTCTGGACCTCAGCCTGCAACCAGACGTCCACCAGTGAAAGCAAAGGACGACACAAACTACACGTGAGAAATGCGGGGATGTGTCATCAAAGACTCTGCGACAGGAGGGGGCCCAGGGCTCTGCAGGATCAGAGCCCCGGGGCCTGGCCACGCAGCAGCGGGTGTTCCTCGGAGGGGCATCTTGGACAGAGGCAGGCAGTGCTCCGCTTGGCTTCATGTAAGCGCAGCGCCCGAGATGTTTCAAGCTACAGCCATTTATGAAGAATCCAAGGCTTGCCACCTCGTGATCCCGACTGGCCTTTCTCCCAAAACACTTGGATTCCCTGCCTGCCTCACATTTAAAACACACATATGCCCAGAGTTCCAAGTTAGGGGAGTTAAACCATTCCCTCCAGCCACTGGGGGCTGCCCCTGCCCAGGCTGGGGGCCCCGCCACAAACACCCTGTGGGCCGGCCAAACACAAAGGCCGACTTGGGCGGTCAAGCAGCCCCAAGATGAGCATAGCCCGCGGGAGGCGGGGCGGGGGAGGGTGACTGTCAGAAGGGGGGCAGCTGGGCAGGCCTGACGTCAGAATGTCCCAGTTTTTGCAAAAAGACAGAAACCTGGGTTTTATAAGAAATCAAAACTTTTAAAATCATAGCAAGGCCAAACAGAGCGTATCTGTGAGCTGGATGCTTGCAGCGGGGTGGGATGGGGACTGGGGTGTCCTGAGTGACAGGGGTCCCTGCGGCGCCTGGCATGACAGGCACTCAGCAAGTAATTCCTGGATGGGTGGATGAATGGATGGATGAATGAATGAAAGTTTTGGCAGGATGCCCGGCTCCCACGGGCCGAGAGGTTGTTTACCCCATGTCCCGTGAGAGAATATGGCGTCCAGAGAGAGCTTGCCCACGGAAGTGCCGGAGCCCACAGGGACTGGAGGGTTGGCTGACAACCGTGGCAGTGAGAGGAGGGGGCGGGGCGGGGGGGGACCCGAGCTGTGCGGTCAGGCCCAGGGGCCCTACTGGAGCTCCGTTTCCCTGGGCAGCGGCTGCCACTCCTTAAGCCCTCCTGTCACGGTTGGACACAAGCACAAAGGCACAAACACAAAAACCTCAGTTAGCGGGAGCCCCTGAGGAAGAAGCCTGGCCCCCAACAGCCCCTTGTGCAGCTCTTCCCAGGAGGCCTCAGGCCCCAAAGGCCAGGCCAGCAGGGCAGGGGCTGGGCTGGGCCAGAGAGGAATCAAGTGTGCTCCCCCACCCTGGGGGAGCTAGACGTGGTTTTCTGTGCCCAGGACTTCAGGCCCTTTGCCTTTGGCTCGTCCACTAAGGAGACAGGCTGCTCACCCAGGGCCCGCCCTCCAAGTGTGTTTGAAGGTTCTCTGTGTGTGCGCTCCACTGCAACGCACATGTGCACATGTATGCAAGCATCTTGCCTGGCTCTCTGTGTGCAAACACCCCCACTATGTGTATTTGTTTGTGGAGAGCATGGTGTGGGTGGTATAGACCACTGTATGTGTCCCACCTGCAGTGCCTGCTTGTGCACAAAGGCCGTGTGTTCCTCTTAGTGTGTCGGTGCGTTCTGGTGTGTGCGCGCGCTCTCGCCCCTGCGCACGTGCTGGGCTGAGATGCGCGTGCCCCCGCCGCCCCGGAGGCCAGCGACCCCGCGGACGTCGCCCCCCCCAGACTGCCTGACACCGTGAATAGGCAGCTAATAATTCAAATGCAACAGTGCTCAATGGCCAGAAATGCACACACAAATGGCTAACATACATAGGATAAGCCCACTTTGTTAATGTTATGTTTATGAACTTCACTGAAGACTGTACATTAGCTGTATGTTCTTTTATTTTGATGTGTAAAAACAGCATTTGAACTCCATGACTTTTGGAGACAAGGGCACTGCCTGAACATTCATTTTCGATGAACTGTTCCATCATTTACCACCACCATTGTCCGATCACTTTAACTTCCATCTTAATTTCCCTCCCACTTGCCTTGGCTGGGCCTCAAATTTTTAAAAAGATCCAAGGAAAGAAAGCAAAAATTATTTTTACAAATGTATTTGTTAAAGAGGAAATGTGCTCTCTGTGACTGTTTCATGACTATTATCTAAAATTGAATTGCATCCTCCATTCCTGCGCGCGCTCAAGCCGGAATCGGTACATTCCATTCATAACACTCCCTCGAGCGGGGGAGGGAGGACTGAGCGGAGAGTTAGTGATTAAACGGAGGACGAACGAGGCTCCGCTTGGCTGGGCGCAGGAACAGCGCTGGAGGCGAGGAGCACGTGAGCTGCTTCCCGGGAGCCAGCCGGCTGCTCACAGGTGGCCTCGTGGTTGGGTTCGGACACGGCACCACGGTGCACCGGGCCCAGGGGGCAGTGACGGTCAGAGGCGGCCAAGGAAGGGGCCTTTGGGCAGCCTAAGTACAGGTAGTCTTGCCCCCGCAGGCCCGCTATAGGTTGTGTTGTCACTCCCATTCTACAGATGGGAAGACTGAGCCTCAGAGATGAAGGCGCTTGTGCCTGGTGGCACCATCACAGCAGCGACAGCCTTTGCAAAGCCCTGGCCCACTGAGGGGAGCTTTTGCTTGCCTGATGCCGACATCTCCCTCAGCTGAGTGCTGCCCTCCTCCAAAGCCCCCTATGCCCCTGCCAGTCCTCTTGTGTGCTGTCCCGTTTGCTTTGGGGAGGATCTTACCTCCCCAGCTGAGCTGTGCCTTCCCCAAGAACGGGCCCGAATCCCACCTGTGCCTGGCCAATAGGCAGTGGGAGCTCAGCTGGCGGGACACTCTGACGTGAGGGATGTCGTGGCCCCACTGGACACGGTGGCAGAGAGAACAGGCGAGAAGCAGCTGAATCTGACTCGGCTCCAGGTGGACAGGGAGGTGGTGTAGAGGAGAGGGGGTCTGGCTGAGGGCACGGCCAGCATGGCTGGGACAGCTGTGGCCTCGTCCCAGCGCTGAGCAGGGGTGACGTGGAGTAGACAACTCAGTGCCCAGTTCTGCTGGCCCTGGCCGGGGCCAGGCCGCCGAGTGTGCAGGCTCTGCTGTGTGTCTGAGGACAGCTGGGGGGAGCTGGGGGCTGGGGGAGCGGCTGGCACAGGGGCTACGTGAAGAAAGGCTTCTGTGGGGGGCGCTGGATGGGCCCTAGCGTCACTCTGCAGGCAGGTGGTGGCCGGCAGAGGACCATCTTCAAAAGGCAGAGAAAAGAGTCATGTGTCCACCTGTTCGCTGCAGGCTGCCATCCACCTGAGGCCCCGTGACTCCCGGATTGGCCAGAACGATGCCTAGAGGTTCTGTGATTGACGGGGGAGGTGCTGGAACAGGGGGGCCTACGGGTCCCGCTCAGCCAGCCAGGCATTGGCCACGCTCCGGGCGGGGGCCTCTCCTGGGCTGGAAGACCTGGGCAGATCACTGCGCCATTCCAGCAGGTCACCGTGACCAGGCAGGCTTTGTCTGCTCAGCGTCGGTGGGCAGGGGTGGTCCTGGCGTCCCCGGGGGCAGTGGCAGGAGTCACTCGGCAAATGCGCTGGCCCCCTGGTCCCCACCTCACCCTCTCCTTCCTCCTCCCTGTCTCCTTATCACGATGGACTTGTCTGGACCCTTCCTCCCAGGGAGAAGCTGAGTCACCTCCATTTGTGCCCGCAGAGGCCTGCTGCTCTGCACTTTACAGCGGTGGTTCTCGACGTTGGTCCAGGGAGCTCTGGACCCCCAAGACCCTTTCAGGGGTCTTGGGGTGAAACCATGCTCGTGATAGTGCCGGGGTATGTTTTCCTCTCTCACCTCTCCTGAGGGTACAGCAGCATCTTCAGGGTGACGCGCTGTCGTGCAGTCGCAGCTCCAACAGCCGATGAGACGTGTGCTGTGTATCCTTGCGCTTCAAAGTTTCTCCATTCTAATTAAAATTAATTAATTTAAAAAGGGATCACAGACCAAAAATGTTTGAGAATCGCCAATTTAAACTGGGTTCAAACCCAGGTTCTGTCCCTGACTGTCTACAAGGCCTGGAGCAAATACTTAACATAAGAACCTGCAGCCCCTCTGCTTAAAGAGGGCAGAAGGGCACCTCCCTCCTGGTGCCCACACGGGCGTGCGTGAGGCTGGAAACAGAACACGGTGGGTGGTGCACCCAGCGGGTAAACCCGTGGGGCTCTGCCTTGCAGACACCCCTCCGCCCTCTGGGGAAAGGCGGCCAGCTCCCTCCAAGGCCCTGGGCGCCCGTGGGGTTTGGAGGGACTCTTAGCAGCTCTTCAGAGTCTGGCAAACAAGAACCACCCGAGCCCCTGCCCCAGCGCATTCATCCCGTCTGGCACTTTCCCCAGGCGGGCGCTCGGCCAGCTCCCTGAGCACACATTTTCCTGCATGTCCGAGGTGTGAGAAAAGTAACACGTTTGTTGTTGATCTTGCTGGAAAAGGCCTGGTTTTAGAAAGCGGTGTGTTTTGAACTGGTTGCGGAGTACGTTCTGTAAGTCCTGACCAAAATACCAACTGACGTAAAAGAAGCTCCTTCACGGAAAAAATATTTTGCTTGGAGATGGACCGCTGGATGCTGATGGAGGGTAAAGTGCCTCCTTCCCCACGTCAAGCTGGAGCCATCCCGGGCGAGTGCCGGGATTCAGCCTTTGCTGTCTGGGCTGCCACCTCCGAGGGAAGCCACGGGGTGGGGGGGGGAAAGCTGTTCCAGCTGAAAAGAGAATTCAGTGTGGTGGCCAGTTACAAAATAAATATACAAAACCTGTGGCTTGCCAAACGCCCTAAAATAACTGTAACAAAATATATTGGAAAAAAGATCCCATTCACAATTCAATGAGAAATTAGGAATCCCAGGAATAAACTAAACAAGGAAACACACACAGGACAGGAGGCTCCAGCTCTCACCTGAGAAATAAAAATCGAGTCGAAAAAAAAGAAAATCATTGAGTCGATGGAGAGAAAGACGTGTCTCTGGATAGAAAGCCATAATATTTTTAAAATGTCCATTTTCTAGCAGAAATATTTGAAAAGGCAAGCAAGAGGGTGGGGGATGGGATTATCAGAGATGAAGGCTAAAATCCTTTAAACACTGAACTCCTGATGCGAGCATGGAACGGAAAACAACAGAAAGTGTACATGTCAGCCTGAAGTTATATAAACACTTGATACATGAAAAGATGACCTTTCAAATCAGTGGGAAAAGCAAGGGCCTTTTTCAATTAACAGTTTGGGCAAATCGCCAACCCGGTGAAATTAAATAAAATTAGATTCCTGTTCCGTGTTCTAGATGGATTAAAGATTCAAACGTAAAATGAAACCATGAAAACACTAGAAGCATATTTCAGTGAATATTTATGTAATCTTGGGGGTGAGGGAGAACTTAACATGAAACCGAAGATTAAAACAATAAGGAAAAGGTAATGGGTTTGACCAGAAAACATTTCAAAACTTCATTGTGTCAATAAATACAAACAGATCGTCTCTTTAGAAATGGACTAGAGCAGCTTTGGCTGCAACCCTTTCCAAGCTCTCATCAACACAGGAAAAAAACAAAACTCGCCACATTCATCCAGGCAGCAAATTTTCATCTATCGCTGTGAAAAAAGAGGAATAAAAACAGAAAAGCCCCTGCCGGAAGGGAGCTGACATCTACGATGAGAGCCAAACAAGTGAGGTAAACAAATGAAAAGACTGCCCACTGAAAACTCAGATGGAAACTGAAATCAGCGACTCTGGAGAAGCTGCCAGTGAAAAGGCAGGGCAACGGCTGCCGCTGCCGTCTTCCTGTGGTCCTGCAGGTGGTCATTTCAGAGGCACCTCCCTTCCGAACCCTTTTAACCCACTTCAGTATGTTTTTGTCTCCTTGTGCTACTTACTTTGCTTCCCCTCTTCCTTGAAAGGCTGAATGTGCACAGCGGGTCACACACACAATTGCAGATGAACGTGTGATTTCGGATGGTACTAGGAGGAAGTGTTCCTGATTGTAGGTGGTCCTTGGATGAGTGTTTTAAATTTTAATTGTTTTCTATCTATTTTAAGGTCTATTCCGTGTATGGGAGACCTACGGCATTTCCTTTTAAATAACTATGTTTAAGTAGGGAGTTGATTTGAAAACCAAGGTTAAGTGCACGATAACACACTTGGTTCAAGCACATGGCCAAAGTCACGACCTTGGCGAGGGAAGCGACTGCTCTCTGGGACATGTTGCTGTGGGCAGGGGGCCGCCAGAGGGCTTGCTCCGCCGTTTCAGGACCTCCAGCCAGAAGCACTGAGGGGTGAGGGGACCCTGTGAGGAGGTGAGCAGGACGGTGGGGCTTGAGCTGGGGCAGGAGAGAAGGGTCCTTGTGGAGGGACTGAAAGCACCCGGCGGTGGGTTAGAATGGGGGCGTCTCGGCTGCGGGGAGACCCTCGCCGGAGGTCCCTTAGAAGGACCCTTGGCCCCTGGGGCTTTGAACACAGGCTCTGATGCCGGGCTCCTGGGCTTAAGGTGCCGAATTGCTCTGTGCCTCTGTTGGCCCAGGGCACAGGCCCGGCCGCCCGTCCATGCGGGGTCACACCCGCACGGGGGTCGGGACGGGGGGAACCCGCAGGCCGAGGCTCCAGATGGAGGTTCCCACCCTCCCCGGAGCTGGCGCTGCCTGGAGTCAGCTCCCGCCCTGGGGGCGCAGGCACGTGGCTCCCTGGTCCCATGTCAGCTCTCCCCATCGGTCTCCACCCACTCAGGGTCCCGGAGCTCACCTCCAGGACTCCCAGGGTCCCTGCCCCAGGGTCTGAGGCTCTCCGGCCCTGGGGAGATGGGACCAATACCCGCTCCTTTTCCCACCTGCCCGGGGGGAGCGCAAGCCACCCCCAAAGGCCCGCTGAGATGTTGTCCGGCTGGACCCTGCTCCCCTGGGTGTGAAACCAGACGGGGTCACTCGGCGCAACATGAACGCTGCAAGTGACGGGTGTGTGGTGAGTGGTGAGCAGGAAAGGGTCAGGGTGAGTCTAAGGAAAGGAACCCGCTCGCAGATCCGGTGTTTTCAGACAGAGCCACAACCCTGTCACCCAGTCTTTCGGTTCGCAGCAGCCTCTGCCTACTTTGCTCCTCCCTCCCTCCTTTTCTGTTTTCAAAGAAATTCAGTTCAGCACTAGAGTTGACAGCAACACCGCAGTAACTCATGGCATAATCTCCCCTGTGCAGACATCACAGAGGCAATGCTTGTGAAACACAGAGAGTTTCGACAGTGCTGGAATTGGAACTATTGCTCAAGGTCCATCAGAAGCTCCCGCGCCATGTGTGCTGGCTGCGTGTGCCCAGCTGCTTTGCGCCCACCTCCAGCCTGTGTTCTGGGCGATGGGTGTCCGGCTGGCAAGGGAAGCCCAGCAGGCTGCTCCGAGCTGTAGGAATACACTCCTTCATGGAAGGACAGTCAGACCACAGGATCAGGAGACCCACCCCGGGGACAGCAGGGGCTCCTGGAAGCAAGAAAGTGCCAAGAAATGGTTGCCGGGTAGGGCAGCCCATTCACTGTTCAGCCCTGAGCATCAGCCTGGGGGCTTTGTGCTTCAGTAAATGAGGTAAGTGGGGCCTCTGCAAAGATCAAGGAAGACAGAGGACCAAAGAAATTAAAGTTGGCAAAGACCCATACTCACA
>NW_006792080.1:107363-122610 GCF_000442215.2 Lipotes vexillifer | reverse complement strand
AAGAGCGTGCCTGTTGGAATGACCGGCTACAAAAACAAAATGTAAATTTCAGACAGCATTTGCAACGCTGTCTCAGTAAGATTCTAGAAAACCTGGGAATCCGTGGAACAAGATATTAATGGTAATAAGGCAACAAGCTGAGATTAAATGGGAGATGCTGAGGGGCAGGCAGGAGTGACGCAGGACTCGGGTGGGCTTCTAACTCTTTATGTGGAAACAGTTCCAAGCCTGCAGAAAAACGTGCGGGAGTGAGGACAGTACAGAGACACTAACTCTCTTCACCCAGAGTGACCTGTTGTTAACACTGGGCTACACTGACATCATCATCTCCTGTCTCCCTCTGAACTACAGGAGTAGTACAGTCCGTGCAATGTGACAGATTTAATCCTGTCCTCTCCTGGTAGAATAAAGCATCCTGCCCAGAGCACGAGGACCAGGGAGCAGACGATGAAAGCGGAGAGACCTGGGATCCCAGGGGCCAGATGGTTTTGAACTTGGATGACGCCTCGTTTTGGCAGCTGGGACGGTGTGTACGCTCTGTGTCTGTAACGCTCTCCAGGGCTGGAGGCTAGCCCCCCACAATCAAACACATCAACATCCCTTACGGCCCTCGAGAACATTCAGACCACAGGGTAAGTTCAGACCACAATGGCTCCAGCCATTCCCATCAGCTTTGGCCACCACATGAGTCCAGGTCAGTTCAGGGTTTTCTGGCAAATGGTTATGGGCAGAATGTCCATTTTCAGAGCCTTGTGGACATTGGAGGTGCGGGTGAGGCACTGTGGTGTGTCCCCGTCCCCCGGCGGAGCAGACGTTCCAGAAGACCCAGGTCAATCGATACAGGATGAAGTAAACAGGACTGTCACGCGGGGATAAACACCTCAAGAAAGCCGGCCCGGGAGGGTGAGAGACAGAGTGGGCTCCTCTGGCCGCGGCAACGGGGAGGTCCCGCTGAAGTGGGACCCCAGGGCGTCACACAAACAGCATGGGGCGGGTGGGTAGGCTCATCAGGAACCTGTGGACCCCGGCGAGGCCGGGGATTCTAAGAGGGGCGTGGCCTGCTCAGAGAGATGGTTTAAAAGGTTCAATATCTGCTGGGTGGCAGAGGCGGATGTGGGGGGAGGAGCAGAAAACGGGGGACGGAGGATAGATTTCGGAGGCCGAGCCGACAGGGAAGAGACAAGGAAGCAGAACACTCAAACGGCTTGTCAGTTTGGGGCCGTTTTTTTTTGTTTGTTTGTTTGTTTTCGGTACGCGGGCCTCTCACTGTTGTGGCCCCTCCCGTTGCGGAGCACAGGCTCCGGACGCGCAGGCCCAGCGGCCACGGCTCACGGGCCCAGCCGCTCCGCGGCACGTGGGATCTTCCCGGACCGGGGCACGAACCCGTGTCCCCTGCGTCGGCAGGCGGACTCTCAACCACTGCGCCACCAGGGAAGCCCTAGGGCCGTTTTCTGAGATGGGGCAGAGTAGAATAGCAGCAGGCTTGGGATGGCCAAGATTCGGAGACGTGTCCTGGCCACCGCTACGGACAGATGGTGCCTCCCCAAGATGCAGATGCTGAACTCCCAGTGTGGTGGCATCAGCTGTGCGGGTCATCAGGGATGGATGAGGTCATAGGGTGGGGCCCACGATGAAAGCTGCGCCCTCGCAAGAGGAGACCAGAGCCCGCGCTCCCCTCCGCGCCAGGACTCGGCGAAAAGGTGGCCACCACGAGCTGGGGTCGAATCTGCCAGCACCTCGACCTTGGACTTGCAGCCTCAGGAGTGGGGAGCGATCAGGTCTGTTAAGTTAAGCCCAGCCCGTGGTGTTTTGCTGGTTACCCTGGAGGTGCGTCCTCAGCCCAGGCCGGTGCCTTGTCGAGCCCGCACCCCTGGCCGAGGCCTGGACTTCATGGGAGAGGCCCGCTCTTTGGTGCTGTCGGTCCTCGGTTCAGAGCCACGACCACCTCAGGGCTCACACAGGCCCTCCGTGCTGCCCCGAAGACGATGCAGCAAGTACGCCCTCAGGACCGCGTGCTGCATGAACACCCCTGCTCGTCCCTGCGATGCGAGGCCCCAGGAGAAACCAGAACAAGGACCACCAGGCACACGCAGGACTCACAGCACCCCCAGGGCCTGTTTCCGGTTGAGAGCTCGCGCACAGTACTCCACTTTGAGCTCAGGCGGCAAGTACAGAAGAGTTCCTGCCTCCCTTCCCCAGCTCCCCACTCCCCGTGTGGACGTGTCCCGAGATCACGCGTGTCCACAGCTGGGGCAAGACCAGGGTTGCTGCTTCCAAAGTCCGCCGTGGGGCGGCTGTGCCGCACTGCTCTGGGGCTGACCCGCTTTGCTCTCGCTTCTCCTACACGTATTAGCTGGACTCTGTCTGCAAGGAAGACGTTAACTCACTTTTCAGCATCAAAAATTAAGCCACACTCCCTCGACAGAGCTTGGCCCAGAGGGAGAGCGAGGCTCCCAGGACAAAGGTTCCCTGAGCTTCTCCCGGCTCGCGGCCTGGCCTGACTGCCCTTCGTCCCGGCTGTGACTGGTCTCCCTGTGCTCTGGCCTGTGCTTCCCGGGTCTCTCCCCAGAGTGAGACCTGCCACCTTCTTTGTGAGGAAACCTCTCTCTCAGAGCTGTACCTCTTACAGTCGGGGGCCTTGTGGGCAGGCCTCTCCTCAACACACACAGACACACACGTGCAGGCACACAGGCACAAAAGGCACACACACACACACACACACACACACACACAGGTACATACTCGCAAACAGTACAGACGTGTGTGACACACAGACATACACTTTAATTTTTTGCGGTACGCGGGCCTCTCACTGCTGTGGCCTCTCCCGTTGCAGAGCACAAGCTCCAAACGCGCAGGCTCAGCGGCCATGGCTCACGGGCCCAGCCGCTCCGCGGCACGTGGGATCTTCCCAGAGCAGGGCACGAACCCGTGTCCCCTGCATCGGCAGCTGGACTCCCAACCACTGCGCGCCACCAGGGAAGCCCCAGACATACGCTTTAGATGTCAGGTCATTGTTTTAAAAAATCAAACAGTAAAAGAAGGTAACAGTAGCTCAGGCTGTCACGTAGCCCAATCAACCCTTAGAACAACTTTGGGCAGACACCGCCATCACTCTCCTTACAGACCGTGGCTTCCACAGCCCCAGGTAACGTATCTCAGGAGTGGCAGCTGGGAACTAAATCCAGCCCTTTGTACTCAGGCCTGTGGCCGCAGCCCGCTGCCTGTGTGCTGTTCTCAAAAAAAAAAAAAAAGACTCATCTGGGAGTTGTTGGGTGAAAAGTTGTCCACATTTGTGCCTCTAGCGCCCGTGGCCAGACCGACCGTGTCCCTCCCTGTCACCACTCCTTCCGCCCAGAAAGGTGGTCAGCTTCACAGCCTCGCCTGCACCACGGGGGGCTCACATCTCTCCTGTCTGTCCCCCGATGGGGCTTTAACGATCGAGGCCTGTCCCCTGGCGGCTGACCACCAGGGAGCCCACAAGGCAGGCCTAGAGCTTCCACCGCAGGTTTGGACACATCACCCAGAGTTGCCCCTCTGCTCAAAACTCAAAGTAGTAAAGAAAACGAACATCTCAATGTTTAAAAGAAGGACAAAGAGTTGAACAGATATCGCACCAAGGAAGATATAAGGATGGCAAATGAGTGCATGAAAGAATGCTTAGAATCAGGCAGCTTTAGGCCCGCGATTTCATTCTTCACAGCTGTTTTGACTGTTCCAGTCCTGTTGCATATCCATATGAGCATTAAAACCAGCCAGTGTCTATGAAAAAGGTTGCTGGGAATTTGAATGAGATTGCATTGAATCTATGGATCAATCTGGGGACAAATGACATCATAACAATGATGTCTTCCAAGCGAGGAACCTCCGAGACTCTCTGTTTATTTAGGTCTCCTTTGATTTCTTTAAAGGTGTTTTGCAGTTTTTAGCCTCTTAGATTTATCCCTAAGTTTAATATTTTTTGTTCTACTGTAAATGGTGCTGATTTTTTATTTCAATTTCTGGTTGTTGCTAGTATAGAGAAACTGATTTTTGTTTATTGATTTGTATCCTGCAATCCTGCTAAACTCACTTAATAGCTCTAGTAGCTATTCTGTACATTCCATTGGGTTTTCCACATAGGCAATCACGTTGTCTGCGAATAAAGATGGTTTTACTTCTTTTCCAACCTCAACGCATTTTGTTTCTTATTCTTGCTTTACTGCACTGGATAGAACCTCCAGCACAAAGTGGGCTAAAGTGGTGGAAGTGGACCTGCTGTCTCTTTCTGGTCTGAGGAATTTAATGGTCTTCCACCATTAAATACAGCGTTAGCGGTGGCCTTTATCAGACAGAGGAAGTTCCCTTTTTTTCCTAGTTTTCTAAGATTTTTTAAAAATATCTGATTGGAGATTGATTTTTTCAAACAGTTTTTCTGTTTCTACTGAGATGGTCACGTGGCTTTCCTTACTTAATCTATTAATATAGTGACTGATTTTTTCAAATGTTAAATGAACTTGCACTCCTGAGACAGGCTTTGTCGACTTGGCTGCCCTAAACAGCACTCTGCAGGATTCCCTTTCAAGAATGACTCCAGTTAGGGTGGCTGAAGACAGATTCCTTCTGTGGTTTAAGCGGCCCAGTGTGTGGACGGGACGGAGAGATCATAGCACACGTTCAGCTCAGTTCCTCAGTCCACCGCGGACCCCGCTGGCGATGTCAGGACTGCAATTCCTTCATTTGACCCTCAGCCCCATAGGAAGGCAGGAAGGCCCAGCAGCCACTATACCTGCTGGGCAGGTGAGCAGACTGGGACCCAGGGCGGGGACTTAACCCCACAGGTGACAGCCAGAGAGGGCGGGAGCTGGTGGCAAGGCCTCAGTCGGTGGTCCTCACCTCCCCCTGCCTTCTGAGCGCTCCCAACACTGGACACAGGGGAGCCGAGCCCCTCAATTCCCATTGGGGGCAGGTCCGAAAGGAGTAACCTCCATGGGAGCCCCGAAACCTGCAGCTTGTATTGGCAAAGGGTCCTTGTCAACCCCCATGGACCCGACGAGGGAGCAGGGACACAGCGGAGAAGCCACGTCCTGGGGGTGCGGAGCCCCTCAAAGTGCTCAGGCCTTGGCTCCCGGCCAGAGCTGCGCCCCGCACACAGAGATCTGCAAGGCACACGGAGGCTCAAAACACATGCGTGAACATCCCAGAATGTTTAGCAGAGAAGCACCCGGCTAGCCCGCGGCCAGGCGGCGCCGCACGCACGGGGGCCGAGTGAGGACGTAAGTGGGTCCCCAGGAGAGAAGGGGGTGTGGCCCACGCCCCCCTCCGCGCGCACCTGCGCCGGGCGCTGCGCCGCTGCTCCGACTCCGACCGCCCGGTTGCACCTCCCGGGGCTGGGGGCGGGGGATGGACGCCGCCGCGATGAGATTCCGCGCACCTTCACGGAGCGCCGTGCAAGAGCGGGTTGCACAGGTGCTTTCGCGGAGGTCACGGAGCCCCGCCCGCCGCCTCAGCGTCGGGGGCGGATTCTGTGTTTGCTTTCCATCCTTCCCTAGGGGCTCAGCCCCTACGCGCAGCTGCTGACTCGACCCCACCGACGCCCGGAGAGGAGAGAGGCACCTTCGGCCGCCTCCGCTCCCTCCCCTCTCCTTCCCGCCTCTGCACAGCTCGCGCGTGGGACTTACATGTTTTTGTTTGTTTTTTTTTTTGCGGTACGCGGGCGTCTCACTGCTGTGGCCTCTCCCGCTGCGGAGCGCAGGCTCCGGACGCGCAGGCTCAGCGGCCGTGGCTCACGGGCCCAGCCGCTCCGCGGCACGTGGGATCCTCCCGGACCGGGGCACGAACCCGCGTCCCCCGCATCGGCAGGCGGACTCTCAACCACTGCGCCACCAGGGAAGCCCGGGACTTACATGTTTATTTTCATTCTTCCATGGTTACGTGGCTTGACTTCCTACTGCCGCCGCTGCAACACATTCCCACGACCGCTCACACTTCTGAAGTCAGAAGTCCCTAGAATGAAGGCGTCGGCAGGGCTGGTCCCTCCTGGAGGCTCCAGGGCAGAAAGTCTCCTGCCTTTTCCAGCTCCTGGAGGCGCCTGTGTCCCTTGGCTTGTGGCCCCTCCTCCACCTGCAAAGCCTGCGGAATAGCAGCGTCCAACCTCTCCCTCTGACCTCTGCCCCCAGTGCCACGCCTCCTTCTGACCCGCTTGAAAGGACCCACGTGATTACCCCCGGGCTCACTGGATAATCCCGGGTATCTCCCTGCGTCAAGATCCTTAACTTGGTCACACCTGTGGAGGCTCCTGTGCCCCGTAAGGGAACGTACTCCCAGGTTCTGCAGATTGGCACGTGGACATCCTTGGGGCCATTATTCTGCCGACCACACTAACTGTATAACTTTAAACAGTATATTTAACCTCTGTATCTTATCCCATCAATTTTAGCAAAAGCTCTTGCTGCCACCCACGTCATTTGCTCAACAAATATTTGTTCTGGGAGCTGGTCTCACAGCACTGAACAAAACAGGCGAAACCCCTATTCCGGAGGAGTTTATGTTCTAGGGGGGAAGACAGATAATAAAATGAATGAAAAATTATGTTATGTTCCCAGCACAGTTGATTTTTTTTTTTTTTTTTTTTTTGCTTTCTTCCTGGCACAGGGAATAGTACTTGGAAAGCAGTAGATGGCCCATGAACGTTTGCTGAATGAAGGATGAATGTTTACAGGGCCCCTGGACTCTTAGGGTGGGGAAAAAACCAAAGCTTTTTTTTTTTTTTTTTTTGCGTTACGCGGGCCTCACACTGTTGTGGCCTTACTCCCGTTGCGGAGCACAGGCTCCGGACGCGCAGGCTCAGCGTCCATGGCTCACGGGCCCAGCCGCTCCGCGGCATGTGGCATCTTCTTGGACCGGGGCGCGAACCCGTGCCCCCTGCATCGGCAGGCGGACTCTCAACCGCTGCACCACCAGGGAAGCCCCACAGTTGATTTTTGGATGATGATTTGGCAAAAGTTATGTGCCTGCTCTTTGACCCAGCAAGCCCACCATTAAAAGTTGTGTATGAAGCTGTGTGCAAAGTCTGTTCTGTTTTATATCATTATTTATCTCAGCAAACACGTGGGAACAATCTAAAAGCTTATTAATGGTAAATAATTTACCATTAAATATAATTGGTAAGTGAATCGTGGTGCCCAGAAACCAGAATTTATAGCTCAATGTGATGATATTTATTCTAGGATCTGGGTTTATAGCAAATCCTGTGCCCATGGAGCACAGTCTATGAACAAGTAAACCATGTGGTCTAAATTGCCTTTTTCAAGGCAGAGGCTTCTCTGGGGGACAGGAGACCTCAAGCATTGCACACCTTCCAGTGTTTGTCTAACTGGGTCGGAGCCAGACTGGAGTAACGTGACTACCTATACACTGAAGACACTTGCTTCTCTTCCTGTAACAGTATTTGGCGTCTGCATTCAGATTTTAAAAGCCGCTTGCAGTTATTGACTCACAAGTACGTGCTGCCTTTTCTCTCTGGAGTCGGATGTTTCCAGTGAGGCGTCTTGGTCCGCCGGCCTCTGACGTGACCTTGTGACAAAGCTGGGCGACCCCACTCCTCACTGTTCCCAGAGTCACCCCATTCTGAGGCTGCTCTGGGTTTTACAGGATTAGCTCAGCTCAGAGTCGAGGCCTGTTCACAAAACCGACACAGGAACTAGCAGGAAGAGCAGCCCCGGGGCCAGGCTTGGGTCTCCGCCCGCGGCTCCTGGGGTCAGAGCAGATGAGCCAGCCGGGGAAGGACCCAGGGCGGCCGGAAGGCTCCTGGGACTCAGCATCCAGACCTCCTTCTACCAGGGCCTCCTCTTGCAAGACCCCCAGGGCCTCTCCCCCTGAGCTGAGTACCAGCCCAGAGTGCTTATCTGGATGCTCCTCTGCTGGACACCCTCCTTGGTGTCTGAGTCTCTCTCTTGTCTGTCGTGCAGCGAGTATGCTGTTTTAAATGTGCTGACTTACTGCATCTTCTCACAGCCCTTCACACAGGGGGATGTACCTGAGGTTCCGCGAGGCTGTGGGCTCACCCAGCCTGGACTCCACTGTCCCCTCTGTGACCCACCCGCCGTTTTCTCCTGCCCCCCTCTCCCCGGTGGGATATTGTCTTGGTTCTCCACTTGCCTTATGTGTGGGCAGAGCTATAATTATCATTATATTATTTAGTTATATATCAGTGTATTGTAATCATATGTTACACGTTAGCGTGTTAGCGTGTTATATATTAGTATAGTACATATGTTATGTATCAGTGTATTATATGTTAGGTATTTATTATACATGTTATGTATCAGTACATTATATGTTATATATTTGTATGTCATGTGTTACATATTTGTGTATTATACCTATTATGTATTAGTGTATTATACCTGATATGTATTGGTGTATTATGTGCTATGTATCAGTTAATTACATGTTATGTATTTGTATATCATGTTATATATTCGAGTATTATATATTATGTATGAGTGTATTATAGGTGTTAGGTATCAGTATGTTATGTTATGTGTGTGTGTGCCATACGTTATGCATTCGCGTATTATATATGTTGTGTATTAGTGTACTCTGCATGTTACATATTCGTATGTTATACATGTTATGCGTCGGTATCTATGTCAGTTGACCCAGACTCTGACCCGGAGCAGCCAGCTCTCGGCCCCCTGCCCTCTGCCCTCCACAGCTGTCTCCCTCATGTCCCTCCTTCGCTCACCACCAGGTTCTGGAAGGTCTGTGTGAGTTCGTCTCCAGGGCAGCACGCCTACCGCAGGTTTTGGTTCTGCTGCTGCCCTTTTTCTTCCCTTGAGATGCTCCTTCATTCCTCCCATCGCTCTGTCTACCCCATCCTGGCGCTCTCCTGTTTCGGCCTGGGATCTCTTCGTGCCCTCCCAGGAGCCACGGGACTTTTCACCCGTTGACGACTACAGGAAACCCCTGCAGGTGCCTTTCTGGTCCCGCCGTGGGCCTCCGAGGTGTGCGTCTCTGTCTTCTGAACGCTGCTCCCTAGGCCACCATCCGTGTCTTCCTAACAGCCCCCTGGCATCCAGTATCCCTTTTGCCTGACCTCAAATACAGCAAGATCTTTTCAGCCTTGGTGTTTGTCAGGGCCCGACCTTGCTCCACCCTCGGGCCCTCACGTGCCGTTCAGAGCCCCCGTCCCATCGGCTGCCGAGCAGACAGCAGGCCCCTTCCTGGCAGCTCCTCTGCTGTGCCCACCGCCCAGGCCTGCAGGACCCTGAACGATGGAGCATAAGGAAAGCTACAACCCCTGCAAGCCCCTACCCCGGGCCTTTCTGCTTCCGTCCCCCCACCCCATGGCACTTGTATGGACTCTGGGCCCCTCCAGGCATAGACGATGGTGACATCACAGGGTTTGTTTCTTGTTTACTTTCGTCCTTATGAGGCAGGGACCTGCCATTTGCAGTTGTGCTTGTCACACAAAGCGCCTGCAGGGTTTCACCTCGTGACACCGTGCTGTCTCTGGAGACCTGACTGTTGGTCCTATACCTGCCGTGACACCCATTCTGAGAACGTGGACAAAGCCATGGGGCCACCACGACTTACCCGCTGGGTAGGCACCTGGCCGAAGCCGCACCCCTCCTCTGCCCTCCTTTCCCCGTCATGGAAACCCCAAATTTAGCTGTGCTCATAACCTGCCAGATTAAGGCTATGTTGTCCAGCTTTCCTTGCAGCGAATGAGGCTGTGTGATTAATCCTGGCCGAGGGGACATCAGTGCACAGGCCTGTGCTGTGTGGGGGGAGCACAAGCCCTGGACTGCTCTTTGCGGGCAGGCGCGGGGCCCCCGGGGTGCCAGGCTCGAAGGCAATGAGGAAGGTACCCGGGAGCCTCAGGGCTGTTTCAACGGAGAAAAATAAGCTTCCGCGGGGCTGGGGTTTATTTGTTACAGCAGCCTAGCCCACGCTGCCTGGTACAGTCTCCGGAGATGTGCCTCCCCGGCCTCTGTCCGCCGTGCGGGATGGCCCCATGCGGGGCTGGGTGGTGCCGGGTTGCTGAGGCTGGCTCTCTGCTCCGCAACCTTCCAGATTCCTCTTACGTATTGTTGTGGGCACACTGGGCCTGCAGGCCAAGACAAACACTCCTCTTCCGGCTACACAAGTCACAAAGGGTGACAAAGGTGGTGGCGGGGGTCTGCCAGAGGTGGCCAAGCCAGGCGCCTCCACAGCGCTCTGGACTCTGTGGTGCTGCCAGGGGCCACGGCACAGGACAACTGAGGCCCGGCTCCCGGCCCTCCGTCCGGCCAAGACTCAGGCTCACGCCCTGGAAAGGGTCTTCGCGGCTGTTCAGTCAGCACCAGGCTGCCACCTGGGGCTGTCACACCCGTTCCGCGGGGTCAAGAGGCTCAAGAAACTCCCCCAGAGGGTGGGCGAGGGTCAAGAGGTGGTCCTCGTCACCGCCGTCCCTTCCCTCCGCGCCCCCGGCCAGCGCAGACGCCCAAGAGGGTCTGGAGCCCAGGCAGAGGGGGATGGCTTCACCACCCGGCACACACGGCCAGCCTGGCTTCGGCCCGGACAGAGGGCCAGCCGGGGGGCCGCGGGCTCTGAGTGGGTGGCTGTTGGGGACAGACACCGAGAGCAGCTGAGCGGTGTCCTGGGTCAGCGCCCAGCCCCACACATCTGTGTGCTCACGGGCTCCTCCAGTGTGACCATCCCGATGGCCCGTGTCCCTCTTATCTAGGCTCCACTGCTTCTTTATGGATGAAGAAAGCTCTACGTTAATGCACCTGGAAATCAATGCCTCGCTTCCCCAGAGCATGTTTGGCCACAGAGAGTACGTCCGGTCAGGGTCAAAGGGCAGAGGTCACAGGGCCGAGTCCTTTCCCCAGGACCAGGGCCAGTCGGGATGGGGTGCCCATTCTCAGATCCCCTGTGCTGTGCTGGGCACACCTGCCAGCTCCACCGACAGGAAAGACAGCTGTAGCGAGAGGTTCCCAGGTCAGCGGGGACGATGGCCTCCACCTCCGGAGATGCACAGAGTACACGTGCAGACATGCACACGTACACACGCACACGCCTCACTCCACCTCTCCGCTGCAAACCCACGGAGCTTTGCCACCTGCTCCAGGTCCGAGGGTGTCACTGAGAGCCCCCTGCCCGTCGTGCCTCAGGCCCCGGGAAAGGACGGCCTCCATGTCATGTGGACAGAGAACTGGGCAGCCCTCTCGCTGCGGTGCCCAATGCGGCTGCCCTGCCCCTCCTTGCTAGCTCTCGGCCCCTCCTTGCTCTCTGGTCCCCGCTGGCCCTGCTCCCAGCCCGCCAGGGCGTGCAGATGGGTCCAGGCCTCAACCTTGTCTCCCCGGAGCTCGGAGCAGCTGGGCTGCATCGAGGCGGCAGCCTAACCCCATGCACTGGCCATTCCCCCCTCCACGCGCCCCCCCACCTCCAGCGTCTGCCTCCGCCTGGTCAAGGCTCCTAATCGGTTCAGAAATCGCAAGTGGACATAACGTGCCACCTCCTGGAGGGGCTCGAGGGGGGGAAACGGTCTGCTCCACACCCCTGCCACGGTGCACACAGTAAGTGCATGATAGATGCTCAATGCGCTGCACACAAGGTGGCAAGTGCCAAGCCAGGGTCTCAGACAGGAACTCAGGGGAGCGGTGGCCCTGTGGGCTGGACCTGGCCTGCAGTCTCTTCCCACAGTGATGCTGGGATGGGGCGGCCGTGGGTCTGTGGAAGAGAGACAGCCCTCCAGGAAACCAGAACGAGCAGAGACCCAGCCCATGGTGTGGAAGTGGGGCTGTGGGGACCCTGCACTGCTGGACCACGGGCTGGACACCCAAGCAGCCTTTGTATCCCTCCGGGTACAAACCAAGGCCCCCTGAGTGCTGCAGGTGCAGACACGGAGACTCAGCCCCCAAAATCACCCCCATTCCTGGCAGAGCAGAGGAAAACAGCACACAGATGCCACAGCTATCAATCAAGTTCTTTCCTCTTTTTATTGGCAAAGTAAATATATTTTTATGAAGGACCAAAGAAAATATATATAATTGTAACATATGTACACCAGCTTTATAGATTTTATTTCAAATTTACACAATGTTGACATGTTATTAAAAGATTTTATGTAGATGCACCTATGTACATTTTATTTACATACATTCATAGGATGTGAAATAAACCTCTCAAAACAAGCTAGTTCATTTGATATTAATTTCTAGACAAAATAAGGAACGCATTTTCTAAATCAGGGTTTTGGGAGGCTCTATCTAGCTCTTCCACACGCAATGCAGCGGCTCCCCTCTCCTCTTGAAGGTGACCCTGGAGGCTGCTGTCTGGATTTGTCTGGAAACAGGATGAGGGGCTGGGCCACACCGGTACCATCGCCCTGGGGCAGACCTGCATCTGTCCGTCTGCCCTGCACATTTAACTCAAGCACATGCACGGCCACCTCGCCGAGAGGGGGCTCGTCACCCAATCCCACATCCACCCGGAGGCCAGGTCCTGCACCCCAGACCACCCCACCGTACCCTCCAGGGGTCAGGCCGAGGGAGGCGTCTTGGACAAGGCCACACTCACACTCCATTGCAGCCCCAGACTCCTGGCCTACTTCCTTCTGCCCAGCAGAGCTCCCTCCGGGAACTGACATTTCAAAACTGCACATGTCTTCGTCCCCAGCAATCGAGTGCTAGCCCTGGCCCAGGCGGGGAGCCCAGCGGGAGAGGGGCCGGGCCGCAGGAAGGCACGAGGGCCCCCAGGCCGCCTCCGGGCCCCCCCAGGCAGGGGCGGGTGGAGGCCTGGGTCCGCATCCCCGGGCTCCAGAAGGTGGCCTGGAACGTGGACAAGTCCCTCTGAAGGAGGCCAATAACTCGTGGCTACAAAGTACCGGGCGGGGCAGGTGGTCGGGCGGCTCCGGCCTGGCCAGGGTCAGGGCCGAGGGGCACGGGGCCGGGGCCAGGGCCGAGGCGCACGGGGTCAGGGCCGAGGCGCTCGGCTGCCGCGGGGGAAGCGGTGGACCTTGACGTGCTTTGACAGGTGGTCGCTGCGCGCAAACTTCTTCTCGCACACGGGGCACTGGTAGGGCTTCACGCCCGAGTGCGAGCGCCGGTGCCGGGACAGCTCATCCGAGCGCGAGAACCTGCGGGACAGGGCGGTGAGCGGCCGCACCACTGCAGCCCCCGGGCCAGAGCGCTCGGGGTCCGCTGGGAGGGCCGCTGGCTCCCCCCTCCCCCGCTGCCCCTCCAGGGAGCAGGCCTGTGCCCGTGCTGGGGCCTGAGGGCCGCTGGTGACCCCGCGGGCCCCCGACTGCGGGTGCGCCTCAAGCCCCCCTTACACCAGAACTTGGGGCTCCCGTGAGTGTCCGCACGGGCAGCCCTCCCCCGCAAGAGGAGACAGGCCCGGGGACGAGGCCCCTGCCCAGCCCTGCAGGGAGCTCCCAGCTCCTCTGTCGCTTCCGCCACGGAAGAGGAAGGGCCCTCAGACTGGGCCCCCACGACCCCTGGATCCTGCTTTCCTAAACGCTGGGCCCCCTGAGATGCCCCCAAGCAAAACTGCACCCACGCAAGGTGTTCCTGAGGGTTTAAATGGTTCCCCTGCGGCCTCCCTATTGCGGCCCCCACCAGCCTGGGAGCCCAGAGGCCGCTGGGGAGAAGCGACTGCTGGGGGACCCGAGCTGACCACAGGGCTTAGCTGTTGTCGCCGACCTCGGGCACTCCAGGCTCTCCCCACTCCCGGCCCTGGCTGGGCCTGAGACACGCGCTCCCCCTCTGTGCTCTGCCTACGCGACCTGCCCTTGGCCTCTCTCACCGCAGGACATATGCACGTACTGTTGTACTGTTCCCTGTCTGGAATGCTCTTCCCTCTGACCCATGCCTTAGAGCTCAGCTCGAATGTCACTTCCTCAGGAAAGCCCTCCAGGACTGCATCCCATCCTCAGCTCCCATGGCACTGGGCACTTCTCTTTTCTGGCCCCGGCCACTGTTGCAACTTCAGTTTTCAACTTTTTGATGAATGTCAGTCTGTGCCACTAGACCGTCAGCTCCATGAGGAAAGGCATACACGCCGTGGCCAGCCCAGGGCCCAGCGCATGGAAGGTGTCCAGTACATGCATTTATGTGAAAGAGCGGACACGGCGGCACCCTTGGGAGGATGGAGAGCTGTCAGACAGTCAGTCCTAGCCCCAGAACACACATGCACACAATGCACACTGCGCACACATACATGCCACACGTAGGCACATCATGAACACTGGTGCATGCACTCACGCGTGTACACATGTGCACACCACAAAGATGGATACGTGAACGCGTGCACACGTAAGGACATGTGAACAGGAGCACCTGGCCCAACAGCCCTGTCCGTGGGCCACGTGCGAGGTAGGTGAGGTGGCGGCCCGGAGCCGCTGTCCCCCGCCCAGCCCAGGCCGGGGCTGGCGGCCCACCTCAGGCCTGACCCTGTGTGTGGAAGCCTTTGTCCCACAGCCTGCTGAGGGCCAGGACGGTCCAGCAGCACAAGCCCAGGGAAGGCTCAAGTGGAGGGCAGGAGGGCCTCAGCACCAGATGGGGAGCCTGGCCCAGCGTCCCTCAGCCCCTCCGGTGCCAGGGTCCTGCCCCACGGCGTGACGCGGCCAGGCTTCTGTGCTTGGAGGCTGGCGCTCCGCCTCCCATCCCAGGGAGCCAACCGGGGCAGGCACAGAGCAGTGCTCTCGGCTACCTTTGCCAATAAGGAACTGGCCCGTCTGCCAGATGAGGAAACTGAGGCTCAGAGCGATGAGTCCCTGATCCAGGGTCACCAGTGACAGAGCAGCCGAGGCCAGAGCAAAGGTCCTGCACAGCACGCTGCCTGCCCTGCTGCCCGCAGAAGGCCTGGCCTCCTCCACAGAGCCGAGCCAGGCGGCGTGTGCCACTGCAGCCCCGTGAAGGCAGGAAGCGGCATCAAGGCTCCTGGCCGTCAGAGCCCGGGCCACCCGCCCCCAGCGGAGCCAGGCCTGCCCGAGGCGAAGGCTCCAACAACGCCCCCGGCAGGACCCGCACCCGCCAGGCACGAGGCGTGGGGTCAGCCGCACCCTCTCGGTCAGGGAGCCAGGACCAGCCTCCCTGGACCGACGCCAGCACAGCGAGGGCTGGAAGGGGACGAGGGGCTTGCTGGGGTCCCAGAGCCGGTGGGGTGGCCAGATGGCTCAGCAACACCCCCCCCCCCCCCCCCCCCCCCCGCCACTTTCCCCCCTTGGTGTCCATACGTTTGTTCTCTACATCTGTGTCTCTATTTCTGCCGTGCA
>NW_006792080.1:103205-106936 GCF_000442215.2 Lipotes vexillifer | reverse complement strand
CCCCCCCGACCCCGCGCCGCCACCACGGCGAGCCTGCGTGGCCCTGAGCAAACTCACCACCTGTCCTGGGCCTCAGAGTCCGTCCTCTCTCGTCCAGTGAGGTCCTTGGGATTCCTGTCCACCTCCCAGGACTTGTCTCAGAGGCCAAAGTGGTGACACAAGGGCCACAGCGGCCTCTCATCAGGGGGATGCCTGGGAGGGGCAGGCAGCCGAGGGACATCCAGGCCTGAGAAGAGCTGTTCCCAGCCACACACCCCCTCCTCTCCCTGTAGCACAGGGGCCCTGAGAAGACCCCCGCTGTACCCCCTCACCACTTTCTCCCATTTGGCAGCCGTCACGGGAAGGGGCCAGGTGGGCAGGAAGCTCTGCTACCTATTGCCTGGACCACCCGGGCATGTCACCAAGCTCTCTGAGGCTGCTCCTCCTGGACACAGGGAAGGGCAGACTGGCCTCAAGGACTGCGAGGGTGCAGAGGCCAGGAGCACGGAGGGCGATCGCTTGACGGCTGGGAGTTGGACCCTGGTGAGTCACAACCATGATCGGTGCTGCTGGGGTGCAGGACAAGGAAGCACAGGGGTCCAGAGGACCCTCCGGAGCCGCCCCCTCCGTCAGCCAGAAAGCCACCGCTGTGAACGGTCAGGCTAAGGGCTGCGGTGGGAACGGTGCCCCAGGGTCGTGCAGTGCGCGACCTGCCTGACAGCACTCGGGCTCTGCGACTGCAGGGAAGGGTCGCGGCAGTGGGGCCGCAGCTTCGGACCCTGCCCCTGGCTCTGCAACCTCAGCCTGCCAGCCTCCTTCTGGGGCCTCTCACCACGTGGGGCTGCTGGACGGCGTTAGTAACCCTATTAGCCGCGGCAGGAGGGCACTGTCTGTGGACGGAACAGGACTTCTCGCTGCACGGAACTGCGTCTGGGAGCGAAGCAAGGAAATCTCTGGGAAGGTGGCAAACAGCTCTTCCTAGACGGTCAGATCCAAATAGGGACAGCCTGGCCCCAGCCCCTTCCAGGGCTCCGGAACCAGGCCACTACGGGGGAAGCGGAGGGCGTACTGGGCTCAGGCTCAGATGCCGAAGGGAGGGGCGGTTGGTGACCTGGGCCAGTGACGACCTTGGGGGACACCGTTCACGGCCCAAAGGTGTGCAGGGCAGGGCAGAGGACACGATGCCACGGCCAGAACCAGCCCCAGAGGAGGAAGAGTCAACTGCTCGCCAAGACCACCAGGAAGAAGGGAGGGGTCTGGGGGTGGTGAGCTCCCCACACGGAAGGCAAGCCTGGCTCAGGGCGAGGTCCACCCCCCCACTGGAGGTGTGGAGTGGCTGCAGAGACATCCTGAGGCTACAGGCGGGCTGAGGGCCTGGCTCTGCCACGTACCAGCTGTGTGACAGTGGACAACTTCCTTAACCGCTCTGGCCGCAATTTCCCCCTCTAAAATGGGACGACAGGCTGACGCCTGCTCGTGGACTTGCTACGACTACGGAGCCTTCTTGGCACGTCAGGAGATTTTGTTTGGCTGTTGTCAGCCCTCCGCTCTTTTCTCCCGGCCCATAAGGTGCTGCCTGGCAGCTGACAGCCTTGGGGAAGAGATGGGACACCTGCCACCATGACTGACAGTAGGTGCCCAGGGAGAGGGTGAGGGCCTGGGGCTGCACGTGGGAGAACTGTGCTGGCCACAGCGTGGGTGGGTCGTGCTCTGTCCCGGCGGGCACGTGACTTGATCATTCTGGGCTTCAGTGTCCCCCTCTGTAAAATGTGATGGTGCCGACACATCACGGGGCTGTTGGGAGGCCTCAAAGAGCCTGTGACATGGGAAGGACAAAGCCAGAACCACTGCAAGACTGACGACAGCTACCACTGAAGGAGACCCCCGGAGACACGGGGCACAGAGAGGGCCGAGCGCACCTGCGCTGTGGAGGGGAGGCTGGCGAGCAGACCGTGTGTGCCCGTGGGCCAGGATGAGGAGTTTGGATAGGAATCTAAGTGTACCAAAGTAGGCCTAAAGGCCAGAGTAGGTAATGAGTCCCCCGTGGAAGGAAGTCTGCAAGCCAAGTATGGGGATTTGTGGAGGGAATTCCAGCTCTGAGAGTCTTAGAACAGTGCCTGGCACTCCGTGAGTGCTTGTCAGCTGGTGACTGCCATGTTATCCCCTGTCCTGTCCCGACGGAGCTGCCCCAAAGCCCATCTATCCTCCCACCCAACTGCTGGAAGGACTCCTTCCACCTCTGTCCCTCAGCTGGAGGCTATGACCATATTTAAGGGACACTCACATCACGTGCACATTCCCAGGGGTTCAGGATCCCTGAAGACCAACCGGGGAGAAACAGCCCTTCCAAGGGGCGGGCGCCCTCAACTCCCGGCCAGGCAGTGCGTCTGCCACATGTGACCCCATGAAGGCCAGACCCAGACCTGGGAGAAGCTCCAGGAGTGGCCGACGGCAGGGACGGCTCCCAGGGGGGTCCGGGGAGACCTCACTGTGCCAGGCACCCACCATGCCTGCCCCTGCCAAGGAGGTCCTGGGCAAGACCCGTGCAAGGGCTCAGACAGTGGCAGAGCTGAGTCCCCGCCATACAGCTCCTTCCATGGGGAACTCTGTCCCTCGAAGGCCACCGTGCCGGGGTTGAGTCTGCCGCCCTGCGAAGCACTGTGGGCTGAGGGCCCCGCCTGCTCTCTGGGGCAGCCCAGGAGGGCACAGGTCCTCTCCGCCTGGGGGAGCGGGCGGGCGGGTGGCCTTGACCAAACACCTTCCCGCCCTGCGGCTCCACCCAGCCTCACTCTGAGCGGAGGGGCCCCCTCCTAACAGTCCGCAGGGGCCGGGAACGTGAGGCTGCCCCACGTCTCCACAGCCTAGCCCCGCCACGAGGAGAACGCAGGCCGAGGCCTGTGAGTCTTGGGTGCCTCTGACCCGGAGTGCCGCCCACGTGGAAGCCGGGCCGAGCCCCTTCCGGGTCCTTCTCACACTCTGACCTCGTATGAGAGCGACCGCACAACGTCTGGGAAGGGGCGCTGCTGTGCACCCCTGCACGCACAGCCCTGGCAGGCAGTGGCAGGGAGCAAGTCCTCACTTTCCAGATGGAAGACGGAGGCTCGCCCAGGGGACCACTGGAGGGCAACGGCGGGAGCGGCAGATCGGGGCTGGGGCTCCGACCGTCGCCACCAGCTGCCCCACCCCAGGCGTCAGGACGCCCTCTCCTGCAGCTGAGCCCCTGCGCGGCCCCGAATCTGACCACTGAACGTGGCACCCCGCCAGCCCACAGGCCCCACAAGCTGCCCTGTAAGCACACCCGGCCGGGAGGCGGGAGGCCCGCGGGGCTGGGGCTCGGGCTCTGGAAGAAGCCCTCAGGTCTGTGGGCGCCTTTGGAAAAGCCCCTTCTCTGGCCAGCTCGGCACTCCATGGCGAGGGGCCGCCAGCATCACATCCAACACTCAGGTCACAGCTCCCAGCCACGCCACAGCCTTGGCCAGCCGGGACTCTGTGGCCAGCACCTCTGCCCAGGGGGCCAACTCTCAGGTGCTCTCAGATGAGATCCCAGCAGGAAACAAAAGCTGCAAACTGCCCCCCGTGTGACGCGTGCACCCACGCACACACACGCCCAGGGTACAAACGTGCCACGCGCACACGCACCATCACATTCGGTCACGCAGCAGAGACCCACGTGGAGACGGCAAGGTGCAGACATGAGCCCGCACACACAGCCACACGCCCCTCGTGAGGTCCGGTTCTGCACACGGAAGAGC
>NW_006792080.1:94671-103189 GCF_000442215.2 Lipotes vexillifer | reverse complement strand
CTGTTGTTACACACACACAGAGACAGACAGACAGACAGACAGACAGACAGACACACACACACACACACACACACACACACACGGAAGCCGCACCAGCCAAGACCCGGACTGTGTCGGCAGCACACGCACCTCCTGGGCAAGCCAGCTTCCTGCAGGGAGGGTGTCCTAAACAGGGGAGCGCCGCCGGGGGCACCCCTGAGCGTGTCGGCTCCCGACCTGCTGCCTGGGCTTCAGGAAAAGGTGGACATGCCCTCCGAGAAGGTGGGCCCCCCGGGGGCCTGGGGGAAAGCCACAGGGGTGCCGCCCAGCTCGGCCTCCCATGGGCTGGGGAACCCTGGGCAAGCCCCCACCCCTACCCCTTGGGAGAGCTGGTTTCCCCCACGGTGCCACAGAGTCAAGAGCCTGGAAGGAGTCTCCCGCTCTCAGTGCAGCACCCCTAGCCTGGTCCTCGCTCTCCCTTGGCCTTTCTGGCTTCCCAAACCCACCGCCAGGTCCCCCGTGGGGAGCACAGCCCAGGTGCCCCAGGACTCTGTAAAGACAGCTGGTGCCTCTGGTCCGGCAAGCAGCCTTTTCAGGCTGGGACTTCTCTAATCTGACCCCTGGCTTCAAGTCCCTTCTGCAAAGCAGCGTGCCCTTGGGCAAGTTACTTAGCTGCTCTGAGCCTCTGCTTGCTCAGCCGTAAAGGGGAGTAAGGGTGGTACTTACCCTTGGGGGCACCCCGAGGCACGAGGAGCGGTGCACACGGCCGCAGCGCCCTGCACTACTCTGAGCTGCCCCGTCACTAGCACGAGAGCCCTTCTGCGCGGCCCAGCCCGTCTCCTCCAGCACGGGCGCAGCCTTACCTGGTCACCGTGAGACTGCAGACCAGGGATCTGGAGGCACAAGGAAACCTCTGGGCGGTGTGCCGGCTCTGGCCCTGCCCCTGCCTACCCCTCTCTCCCCTTCCTAAGCGGCCTTATCTAAGGGTGGGGAATGTGGCCTCGGCAGCGCACCCAGGAGCATGGAGACGCCCGGCCTGCCGCCACCGTACTGACCTCCAGCCACAGCCCGGCCAGGTGCAGGCGAAGGGCTTCTCCCCTGTGTGCCGGCGCAGGTGGGCCTTGAGGTGGCTGCTTTTGGTGTACATCTTGCTGCAGCCGGGGAAAGTACACTTGTGCATTTTGATGAGTTCTGCCGCCGGGTTCTTGGGGAACTTCTGGCCCATGAGGAGGCCGGCGGAGCCGGGCCCCAGGGGTCCCGACCCGATGGGCTTGGCGGCGATGGGCACGGGGGCGATGCGCACGAACTTGGAGGGCAGGTTTAAGCTGGAGGAGGGCACCGCCTGGGGCACCAGCGTGAAGGTTTGCCCCTGGATGTTGACCAGGAGCTGGGCCACCTTGAGGCTCTCAGCGGCCTGCCCGGGGGAGACGGGCTCGGCGCCAGATTCCTGCTTCACCTGCACCGGCTGGATCTGCAGCAGCACGGGGATGGGGCCGCCGGGCGCGGGACCCCCGCCCGGGCTCCGGCTGCCGCCCACAGCAGCTCCCGGCGCGGGGGCACAGCGCTCTCTCCCACTGGCCCCAGCATGGAGGTGGCTCCTGTGCAGCCCGGTGGAGAGCTGGCCGCGGGCCTCCGGGGCCCTGCTGCTGCTTCCCGGGGCCTCCGGCGCCCCTGGCTCCATGTTTTCCTCCAGGAACTCTTCAATCTCCTCCAGGGTGGGCTGGAAGGGCCTCGGGACGCCACCGGGGTCTCCCACGGGGAACTCGGGGAAGCAGAAATGCTCCCCCTTCACAGGTGCCGGTGCTTTCCGCCAGGTCCCCCAGGCCACGGGGCCGCCGTCGGCCCCAGCGCTGCCACCGCCGCCGCCGCCGCCCAGCGTGGCCTGGGACAGCAGGAAGTCCAAGATGCTGTCCTGGCTCTCGGCCCCGGGGCCGCCACTGTAGCAGGAGCAAAGGGCTTGCGAGTCAGGGCTGGCACAGGAACAGAGGCTGGAGGCGTCACTGTCGTCCTCCGAGAGGGGCGAGGGCAGCATGTGGTGTGCCCGCCCGCCAGCCAGCCTGTCACCCAGATAACCAACGGGGCACTTCAGCGACGAGAAGGTCTCGTCCACTGGAAGCAAGTGGTCCACCATTGCTGGTCCAGCCGTGCCGGGGGCGGCTGCGGAGAGGGAGGAGGAGGCCCAGTCAGGAGGGCAGCGCGCTCACCCGCCACCTTGGGGGCGCCTGACCCCACTCTGTGGCCAGCCACAGCTGCCCACTGCCGAACGTCTGGGTCCTGCATCCATCCTGGCTCACGGGAGAACTCTGTCTGCAAGAGTGTTTTCTGAAATTGCACCACCTGTTTGCAAAAGTGCTCTCCAAGCCCATTGCACAACCCGGCTCTTGCGGTTGCACAGAGATTTTCCAGAACAATTCTGGGAAGGAGCATGCGTGTGTCTGCAAGTGACGGGGTGTGAGTGCATGGGATGGAGAGGGTGAGCGTGTGAGGAGGCCCTCGGCACCCCGAACAGCCAGGCGGCACCCCTGTCCAGCTGAGCAGAGTCACTGGCATCCCAAGGACAACCGACCTCAGCCTCATTCTTGCAGAATCACTGGAGGGGGTAGGAGAATGGCCACTTGCCCTCTGACCCCGTGTTGCTGCAGCTTGGGTAGGGTTGCCAGATTAAGCAAATAAAAATAAAGGCCACCCAGTTAAACCTGAAACTCAGATTCTAAAGCATGAACAACTTTTTTTCTTTTTTGCTGTACGCGGGCCTCTCACTGCTGTGGCCTCTCCCGTTGCGGAGCACAGGCTCCGGACGCGCAGGCTCAGCGGCCATGGCTCACGGGCCCAGCCGCTCCGCGGCATTCGGGATCTTCCCGGACCGGGGCACGAAGCCGTGTCCCCTGCATCGGCAGGCGGACTCCCAACCACTGCGCCACCAGGGAAGCCCTGAACAACTTTTAATATAAGCGTGTCCAAACGTTGGATGGGGCAGGCTTATATTAAATAATTATTTCATCTGAGATGCAAATATAACTGGGCAGTTTGTATTTTAATCAGGCAAGTCTAGTTGGAGGCAAAAAATTAGACGTCCTCATGGGCTGTTTCCCCATCTGAAGGGGGGCAGCCCCCCACCCTCCAGTTCTCGGACCCCTCCTGTCTCAGCTGCCTGCTCTGTGAATCAGGGAAGGCAGGGACAGGCCTTCACAAAACGCTCTCAACTGGGCCGGCACCTTCCCCGGGGCTTTCCTAGTGGTGCAAGGGCCATGCCCTGTGGCGGCAGTCCGAGGGAGCAGAAGACACCCAGGTCCCAGAGCCCAGCTATTATCTCCTTTGACTTCACAACTGCCTGCTGCATGGAAAATAAGACCCCTTGGGCTGCACCCCGTGGATCACTCACCACCTCAGGAAGGCCCAGCTCACGCCCGTCTCCCTACTGGACCAGGGCCTCCATGAGGGCGGGCTGGGCCGTCGGGTCGCGGCTGTGTCCCCAGCTCCTGGTGAGGCAGCTGGTGCCCAGGAGGGGCTCAGAGAACGTCAGCAGAGAGGAGAGGGGGAAGCTGAAGGCCATGCTGGGTCCGGTGTCCAAGGAGAGTCAACAGTGTCTGGCTGTGACAGGGCCACCTCTGCGGACCTTTGTCCCCACCCAGTGACCAAAGCGGGGTGTTTGCTGAGGTTGAGGAAAGGGTGTTCTGCACCCAAAGCCAGAGAGTCTCTGCTGCCTGGCATCACGTCTGCACCCACCCCCTTGCTCTGTCTCGAGCACCAGTCCTACACCTGGCACCCAGCACTGCCCAACGGTCAACAGGCCCAACTAGGGGCAGGGACCTCCCAGAGCCAGGTCATCATTAGCTGTGACCTTGGGCAAGGCCTCGCTCTCCCAAACCTCATTTTCCCATCTGTTCCATGCTCTGATGACCGTGTCCAGGAAGCTAAGGCAAGGTGGCAGGTTTGCACCCAGGGCAATTTTGCAGGAGAACGTTTGGCCCTTTGGTTTTAAATATTCAGTTAAGGATTTAAAACTGGGAGTTTAAAAACATACACTATTCACCAAATCGGGTGCTGAGAAGGAATGAAAATGCCAGATAATGTGAAGAACAGAGTCCACACTCAGCCTGAGACCCCCCTCTCCCCTGTCGCCCACGCTGAGCTCCTGCCTCTGCAACTTACCAGCTGTGTGACCTTGGGCAGGTGGCACAACCTCTCTGTGCAATGTTTTGGACGGGGATCCTGCCAACTGTGCCTAGTTCCTGGGTTTCTGTAACACCAATGAGCTAACACACGCTGAGCACTCACGACAGGGGCAGGCGTCCATGCAGATGCCCGTCAGCACTAGCCTTCAGGGTTAGCCTCAGTGGGTGAGTATGTGGGCTTTCTGCCCCTCTGCTGTGATGCTTAGGAATCCGGGGACTCCAGCCTTCCTGGAACCAGGACTGAGGCGGTAAGGGGCAGATTGGGCCGTGTTCCTGCCCTTGAAACTCTCCCCTGAAATGTGATCACTAACTGAATATTCCATGATATTAAGGAATTACAGCTAATATTTTTAACTGTGATGTATTGTGGTTGCTACATACTTTTCAAAGGACGCCTTACATTTTAGAGATATAAACTGAGGTATTCACAGATTAAATGATACCAAAGAAATAGAGGGGGAAATAAATAAGTACAGTAGGGCGGGGTAGGAGGGAACTTATAGATTCCCAAGGAAATGGGACCCAATCTCGTCCCAGCAGCCCAGCACCTGGACCCTGCCCATCCGCCCCAGACCTCAGCTCCACCTGCCCCGCTCGCACTGGCTGTGTCCCAAGCTCACCAGCTTCATGGCCTCAGGCCAGGGCCCTGGCTGTTTCCCCTCCGTGGACCCCTCTTCCCCAGCACTCTAGGAGGGAGTACCTTATTTAGATCTCAGCTCGTAAGTCACTCCCCGTGGGACCTCCCTGACAACCCTCGGTTACACCACCCCACATCACAGTCGCCACTGCCTGAAACTATCTTAGTTATGTATTTGTGTACCTCATTTTCTGTCTACCTCCCCACCAGAATATAAGCCGTTCTGTTACCCCAGAGTCTGAAACAGGACCTGGCAGAACTTTGCTGACTGAGTGAAAGGGCTGGGGCGGGGGTGGGGGTGGGGTGGGGTGGGAGGGAAGCAGCAGCAGACCGCCTGGGTCCTAACGCAGGGCTAATCGGCCTGGGTGGACACAGGCACTGAGAGCCCAGTAGGGGCTGCGGGGCGCCGGGCGCTGGCCCTGAAACACAGCAGCACGTGGCACGGCGAGAGACGCAGGCTGCGTGCAGGGGGAGGGACGCCCTGTTCCGGACTCCGCCCCTCCCCGGCCCGGCCAGGCCTGCTGTTTATCCTCCCGGGGACACAGCGGCTGCAGGAACAACATGTAATTGATAACAAGCCCAGCGCCGGCCAAGGGCCTTCCATTGGGTCAGCGTGCAAATCACGGGGGCGGCGGGCGGGGGCCGCCCTTCAAAATAAGAGTCTCCACTCCCGCGCCGCCCCGCAGGCCCCAAAGTCGCGAGCCCAGCGTCCTCGCACCTGTGGGGCGGCGGGGCTCCCCACGAGCCACCCGGCCCTTGAGGGGAAGTGATTTCAGGGGCTCAGGCACTTGGGGATTTTGTCACCCGGGCCAGAAAACAGCGGGGGTGGGGGGAGGTCCACAGGGGGCCGACCGAGGGGAGGGAGAGCGAGCGGACCGCTGCGGCGAGCGGGGTGGCTTCCCCGCTCCGCTAACCGCGCGGGGGTGCGACTTCCTGCCGTGTGACTGCGTGTGCGGGCCGTGGTGAGAGCCGGGAGGGGCGTCCGCGACACGCTCGCGCGTGGAGCCGCGTGGTGTCCCCGCGTGTGTGGGAACGTGTGTGGGAAAGGGGGGCAGGGGGAGCCTGGGGCGCCGCCGGCGGGGCACCGAGCCCTCGGCCCGCGCCCCCTCCCGCGGGCCGGCTGCGGTGACCGACAGTAACCCCTCCGCCCCTCCCCGCCGCGCGCCCGCCCGCCCGCAGGCCCCGTCGCGCCCGCCATATGGGAGGCCGGCCCGCGAGACGCGCACGGACACGCGGGGCCAGGCGCCTAGGCAGAGGACCAGCCCGCGCGGGGAAAGCGCCGGTGGGCACGTGGGGTCGCTGACCCACCAGCCTGTCCGCCCCCGGCCCCGCGCGGGGCTACCCCGCTCCTCCGACATTTCCTCCGACGCTCACGCGGAGCCTGGGACAGCCGTGCGGGCGCCCGGCCTGGCGTGCAGAGGCCCGCCCGCGCCCCGCGAGCTCCCCTGCGCCCCGCCAGCCCCCTGCGCGCCAGGCCCGGTCCACTCGCGTCCGTCCTCGCCGCGCCGCTCCCACCTGAACTCGGCGCACGGCCGGCCGGCGGCCCGGTCCGGCGGTCCCGGGGCCCTGCGGGCTGCGCTGGGGGCGGCGGCCGCGCGTCCTGCACTCGCTCTTGGTCGCCCCGGCCCGCGTCGCTGCGGCGGAGCCCCCGCCGCCGCCGCCCGCTCGGCGCTCACTCCCGGGCTCACGTGACGCGGCGGGCGCCGCGAAGGCTCGCAGGAGGCTCGGCCCCGGGCACGCGCCCCATTGGCCCGCGCCGCGCGTCACGCGCCCCGGCCCCGCCCCCTCCGGCCCCCTCCCTTCGCAGTGGACTCGCGGCGGCCGCGGTGTCCGTTCCCGAGGCTTTAGCCCAGGTGAGAACGTGGGGCTCCGAGAAGGGCCCACGCGGGGTGGGCGCCGCGGGGCAGGCCCGGCCTGACCCGCTCTCCCCGGCTCCCACCTGCAACCCCGGGCGGGCCAACAGGTAAAGCCAGGACTTGTCGGGGACGCCGCTGTAGGGATGCGGGCGGGTGTCCGGCCAGGTGAGCCTCCCGCTCCCTCGGGAGAGCGCGCTCGCTGGAGTCCGCAGCAGCCCCTCTGGGACAGGAAGCACGAGGCGCAGAGTGAGCGGCCCAGGAGACACGTGAGCTGAGGGTGCCGCGCACCCAGCGCGCCTTTAACCACACCTGTCGGAGCCTCAGCCAGCGTTTTACAGATGAAGAGAAGGACTCTGAGGCCGTGGTCCTCCCGGCACACAGCTGGTAAGGAGGGAGGAGGGGTGAGCAGGCCCGTCCGTCTGACCCGAGAAGGCATCTTCCGGGCAACCAGGATGGTGGGCAGAGAGCGCCTTCTACGGAGCTTGCATCCTTTCCCTTCCTGGCTTGGGAGGCAGAAAGTGTTTCCGTTCCTCCCCAGGACAGTGCTAGAACCGGAACTGATAGCCAGGACCTGTCCAGGCTCTCGGGAATGCTGTGGGTCTGGGCTCCTAAGTACATGCCAGGCACTGGATCCTGCATCCCGGGGCCGTCCCCGTGCACACAGCAGTGCCAGGGATGCAGCTCCTGCTACCACGAGGGGCCAAACTGGGGCTTGGCCGGTGGGTTTGGAGAACGCTAGCGTTGAGGGTGATGATGATAATGATGCTGTCTGCACTGCCTGAACGTTTATGGAGGCCGTGGCCAGAATCCGCGGAACAGACGGAGTTCACCCATTCCTATAGAAGAGACAGAGGTCGGGAGGGTTCAAGTTCACTGCCTTGTCGCCTGTCACACAGGAGTATGCTCCTCACACACTCTCAGGCCAGTGTCCCCCATCTCTTTGGTGAAAATCACACCGAAAAGTCAGAAGAAGCTTGGAAACAAAGACACATCCACAGCTTCAGCACACAAGGAAGCTTCGGCACAGGCTAGTAAGAAGCTGAGCAGAGAAAGACGAGCACTGTGTGCTCTCACTTATATGTGGAATCTAAACCAGAGACAAAAACAAAATTATAGAAAAAGAGATCAGATTTACCAAAGGAAGGTGAGGGGGTGGAATTAGAGGAAGGTGGTCGAAAGGTGCAAACTTCCAGGTATAAGATAAATAAGTACTAGGCGTGTAATGTACAACATGATAAGTATAATTAACACTGCTGTGTGTTATATATGGAAGTCATTAAGAGAGTAGATCCTAAGAGTTCTTATCACAAGGAAAAACACCTTTTTTTCCTCCTTTTGCTTTTGTTGTATTCATATGAGATGCTAACTAAACCTATTTTGTGGTAATCATTTCACAAAACACGTAAGTCAAACCATTATGTTGTACACCTTACACTTATACAGTGACATATGTCAATTATGTGTCAGTAAAACTGGAGAAAAAAAAAAAAGAAACTGCAAAACAGCCAAGATGCTGTGTTACAGCCTGAGTCAGATCACGTCCCTTCTTGACCCAGAACATTCCATGGCTCCCACCTCACCACTGCCTTCAGTGCCCTACAGGGTCGGCCCCCATCCTGACCCCAACCTTCCCTGTACTCCTCTCCCCCTTGCTCACATCCCTCCCACCACAATGGCCCCTTGTGGCCCCTCCGACATACCAGGCACAATCCCACCTCAGGGCCTTTGCACTTGCTGTTTCTGCTGCCCTTGTAAGCTCTTCCCCCGTGGCTCTATCACCCGTTCAAATGTTACCTTCTCAGGGAGCCCTGCCTCGACCACCCAATCTAAAATGTTCACACTCTCTCCCTAATGTTTCCTATTTCCCTATA
>NW_006792080.1:86241-94661 GCF_000442215.2 Lipotes vexillifer | reverse complement strand
CTTTCCCTATCCTGTTGAACTTTTCTTCGTGGTGCTTATTCCCTGCTAACATATTATATATTTTACATTTGTTTCATTTGCTTTCTGTCTGCTCCAATAGAGTGTAAATTCCACCAAAGCAGTGATTTCTGTCCATTTGGTCCCTTCATATCTCCAGCACCAAGCACACAGTCAGTGCTCAGTTGTTGAAATGATGAATTTCTGAAAGACTTAAAGCAAGCATGGTCAGCTTGAGAGAAATTAAACAGTGCTGAGGAATCTAGGCCAAACAGGTTAAGGAGTCGGTCGCTGGCGAAATTAGGAGACCAGCTGTCCCCAAAGAGACCCAGAACGCCCCTCGCTAGCTGCCAGGGAGCTGCTTTGTGCAGGTGCCTCCTACCTGGCTCCTTATCCCCCCGACCCCAGCACCACCTTGGCCTGGTTAAACCCATTCATCCCTCAGATATCAGCTCCCCTTAACTTCCTTAAGGACGGAGTCCCGTCTCACCCTTGCGTCCCACCTGCGGGCTAGCTCGGGGCTCATGTGCCTGTCCTTCGTGGCACAGGGCCTGGAGTAGAGGAGGGGCTCCATCGACTCGGGTTGGCTGAATGAATGAATGAATGAGTGAGTGAGTCAGTGAATGGGAACGCTGGCAGCTCAAGTGCCTAAAGGTCCACCTGCCCGGCTACATGTAGCGCTTACCCCAGGTCCTGTCAGGGGAGGAAAACTCTCCTGATGACGCGGGCAGAATCTGTTACCAGGAATTCCTTGCCAAGGAGAAGAGAAAGAGGCCAGGTGGTGCTCTTCAAAACAGAGATGGCAAACAAAGTGAAACATTTATTTTCTTATCTGTTGATTGCCTGTCTCTCCCACTATCTGACAAGGTCCCTAAGGTCCGTAAGAACATGGACTTGGATTTTTTTCTTCACTGCTGTATCCCCAGAACCTAGGACACTTCAGAAATATCTGCCGAGTGAACCAAGACAGTCCCGTAAGTCTGTCGCACATCTAATCCCTTCTTGGCGTCTGCTCCTCTGAAGCTGAGAACCGCACGGGTACAATTTCATGGGTTGTTCAAGCATTAAATGGATTAATTAGTACAGAACTTAGAAAAGTGCCTGGAACTGAGTAGATATCTCTGACCCCCAGCCCCACGGAGCTCCTTCTTAGGGAATTCATCCCCCGTCTGCAGAAGACCTCTGTGACCTTCATCGACCAGGGCTTCTTAGGTATCCTGAGAAGGCTATGCTCCCTCTGACCACAGGGCCTTTGCACCCACTGCTGCCCTTGTTGTGGACACTGTGACCCTCCTTCCCCATTAGCTCCTACTCATTTTCTACATCACATCTCAAATGCCACTTCCTCAGGGAAGCCTTCCTGGACACCTTCCTATGCTCTCCCAACACCATGTACCTCTCCTTCAAAGCATCCCTCAAGCTTTGTCCACTTATGTGTGTGCTCGTTTAGTTCATGCTTGTCCCTCACATGTAGCAAAGTCCTCACATACTCACTCTCCCCTTCCTAGAACTGCCAGTTCTCAGTAGAGCAGAGTTGCCCTGAAGAGAGCTTCCATTTCACAGCCTCCCTTGCGGCTGACCAGCAGGAAGTGTGGGCAGTGGCTCTGAGTTCCCTGCAAAGGGAAGGGCAGCCTCTTTCCAAGTCCTTCCTCTGTGCTGGCTGGAAGGCAGGATGCAGACAAGGGTGGGGAGTGACAGGTACAAGGAATCCAGAGGGGTGGGAAGTGACAGGTACAAGGAATCCAGAGGGGTGGGGAGTGACAGGTGCAAGGAATCCAGAGGGGTGGGGAGTGACAGGTGCAAGGAATCCAGAGGGGTGGGGAGTGACAGGTGCAAGGAATCCAGAGGGGTGGGGAGTGACAGGTGCAAGGAATCCAGACCCAGACAGTGTCCTGGAGCAGAGCTGCCTCTCCAACGTGGGCTTTCAGGAGAGAAAATAAAAGTCTCCGTTGTTTAAGCCCGAATTACTTTGAGTCTCTGTTTGGGAGACAGTTGTCCATCTGCAGGACAGGAAGCTCTGTGAAGGTAGGGAACGTATACATCTTGGTTTCACAATATCCTCCTGCACGTGGAAGGGCCTTGATTAGTGACTGACAAACAGATGGCTGAGCTCTTTGGGGGCTGGGTCATTTCTTAAGTCATCCTGGTAAGCCCGCAGCACCCAGCTTGTGTCGGCGGGGTGGGGTGGGGTGGGGGTGGGGGTGAGTGTCCAGTAGAACTTTCTGTGATGGAGAATGTTCCTTCCATCCCTGTTGTCCAGTAAGGTACCACAGGTGGCCGGAGGGCTTCTTAGGTATCCTGAGAAGGCTATGCTCCCTCTGACCACAGGGCCTTTGCACCCACTGCTGCCCTTGTTGTGGACACTGTGACCCTCCTTCCCCATTAGCTCCTACTCATTTTCTACATCACATCTCAAATGCCACTTCCTCAGGGAAGCCTTCCTGGACACCTTCCTATGCTCTCCCAACACCATGTACCTCTCCTTCAAAGCATCCCTCAAGCTTTGTCCACTTATGTGTGTGCTCGTTTAGTTCATGCTTGTCCCTCACATGTAGCAAAGTCCTCACATACTCACTCTCCCCTTCCTAGAACTGCCAGTTCTCAGTAGAGCAGAGTTGCCCTGAAGAGAGCTTCCATTTCACAGCCTCCCTTGCGGCTGACCAGCAGGAAGTGTGGGCAGTGGCTCTGAGTTCCCTGCAAAGGGAAGGGCAGCCTCTTTCCAAGTCCTTCCTCTGTGCTGGCTGGAAGGCAGGATGCAGACAAGGGTGGGGAGTGACAGGTACAAGGAATCCAGAGGGGTGGGAAGTGACAGGTACAAGGAATCCAGAGGGGTGGGGAGTGACAGGTGCAAGGAATCCAGAGGGGTGGGGAGTGACAGGTGCAAGGAATCCAGACCCAGACAGTGTCCTGGAGCAGAGCTGCCTCTCCAACGTGGGCTTTCAGGAGAGAAAATAAAAGTCTCCGTTGTTTAAGCCCGAATTACTTTGAGTCTCTGTTTGGGAGACAGTTGTCCATCTGCAGGACAGGAAGCTCTGTGAAGGTAGGGAACGTATACATCTTGGTTTCACAATATCCTCCTGCACGTGGAAGGGCCTTGATTAGTGACTGACAAACAGATGGCTGAGCTCTTTGGGGGCTGGGTCATTTCTTAAGTCATCCTGGTAAGCCCGCAGCACCCAGCTTGTGTCGGCGGGGTGGGGTGGGGTGGGGGTGGGGGTGAGTGTCCAGTAGAACTTTCTGTGATGGAGAATGTTCCTTCCATCCCTGTTGTCCAGTAAGGTACCACAGGTGGCCGGTGCCATATTGGACAGTGCTCGTGGAGCTGGCGGGGAGGATAGAGAGGATGTGGTGCAAATCAGCCCCTCCTCTAAGAGACCACCCAAGCTGGGCGGACATCTGCCCCAACCCTGGCACAAGGCAGAGGGGCTTCGAGGCCCTGCTCCTGGCCCTTCGGAAGGTCGTGTTGAGGAATCACGGCATGGTGGCGGCAGAGCCAATCACAGCCGCCAGACCTTCCCCGTCACCCAGTTCTGGCCGACTCACCCACCCACCGTCACGGGCCCGGGAGGGAACTTTGTCTGCCTCCCAGCAAGGGGTCTCTAGCAGCCTGACCAGGTCCTGGTTAGACCCACGACATGCAGAGCCTACGCTGGGCACCTCACAGCCACATGCTCTGAGACGGGGCCCACTGCACGCCGGGCCTGGTGCTGTGACACACAGGCCAGCCATGACTGCCTCAACTCTTTGCATTTTACAGAAAAGGAAGCTGAAGCCAGAGAGGTAGAGCAATTCACCCCAAGTCACACAGCACACGCAGCACAAAGGCAGAGCTGGAGACCACGCCTACCTCACTCCAGGTGTTGTTGCCTCTCCTCGTCTCCGGGCTGCCGGGCTCGGCTGCTGGACACTGTGCGTTCCTGCTCTACCCACCGCGCCTCCCAGTACAGATGGATGCAGCAAAGGCGGACGACAGGCCCACACCACCCTGCAGTCCACCTGGACAAGCGACTCCACTCACACCGCAAAGTGGTCAGTGCAGCATTTACACAGCCTCGGTGTCACAGAAAGGTGTTCTCCTCGAAGGTGGCTGCTGCCCAACCACCCCCCACCCCCGGCAAAGAGACAGAGGAGGAAGGAGTCCTCTTGGGAAACAGTGTAATGGACATGCTGGCTGGACGGGGCAGGAGCCCGTGGGCAAAGGTTCAGTGGGCAAGGGCAGGAAGGGGGCCCAGCGCTGTGCTATGCTCTTGAAACACATGATTTTATTCAACCCCCATAACTCCTCTCCTACTAGGTCCATTTTACAGATGGGAAAACAGAGGCATAGAGAGGTCACTTACTCAGGATCACACAGCCAGCAGGAGGCAGTGCCCCGGTTCCACCAGAAAATAACAAAGTAGTGGGAGTCTGGGAGGTCTGCTGCTTCCTGGAGAAGGCTTGAGACCCTGGGGTTGGGAGGGCAGGGGAAGGATCTAGAGAGGTTCCCTAACAAGGTGGGGAAGGGGTGGGGGCAGGAAAGGGCTGAAGCACAGGTCGGGCAGTGACGCCTGGCATCCACCCATCCCATGTGTTCTGTCACTGGGCCCTTCCTGTCCTCGCCCCGCAGCTCTGGGGGAGCCTGCTGTACCCAGGCTGGGCGAGTGAGGAGAGGACCAGAGGTCATGGCTCTGCAGGTCAAGCAATGACCGTCGAGCCGGGCTGAGCCAGGGCACTGTGGGGCGACAGGATGGAGGTGGCTCAGAGACTGGAAGCGGCAGCGTCATGAATAAGGGGGGGGGGGTCTGTCCTCCTCCACACGCGGAGCCCAGGCTGCCCGCACTGGGCACTGCCCTCCCACCTGGTGACTCACAACCCCCTACGTGAGCCCCGGCCACTGGGAAGGGGCAGGGTGAGCCGGGAGCCCAGAGACCTGGGTTGGTCCCCACCCCCCCATGGGTCTGTTTTCTCCTCGGCACCAAGAGTTTGGCCAAAACCACCTCTGAGGGGTTGTGTTGGGAGGACTCTGAACCCACAGGTCTTCTAAGGCAGCTGAAGGACTTGTGAAATCGGGCTGCAAGCGGCTCCCAGACCTGGGGCTGAGGCCCGGAGGTGGGTGGGTGAGGGGCGACAACGGCGCCGTGGGGTGAATCTGTGACACAAGACCAGCCACTGTGAGACAGGAGCTGTCAGAGAACCAGAGAGAGCTCCTGAAAATGGAAAAACTTCAGCATCTTCACGAAAACCCAAGTGAGGCTGATCTGCAGAGTGGACACCCCTGAGAACCAAATTCAAGGTCAGATGGAAAGTGTAAAAGTCCACAGCTGAGCTCAGTGTGCACGAGGTGGCAATCAGGTTCAGTTCAGAAGCAGAGGCAGATGGAAACCGCCCCCCGCCCCCGCCCCCGCCAGGCCCGGGCCCTCCTGGCGGGGCGTGTTGACGGGGTGACGGGGGTTAATGAGTCACTCTTGCCCGGCTAAAGTCCTCCAGGGTCAGCATGTGCATTTCAGGCCAACTGAAGCCTCACCACCCATCCCCTCTCCCCGGGTGCCCGTCCTGAGCATGCAGGGTCACTGGCTGTCACCCGTTCAGGGCAAACAGCGAGGAACCAAGGGTGGGGCTGGGAAGTGACTACCGAGGGGCACGCGCCTGCCGGCTTCCCAGAGACGGGGGTCCGCGCAAGAGTCCTGGGCTGCCCTGAAGGCCACAGTCAGGAGGGATTCCTCCTCGCTTCAAACCAGTGAGGGAAACACTGGCTCATGTGAAAAACAGACGTAAACAGACGTAAGCAGACGTGGAAACGGCCTGTCCACGCCAAGGGAAATTTCTGACCTCACCACTTGATCAAAGAAACACAAACATCCAAGGATGTTTTAAAGTTATGACACTGTTGCAAAGAGGTGGAATTGGAACATTCCCTGAAAGCAGCCTTATATTACATACATCACTCCTGAGTCAGTAAGTCTCCTTTTAGAACCTGATCATAAAGAAATGACCAGATTTGCAGTCAGATTTATGCACAGACTTCTTCCCAACAGTACTTACAGTTGAGAAAAATGGGAAACCAACTAAAGTCCAACAAAAGGAAAACTGTTAATGAACTATGCCCTGCCCGTGCAGTGGAATATCATTTATCTATTTCAATCAGGTTTTTAAAAGACTATCTGGTGAAAGTTAAAGTGAAAAAAAGCAGGATGCAAAACTCTATAAAGGAATTACTCTAGATATGATTATGTAAAGAAAAAACATATTTGCAGAAATAGATATCAAAGTATTTACAGTGACGGTTGTTAAAAATATTTACTTTGGAGTGATGGAACTACAATTTATCTGTTTTCTAGCATTATCTCTTTCGCTTTTCCAGATTTTCTATAATGAATTTATATTACTTCTATAACCAGAAAAAAATATGGTTTTGTTGAACGTCTGTTTGTGCAACTTAGTATGTTATTTTTGAAAAAGTTTTTTTGATTAGTATAAAAGTTAATGTTCTCACTGCCCCAAATATCAGGAAATACAGGCAAGTATAAAAAAAGAAAAAAGAACATTCATAATCACATTATTGTTAACATTTCTTGCTATATTACAAAAATGGAAACATATACTGCTTTTGGAGCCTTTTTAAAAAGTGTGGCTAAAGATACATAACATAAAATTACCATTTTAGCCATTTAGGTGTACAGTTCAGTGGTGTTAAGTGTATTCACATTGTTGTGCAACCATCACCACCATCTATTTTCAAATTTTTTCTTCTTGCCAAACTGAAGCTCTGTCCCATTGAACACCAACACCCCATCCCCTCCCCCAGCCCCTGGTACCCACCCTTCTACGAATCTGACTCCTCAAGGGACCTCATATGAGTGGAGTCACACGGTATCTGTCTGTTTATGACCGGCTTAGTTCACCAGGCAGAATGTCCTCAAGGTCCATCCATGTTGTCGCATGTGTCAGAATCTCCTACCTTGTCAAGGCTGAAGAACACTACATTGTGTGTACAAACCACATTGTTGTTCTGTTCATCCACTGAGGGACACTTGGGGTGCTTCTGGAGTCTTTTTAAAACAGAACAATAGACGTATACTTCTTTCTATGCCAATAAGGTAGATTAACAGCTGTCATTTAAAAGAATTGCCTAGCGTTCTGCAGAGGTGGCACCATCACAATTTATTCCGTTCTTGAAGGACGTTTATGTGGTTTCCGGTTTTTCACTGTCCTATACGAAACTGCAATAAATCCCCCCTGTGTGCACGTCTTTGTCTCCTTAGCCTACTATTTCTTACAAATAAATGTGAAAAGTGAGATTTCTGAGTCAAAGGGATTTTTTAGCTTTGATATTTGTGACAAAGCCATCCTCCAGAAGCTGAGATCATCTAGACCCCTGCTGTCAGTGAGCCCAGGTCTTCATCAGCACCAAATAGTATCACTTTATAAAAAGTGACAAATTTTTTGGTCCGTTTTTGCCAGTGTGACAGTTTGTTTGTTTTTTTTCCCAAAAGATGCCATTGTTTCAGTCTGCATCCCCCGGATTACCGGAGAAGTTCGGTGTGTTTGACGTGTTTGATTGTTTGTCAGTGGCGGCTGCTGCTTTGTGCACTGCCTGCTTCCACTCTCCACTCTCTGGAGCCACGTGGAGCTTTTTCTTCCTGGCAGGTATAGACTCCCGTGTGAGCAGGTATGTGGATCCCGTGGTCACATATGTGACTTCCATGCCCCTGGAGTCGCAGGAATCCCTTATCTGTGTAGCCAGATGCTGTCGTGGACTCTGCCTTTGGTGTCATGTCCTTGGGGACCATGTGCAGATTTTCACACCTCGCCTGTGCACAGTCCCAGGTCACCTCCCTGCACTGTCTTGGTTCCGTGTTTCCATCAGCCTCTCTATCCTGATGGGGACGTTTGAGGTGGAGCCCCGGGCACCTGCCCCTCCCCCCCCGCCCTTCCCCCCCGTCAGCACCTCCCCCTCAGGGCTGGGCCTTCATGATCCACCTGTGGGAAGAGAAAGACTCCTTCTCTGATGGATGAGCCTGTCCCAGAGGCCTTTGCTTTCAGAAGAGGGTTCAGGAGCGGCTACCAGGTGAGGGGGCAGACGCTGGCATTTCAGGCGCTGCCACCGTCCCAAGTGACGGACAAGCCATCGTGGGACAAGGAGCCGCTTATCCACGGCCACACCACCAGTGCCACACCCCGCCCCGTGATTCGTGGTGATTTATTACCAGCGTCAAGCTGCACATCAGTCTCGCAGCAGGTCCGCTGCATTGCGTCCCTCCGTCCTCCAGCCAGGCGGTGCTGCCTCGACTTCCAACGTCGAGAGGGCCAGCGGCGGAGGCGGATGAGGGTCTCCTGGTGCGTCTTGGCGAGCTGATGGCAGGGAGGGTGCGGAGGGCACGCGGGGCCCAGGGCAGGCAGAGGGGGCTGCAGGTCTGATTCCAAGGGCCCTCGACCCCCCCCCC
>NW_006792080.1:32651-86231 GCF_000442215.2 Lipotes vexillifer | reverse complement strand
TCTGAGTCCCAGCCCCCATCCTGGGTTGCCGAGCATGCCAGGCACCCTGGGAGTACAGTGCCACAAAGCCGCCCTGTCCCGGCAGCACTCACAGGCATGTACTGAGCATTTCCTGTGTGCCCAGAACTATCTGGGGACAGTGCAGTTAACCGCAGAGACCAGGGCCTACCTTCTGGGAACTTTTATTCCCCTGGGGGATAAGCCAGGAGACAGGTAACTACAGATGAGGAAAAGTGCTAGGACAGTCACTAACACACAACAGGTCTTTGTGTCCTCATGGAGATTCTGATGAAACAATGTCTCGTGATAGAAAAAGGAAGACGGGGAACCTGCTTCGGGTGGGCAAAGCTCGGAGGACCTCTCTGAGGAGGTGATGTTGCAGTGAGAAGGAGCCCTGGGAAAAGCAGACGGAAGGGCAGTCAGGCCAAGGGAACAGCAGGTGCAAAAGCCCTGAGGCAGGAACGGGCCTGCATGTTTGAGGCACTGACAGGAAGCTGAGGCCTTGAGCCAGGCGGACGTGGGGGTGAGGTGGGGCCTGTGGAGAGGGGAGAGGGCAGGGCAGGGGTCCCCAGCATTTGGCATCCACAGTAAGACATCACCTTCTGGCTCAACCAGCTTGCATGTCACCAAAACAATCCCCTAACTCGGGCCTCTGCTGTGAGTACTGGTGATATCTATTCCCTTCCCTCTGCTAATCTCTCTGCACCAGTGTCATTAAAAGAAGGGCGAAAAAGAAAGGAAAGAAATTCAGTGCAGTCAGTTACCCTCCCGACCCCTAATTTAACCAACACCCTCGTAGATGTTAATAAAGAGTTTTGTCTGTGTTCTCACAGCAGGAGCGGCCCACTGCTGAAGCAAGGGGGAGACTGGCCCAGATTCAGGCTTTCAGAAAGACTGTCCCACCGTTGTGGGCAAAAGGGCTGTCGGGTGTAGGGGTCAGCGCTGTCCCTGGTGTCCCCGAAGAACAAGACGACACACCCGAACGGTGTGAAGTCAGTGACAATGAGTTCATGACAGGGCTTCTGACAGAGGGCAGCAGGCAGGAGGGGGCAGCCAGGACCGTGGCAGGAAGGAGGGAATCACCGCTCCCTCTCTCTGTCCCAGCCCCCCACTGCCTGCCGGTGCCTCCTATCGGGAGAAGCAAAGCAGACACTCAAGGTGAGGCCCGAGGGGCGCAGCCCTGCAGGTCAGCCTCCAGGACCGGCAGAGACGCGAGAAGGAGTGGCAGGTGGAGGGTGACCACCTGGGAGACACAGAAGTGCAGGGAGCCAGGGGAGAGCTGGCAGCAGTGAGGACCATGTGGTGGCAGCAGGGATGTAAACGGCCTTGAGATGTGGGCGGCAGGACCTCAGGACTGTCTGGTGGGTTGGATGTGGGTCGGGAAAAGGTGGAATCTCCTCGTGGTGGCTCTTTGATAAAAACAAGATGCAAAACTGTGGTGGAGAGAGAGGCAGGGTGGGGTGGAGAGAGCAGGTTTCAGGGAGCACGGGCCTGGACCCGAGCCTGGCTCAGCACGCATGCTGTGGGCAGGGATGACGCTCAAAGTCTTTACCTGCTGGGAGGCACAGGCCCCACTGGTCAGATCGGAGCAGAGCTGGAGGTGTGAGGTGCCCCCTTTCCATTTCGGGGCCACAGACAGCCCAGGGGTGCCAGCGCTGGGTCCAGGCCGGTGGAGTGGCTGGGAGTAGAGGGCCCTGGGGGCTAGCAAGGGCTCTCTCCTCATAGTTGAATGTTTCCCTAGCTGGTCCATCCAGGCCAGGGCATCCTGGGTACATCACCACCCATGGCTGCCATCTGGGTTAAGGCGGGTTATGCTGGAATATTCTGAAGACAAAGGCAAAAAACATCGCAAAGGCGGAGCTCAGCCTGGGGTGGCTTGGGGGCGGACAGACAGCCCCCGCCCCCAGCAGGAGGGAGGAAGACACGTGGCCTCGTCAGCTCCCACCCAAGGAGTACGGGAAGGGGAAGGGGCACGCCAGGCCTGGAGGAGAGACTTTTCCTCCATGGACACTAGCCAGATGTCTTTACCACCATCTCCATCTGCCAGCTGGAAGCGAGAGTGGGTCATGGATCCATTCAGGAAAGTGCTCTCAGCATGGCTAAGTCAAAAATCAAAAAAGAGGATAAAATCCAAAAGGAAAGGAAGGGAAGTATGGCACTCACTGCGGACAGCAACAAGCCCCGTGCGTGAAACTTTCCTCTCAGGCCTGCGCTGAGCAGCGGGTTTCTTTGTTTGGTTCACAGCCAAGAGAGCTGGGAAGGCACTGCGCTGGCACACAAGGACCCCCACTTCCTTATCCATCTGCACATTGTACCCCAGAAGGGCAGCTCCCAGCACAGTCCCTCCCTCATCCCTGGGACCTGTATCCCCTGGGACCTGTGTCCCCTGGGACCCCATCCCCTGGCACCCCATCTCCTGGCACCCCATCCCCTGGGACCCCATCCCCTGGTATCCCATCCCCTGGGACCCCATCCCCTGGGACCCCCATCCCCTGGGACCTCCACCCCCTGGCACCCCATCCCCGGGGACCTCCATCCCCTGGCACCCCATCCCCTGGGACCCCATCCCCTGGGACCCCTATCTCCTGGGACCTCCATCCCCTGGCACCCCATCCCCTGGCACCCCATCCCCTGGGACCCTGCAAATGCAACCGCCTCTGACTTCTCATCTCCCTCCATGAAACATCATCCTCTCCACTTGTTTCTGTCTCCATTTTACTGATAAGGACACTGAAGTCCAGGGATGGAGAATGGCCTATCCTGGCCACAGAGCCGGACCCCAAACCCCTCTGTGTTGCCCACTCGCAGGCACTGTCCCCAGGGACACCTGTGTGGGACAGAGTCTGAGGGAGGGGGAGGATACTTGCGGGGGTGGGGTGCTCAGGACCATGAGGATTGGGGTGAAAGGGCCAGAAAGGGAAGGCATCAGGGAGACTGTGTGTTGTGGCAACAAGGGCAGGCTCTGTTCCAGGGGCTGCAGGAGGGCAGCGAGCGAGACCAGCACGGTCCCTGCTCCTGGAAGTTCCGTGCATACCTGACCATTAACATGGTCATCCAGAGGATGAGGCCCGGCCGAGTGCAGAGCCGGCACGCGCCAGGGCCCTGAGGTGAGACAGACTGCTAGCAAGCCGGCGCGTGCGGCGCGCGGCCGGCCAGCCGGGCGGGCGGCCGCAGGGCGCGCAGTGGAGGTCCGCAGGCCGGGAGGGCTTGCTTCCAGCACGGGCAGTGGGGGCCGTGCGGGGCTCTCGGCCGCCCCACCCTCAGCTACCCCGATCCGTGTCCTGGGTCTGCCACGGTCCAGCACCGCCGGCTGCTCTCACACTCTGCTTCCCGACGGCTCACGAGTGGGTTCTACCGGGCTGGAAACCGAACGCCCCGCGTCCGCCCTGGGCGCAGCCCGGAGCAGCCGCGAAGGGAACGAGGCGTGAGCGGCCGCCAGGGTGCGCGCTGCTAGTCTGCTTTCAGCGCAGCGGAGTCGGCTGTGCAATCCACGCACGGCCAGCGGGCCAAACCGTACGAAAGGCCTTCCGAGAAGAGCCGCTGTCCCCGACCAGCCACCCTCCCCAGCGCCCTTCCCGGAGGCCAGTCCCAGGATATGCTGAGCAGAGAAGCACGTGCATTTTTAAAACACAGAACGGACTGTCACGCACACTCACTGGCTTCACAGTCTCTCCAGGCTTGGTCCAGCTGGGCCGGTGGGGATGTTCCCTGACCCATCAGTCAGCTCCACCCTGCGGGCCGTCATCCCTGCCAGCCCCTGCTCCTGGGCGTGCCCTCTGATGCCACGCCTGCAGCGGGTGCCCTGTGGGAGCAGAAAGTCTGGGCAGCTGGGGGTGGGGGATCAGGTCAAGGGTATTTGCATTTTTAAAGTTGGATTAGTGGCAAGGAGTCCTTGATGCTTGACGGGAGACCCAAAGGCAGAGCCGGTTAACTGACGCCACACCCCGTGCACTGGAAGGCCTGCTCCAGTCCTCGTGCAGGGGGGTAGGGGCTGAGGGGTGGGAATCATTGCCTCCCCCCTGCCAGGGGTGCTCCCCGCCCTGCTTGGGTAACTGCCTGTCCGGCGCCCAGTTCTTTGGATCTTCTGTGGCCCAGCCCCAGCCAGCCTCAGGCCATGCTCCCTCCTCAAGACCAAGACCGCTTCGCCTGGAAATGGCCCTTTATCTGTCCCGGTCCTGGCTGGACTTTTCCCCATGCCTCTGGCCACGTTTTGCAAAAGCAAATGTTTCTCATACAGCACTGGGCAAGTTGCCACTGTTGGAAGGCCACGGAAATCCACGGGCTTGGACAGCTAGGGCCCCCGAAGTCAGAGGTGGTCTGTGGTCTGGGCACTGGGGCGTGGGGATCTGGGGTGCAGGCTGCCCCCTTCAATGCAGTGGCTGTCTAACATGTGCCGGCATCAGTCCCAGCTGGGCAGGCAGGAGGTTAGCAAACAGTCTCAAGCCTCAACCCCAGAAAGGCTGGTTCGGGGCCTGGGAATCTGCATTTTCTGGAGCCACCCAGCTGGTTCTGAAATCCGCAGTTCCATCGCCGCTACTCAGAGTCACCGCTGTGTGACGGGTGGCGCCTAGGCATTTGGGCCACAGCAGCAAACACACAGGCAAAGATTTCTGCCCTCAGGAGCTTGCCTTCTGCCAGAGGAAAATGAAACAGACAGTGGAGAGGCTCAGGCAGTAAAGGAGAGGGCAGGTCAGAAGGGAGACAGGCTGTGGAGGAATGAGAGGTGGGGGGCAAGGGTCTGCTGGGGGCCCAGCTGCAGGCGTGTGCTGCTGTTTAGAACTCGCAGCGGGAGCAGGCCCCGTTGAGAAGGCGACGGCAGCCTTGAAGGCAAGGAAGCAGGAAATGCCAAGGTCCTGAGGCCGGCAGCCTGGAGAAGCTGAGAAGTCAGAGAGGCCAGTGCGGCCACAGCAGCAGCCCGGGGAGAGCCGCGGGAGGGCAGGGGTGGGGCGGGAGGAGCCAGACCAGGTGGAGACCCTTAGGTCTGAGGCAAAGCAGCACCGCAGGTGAATCTATAACAGACCCCTCAGCGGGCCTCAGCAGGGCCAGGTGCCTTCCAAGTGCTGAGCCAGTATTAACTCATCTAACGCTCACACAGCCTGGTCCCCTCGTGTGGAGGAGACCGAGGCACAGAGAGGTGCAGTGACTCTCCCCAGGACACACAGCTCGAAGGCAGCTGAATCCTGATCTGATCCTTCAGGTCGTCTGAAGCCGGAGCCCAGGCCCTTGACAAGCCACACTTTTCAGGCAGAAAAGTCACAATCCCCGCCCTGAGCGAAGACGTTCGTAAAGAAACTAGAACACTGGGGCCTCATCAGAGAGGTGGGCCAGCATGGGTTGGAGTGTCAGGCGGGGAGCAGTCCGGGGTGGGAGCATCTCGCAGGCAGCTGGGCTGGAGATGGGGCCATGGGTGCGGGGAGCACAGCACTGGCCATGGAGGGATGCCCTGGAGGAGGTGGGCCTGCGCTCAGGGCCTCTAGGGGCTGGTGACCACTGGGAAGGCGGAGCGATGCCAGGACCCCCAGGCCTGGCTCAGAGCCTCCCAGGCCGTCTGGCCTTCACGTGCTTTGACCTGTCTGGGCCTCAGTCCCTGTGAAACAGAAGAAAACGACGGCTCCCTGAGAGGAGCCTCCGGGCCAACGGGCTGCAGATTTGAGCAGCTCCCTGCCTCTGGCACAGAGGGACCTGCTCCGCTGGTCTGGAGTCGTTTGTCTTAATCTTCCCCCAGAACGTCTCTATCACTCTGCGGCTGTGCTTTAGGGTGAATGTGAAGCTCTTGTCTTTGAAAGTAATTTCTAATTCCCAGGAAGCTTTTAGGGTTTCAGTGTCTTATCTTGAAATACATAAAAAAGCCCCGCGTGTGAGTTTTCACCGTCCTTTTAACTGGCGCGCTGGGGGTGTTTTCCGATCCACGCAGCCCCTTCCTTCCTGACTTCTTTCTTCCAAGCTGGCTCTCACCAGACACACCCAGTTTCCTCCCTGTTCTGCTCCCCGTGGGGGGTCCCCTCTGCCTGGGGAGGTTGCCTGCCACGCTTACCTCCTCAGGCCTCCGTCTCAAAGACAACTTTTGCTCGCTGACCAGCGTTCAAAGAACCACCCCGGTCCCCCGCCGCCCTCCCAGCGCCCGCCAGGCTTGCCTTGGACCCACTGCCCCTTCTCCTGGCCAGCGGCCCACTGGGCTGTTAGGCGCTGTCACTCGCTCCAGAGAAGGTTATAGCTCTTCGAGGGGAGGGACTTTCGCTTCTTCTGTTCTTTGGGTGGGGGTGGGGGGGTGGGGTGGGGACAATTCAGTAACTCTTTCTTGAACGATTGAAGGAATAGTCTCACTTTGCTCAGGCTGGGGCCCAGCCCCGGGAGGCAGCCCAAGGCCGCTTCTTCGGTGCCAGCACCAGCACCCGCTCGGACCCATGGCCGGGGCAGAAAAGGGCCCGCCTGGGCCCGGGCTTCCTGCGCCCCCTGCCCGGTTCCAGGCTGCTACACACGCTCCCGGGTGACCTCGCCTTCCTGCTTCATCTGGGTCCCTGGCGACTTGGAGCGACTCGGGGCTGCGGCACAGTGAGGGCCAGCACAGGCCTCACAGGGCTTTGCTCTCCAACTTCCCATCACCCCAGGTCACCAGCCCAATCCGGCAGAACGTGCCCAGAGAAGCAGGCCCACCTCTGGCCTTCCATCCTTCGGGAAGGCTGCCCGCTGCCACGTCCACGTATGCTGCTGTGAACAGGAACAAACGGCAGGCGCTGGGAACACGTGGGATGCTCACCTTCTGTTACAGTGTTTTCAAATTTATTTGAATTGATTGACTAGATCATGTTCTCAGGCACAGGGCTCACCGTCACGTCCTCAAGTCTGCTTAGCCAGTAGCTGGCATGAAGAGGGGCGTTCCGGTCACACAGGCTACATAACAAACACCCCACAACTGACTGGCTCAAAACAATGACAGCGGGGGCTTCCCTGGTGGTGCAGGTGGTTAAGAATCCACCTGCCAATGCAGGGGACACGGGTTCGAGCCCTGGTCCGGGAAGATCTCACGTGCCGCAGAGCAACCGAGCCCGTGCGCCACAACTACCGAGCCTGCGCTCTAGAGCCCACGAGCTACAACTACTGAGCCCACGTGCCCCAACTACTGAAGCCTGTGCACCTAGAGCCCGTGCTCCGCAACAAGAGAAGCCACCACAATGAGAAGCCCGCGCACCACAATAGAGAGTAGCCCCCTCTCGCCACAACTAGAGAAAGCCCATGGGCAACAACGGAGACCCAACGCATCCATAAATAAGTAAATAAATAAATTTATTAAAAAAAACAAAAACAAAAAAACAATGACAATAGTTATTTTGCCCTTAGATATTCAATCTAAGTAGGCTCAGTGTGGACAGTACACTTCTGCTCCACTTGGCATCAGCTGGGTGATTTGAAGTCTGGAACCTGAAATTATCTGAAACATTGGTGACTCGAGTCTGGGATTGATGCTAATTCTTGGCTGACGCCTTAGCTGGGGTTACCAGCCAGGACACCCACACGTGGCCTCTCCACATGGCCAGGGCTTCCTCACAACAAGGAAGCTGATTTACGGGGCCGAGAGTCCAGCAGCGAGAGTCCGGAGGAAGCCCTCTCATCTTTCATGACCTAGCCTGGAAAGTCACACCACCTGACATCTGACGCCTTCTGTTCATCAGGGCTGTCCGAGGACCTGCTGAGGCTCTAGGGTGTCCTGCTAAAGAGTAGCAAGGTTATGGATGAGCGTTCGGGACTGGACATACTGCTCTATTTTTGGAAGATACTATCTGTCAAAAGGGGCTGCAAAATGCGTGCAACATCCCAGGAGAAAAATTACTCCTACTTAGGATTCTGTACCCAGCCAAACCATCAAGCAGGTGACTGTCTGGAGATGTAAGCTCTCTAGAGTTTTCCTCCCATGACTCTCTCCGAAAGCCACCAGGAGAATATGCTCCACCAAAGCAAGCAAGTAACCCAGGGAGCCGGAGACGCTTCCTTGCAAGGAAGAAGGAAGGGAAGCCCTCACGTGACAACCAACCAGGAGGCCGGGAACCAGCCAGTTAAGGGAAGGGCAGCAGGGCGGGCGGTCCCAGGAGGGATCTACGCAAGAAAACACACACACCCGGGCTTCCCTGGCGGCGCGGCGGTTGCGAGTCCGCCTGCCGACGCGGCGGACGCGGGTTCGTGCCCCGGTCCGGGAGGATCCCACGTGCCGCGGAGCGGCTGGGCCCGTGAGCCGTGGCCGCCGAGCCTGCGCGTCCGGAGCCTGCGCTCCGCAACGGGAGAGGCCACGACAGTGAGAGGCCCACGTACCGCAACAAAAAAAAAAAAAAAAAAAAAAAAAGAAGTGATAGTTAGAGCTGTTGTAATGATGAGTGATCATGACATATAGAATCAAACATGATAAAGGAACCAACTGAATAAAATGGCGCCTGGACACAGGGTATGTACAGATAGTTCATATATGGCCACGATCAAAGTGCAGATAGAGGAAAGGATAGACCTTAGTATATGGTACTGCAGCAATCTGCTAGCCAAACAGGGGAAAAGTGAAACTGAGCCTCTGACTCACACTGTACACAAAAGTAGTTTCCAGGTGGATTAAAGACAAATATGTGGCAAGCGAATCTATAAAGCCTTTAGAAAATGAAGATATTTGTGACACATATATCGGACCAGGGATGAGTGTCTATAGTACCTAAGGACTCCTGCAAATTGTCAGGGAAAAGACAGCAACTCCACAGGAAAATGAGTGACTTCCAGAGACGCTGCACAGAACAGGGAGGCCGAGCGCCAAGAAGCATAGGGAAAGGGGTTTCACCCACCACCCTCGTCCACGGGGACATGCAAACTAAGAGCACACTGAGATGGGACTCCCATCAGATGGCAAAAATGACAATTCAGAGTGTTGGCAAGGCAGCAGATCACAGGGAACTTAGAATCCCTGCTGGTGGAGTGTAAACTGGCACCACCACTGTGGGAAAGTCTAGTGTTAGCCAGTAAAGCAGAATGAACACCCATCTTCGGACCAAGCAGCTCCACCCATATCTGTGCATCAGATGGCATGTACAAGATTGGTTTCTGGAGCATTGTTTGTACAATCGGGGAACTAAGATCCCGCATGCCCCGAGGCGTGGCCCAAACAACAACAAAACCCTAATGTCATCGGCGGTAAAATAGATCAATAAATTGTGCTGTGTTCGTACGATGAAATGCAGCTACATGGCAATGGACGTGGGTGAGCCACAGGCACGTGGACATACCCCCTCCCAGTGCTGAAAAGAAAAGCTCATCCCCCAAGAGTAAGGACAAATGCTTCCATTTCCACAAAGTTCACCCACCATGTGCCAGGGAAGACTCAACACACTCTCTCCGAATACAAAGGTGGATGACAAAACTACAAAGCCAGGGGGAGCACAGCCCAAAAGTCAGGATGGGGCCACCAGGGATTTCTAAGGAACTGGCAACAGTCTGGCTCTTAACCTGGGTATTTGTTCCTTTTAAAAATTGTTATTCTTTGAATTGTACATATATTTTATACAGTCTTCTGTATAATTGATATATTTCATAATTCAAAAAGTGGACAAATAAGGAAGGTGGAGGAAGATGGAGGATTTAATTTCAGGGAGAACAGACAAAAATGTAATGTCTCACAAGGGAACCACACTGATCTAGGCATAAATTGGAAAAGACTGACTCCCAAACCCTGAATCAACTGTGGGGAGTCAACTGACATGTATCTAAAACTGATAAATTGAGAAATCAAAGCTTAAACAGATTATTTAGGAATATGGAGAAATAAACAGAGGAAGCAGCCAGAAGAATTTGCGAAGTGGGCAAGGAAGTGCTGATTTTTATTATATGGTGTAAAGAAATATTTGTTGAACACTTAATAAACAGTTGTTGGAGAGATTGCAGATAGGTCCTTGAGAAATGCATACTAAAATGATATTTGGGATTTTTCTTCCCATCAGATTGGCAAAAATGTAAAAGACTGGTAACACTCAGTGTAGGTAAATGTTGGAGAAGCTAGCAGTTTCCAGCTACACTGGTGGAAGTGAAATTGGCACAGGCAAAAAAAGAACAGAACAAAACAAAAGAATACAACCAAAGGGCAACTCGGCAGCACCGATCTGGATTTGAAGTGAGCCCAGCATTCCTTACACATTTCCGTACAGGGACAGCACTCGCTGATAACAGAGGGGAAACCTGGAGGCGGTGCACGGATCTCCGGTGGGCTAGCCGTTCCACACAAACGCGAGTGGCCGCCACGTGCCAGGCCAGGCACCTCGAATCGGGCAAGCTCTCCACAGGCTGCCTGGCCACAGCTTTGTCTGAAAAGCGAGTCCCGCCAAAGTGGGGGTGGGAGGATCCCATTCCCCAAAGGATGGACGCCCCCTGCAAAGCCGAGGGTTCTGGAGAGATGGGAGTGCGGCAGACCCCTGACCATCCACGCCTGACCCCCTTCATTGGTGTCACTGGGATTTTTACACCCATAACATATTTGTGCACTTCTTGTCTGTTTATTCAGTGGTGTAAAATGTCTGTGAGTCCAGGGTTGGGTTTGGAGTTGGTCACATCCGCGTTGGGTTCGGTTTCATTGCTGTTGGTTTAACGGGTGCTCTGACCAGAGTCAGTGGATGGGGGTTTGGGGTTAGAAATGAGGTTTTCACTAAAAGGCCCAGCAGAGTTGGGGTAAAAACGTCTCAGGTTAGTGTTTGGGGAGGACGGGGTTAAGAACGTGAGCCTGAAGCAGGATTCCGAATAAATGAAGTTTCGGATGGCGCCCAGGCTGCAGCGGTGCTGGAGTTTGAGGCAGGCTGCAGATTTCCCAGCAAGGTTGAAACTGGCGGGGGAGGGTGTTCGCATGTGCGCGCAGGGGCTGCCCAGACCTTGATGTCCCCCGCACCCCCTCCGGCATCTGCCTGCGGCTGTCTGCAGCAATCCAGGGGGGTGCCTGGGGTCACAGCGGGACGCGGGGTCCGCAGGCGGCCGCGTCCTCGTCCGCGGGCGCGCAGGACGCCGAGCGGGACCCCCGCCCCACGCCCACCGGCAGCCCGAGAGCAGAGCCGCGGGACGCGCGCTCGCCCGCCGACGAGGTCTCCGTTCGCGCCTGACGCGGGCTCTCGGGGCAGCCTGTTTACCAGCCTGAGTCACCCGGGAACCTTTCACCGCTGCCTGGCACAAAAGGTTCTCCTGTAAGTCCCCTTGGGCAGAAAGGGCACTCGCCAGGGCCCGGGACTCAAACTGGTGCAGGGCGACACCCCGCGGTGGATTCGGACAGCGCGGCCCCGCCGCTCCGCCCGTTTCCTGCTTCGCCCACCTGGGCTCTACCCACACCTACGTGCATCGGCCTCCTTTCCTTGCAGCAAATCGGATCGTGCTTTGCCTTCTTTGTGTCCGTGGGGAGTGATGAAAGACCCCACTCACGGCAGGAACAACATTCGAGCCCTCCGTGACCTGGCGGGCAGCTGCCTACCGTCTCCTGGGGCCCCCGCCGGCCTCCGCTCTCCCGCCACTGCCTTTACCACCACACTCTCTGCACCCCAGCCTCAGAGGGTTACCGCTGCTGCCTGAGCTCCACAGTCTTCCCTGCTCCTCCAGGGCCCTATGTGGACCCTATGCATCCTTTAACCAGCTCCCAGTGAAGTCACCCCGGGACGCCTCCCCTGATGATTCAAGCCAACTGATCTCACTCGGGGCTCCAAGACTTTCCTTACAGCTCACTCAACACTGTTTCTCTTGTGCTGTAGCCAAATGTGGATGTCAAAAATCACCCCGCTTTCTCCCCAGACGCCAATCTAATTATCTGTCCATCTGAGCTGTCAGGAAAGCAGTCTGATGACGGTGACATAAAAAGCATGCCAGGCCAGGGCACGACAAGGGCATGTGAGGGCACTGGGGTGGGGAGGGGGCCCTGAGGGGAGGTGGGATGCTGCTTCAGACTCACCTCCAGGACCTGGCAGCTTCCCCTGGTCCGGCAGACGGGAGTAGTGTAGACCACAGCTGGACTGGAGCTTAATGGCAGGTGAAGTGTAAGCACCACACGTGGGCCATATGGCCCACGAACACCCCGGCTCACCGTGGGGTAGACTTTCTCCGCACCCTGCAACCTCTGAGACTGAAGGAGGAAGAAAAGGAAATCCAGATGCAAGAGGCCTGGGCAGGCAGGCGTCTGACCGCCATGGTGCCCATCCAGTCCCGAGTGGGAGTCACCGAGAATCCTCCTGTGTTTCTGCTGGCTGCATGGCTACTCCTTCCTGCTTGCACTATAAGCCTACAGACACCCAAGGGGTATCAGTGGATGTGTCCCATGTGGTCCACATCTGTTTACTGCAGGAGCTGTGCCACACCTGGGAGAGGGGTTCTGAGGTCCACTTGAGTCACGTGGGCCCAGATGTCAGCCCCCCCGAGGCCGACAAGCACGGGTAGGGCTGGGGAGGGACACTGCCCGGCTGAGCAATCCACAGAGTCCATCTCCAGCCGCAGGCCCCACGCCCTGGCCCTCCCCAGCTGCCTGAGCACCGTCTCTCGCCAGGCAGGTGGGAAGAGGCTTGGGTGGCATTAACAGGCTGGGCTGTGGAGTCACACTGCCTGGGTTTGAATCCCAGTTCTGCCTCTTATGGGCTGTGGTCTCGGGCAAACAGCTTCAAGTCTCTGACCCTCAGCTTCCACATAGAGATCTCAGCCACTCTGCTGGGATGCCCTGTAGACCTCTGCAGTCAGACACACCCCTCAGACCACACTGTGATACAGGCAGACTAGCATTTTTGAGGCCCGACTGGGTGCTGGTTCCGTGCTAACACACAACATCCCTTCCAGGTCGTTGTTATTGTTCCCACTTTTTAGGTGGAGAATCTGAGACCCAGAGCACTAGAGTGAACTGCCCAAGGTCACATAGCCAGTGAGGGTCAGAGGTAGGATTTGGACCCAGCCTGGACTGATGCCACAGCCTGTCCCCTTGGCCAGCAAGGTCTCCTGCCCCTGTCAAATAGGTGTGACTCAGAAAACAGAAGCCCTTGGGGCTTCCATAGAGAGGGAATTTAATACAGGGAATTTGTTACACACATGATGGAAGTAGCTAGATACCAAAATGGGAATGAATGGTGAGGGAGGGGACAGATGCTCTGGCTCTACCGCGTCTCCCGCCCCCCAATCTCTCCCCCGCTGGACCCACCCAGGATCCAGAGGAGGCAGGGCTAGGACGTGTTGGCGGATGGACCCGGAGGATGCAGGCCGTGACTGCACAGAGCAGCAAAATGCTCTGTTCCAGGGATGCCTCCTAGGAGGCCGGCCCTGAACTGAGTCTTGAGAAATGTAGTGTTAGCGAACAGGACCCTATAGGGCCTTCCTGGGACGACACCCCCCTCCCCATGTCCTCCACCTGCCTCTTGTCTGTAGAAAATCTTTACCCAAAGAATATATTTAATCAGAGAAATGAGAGAATGCGGAAAGAAAGGAAAACAGTCAAGCAAGACAAAACAATGATGGTTTAGCCATTAAACAAAGTCAAGGACCTTTAGTTCCTCCTCAAGGGCTACAGACACTATTCTGAGCCACGTCCCTTGAGCTGTTTTGCAGATACTGAAGCCCCCACCAGGTGGGAGAAGTTAACCGTCTGCTGCCCACAAGCACGTAGGCCCAGACCAGCTGGAGCCAGAAGGTTGATGAGGCCGACTCCCTGTTACCTCACCACCAGCCAATCAGAAGGATGTCCATGAGCTGACCACGCCCCCACAGCCCTCTCCTCAGCACGTAGCCCCTTCCCCTTTTCCCTATAGAATCTACGAGCAAAACCTGGGGAGTGGGGAGCTGGTTCTTTGGGACATGAGTCCACTGTCTCCCCAGGATTGCCGGCTTCCTCAATAAAGCCACCTTTCCTTTTATGCAACACTTGTCTCTCAGTATCGGATGCTTGAGCGGCAAGCAGCTGAACCTGAGTTTGGTAACACTAGGAGTTTGACAGGAGAATAAAGGTCATTCCAAAGAAAGGGGTGAATAGAAGCACAGGCACAGAGACGGTTTTGCGGGAGTGACCTGAGACCTGGCGCCACGGAAACACACCAGCTCCTGTCCTCAGGCTGGACCACCTGTACCTCTGACACCCCTCCTGGGCTGGGGGCCCCCATCTTAGGAGTCCCCACCTCCCACCTTAGAAGCTCTCTCTCCCGCCTCTCTTGCAGTCAGGGTGGAGGTGGGACCCTTAGGCTCCTGCCTATGAGACATGAAGTGTGGGCAGCTGACCCAGGTTCTGAGGATCAAAATCACACATCAGGACCCCCATCACAGCCAAGGGGGGGGTCTCCTCCGGGACACACCTGCAGGCTTTGGGCTCGCTCCTGATCACACCATCTCTCAGCCTGGCTCCCAGGCCCTGCAGGTTCAGCGAGCACCCCTGCCCTTTCCCCTTTAACTGGCTACTGTTGATTTCTGTTCCTGTTCCCAAGAGCTCTGACTGCCACGCCTTCTTCGAGGAGGAAAATAAGCTCACGTGTTGTTAACAAGGGATTGGATTTTCTCCTTTCCGGTCGCCTATTTTTCAGATTCCTAAAGTCTCGTTAGAACAGGTGCTGCTTGAGATGAACCCTCTCAGAACCCTGTGCTCTCCTGTCTCAGTCGCTGGTTCACAGAGCCTGTTGTGGCTTCTAGACCCCAAACTAGTGCCCAGCTCTCTCTTCCGTGGCTCTGACAGCTAGGAGGGAGGCCGGGCTGCAGAGTCAGGCAGCGGCTGGATCAGTAGGATTGAGAGAGTCCTGGGGGTGGGGGAGACACTTGTCTGCTCAGGGCACCCGACACCAGCTGCTGTAACATATACTCCCCCATACATACATGCGTGTGCACACACACACAAATCCCATGTGCGGCTTAACATAATAGAACTTCCTTCCTGCCTTGTGCGAAGAACACTCTGGTTACTGCCTGTTGGGTCCCACCCCTCCAGGGGTGATTCACGGATTCTCGCTCCTCCCACCCGCGGGTTTCCCCCCTCCCACTCGTGGAACTGGTCTCCCCACCCACTAAGCTGCTGGGACTCCCACTGGCACTACAGTACTGGCCTCCCTGCAGACTGTCCAGAGGACCCCAGAGGGCCCTACATGCCCTTGTCAATCTATAAATCCCCGAGATGCGTGGGCAGAAATGGGGGCCACGGTCAAATCTCAAGGACGGGCCTCCTGCTGTTTTTGGGGGAAAGGGGGCCCTCAGCCGGGAAGGCAGAGGGCAGACCCTGGTGCCCGTGGCCACAAAAGCTGGTGAATCTGGGCGACTAAACCGGGATCCCTCCCTCTTTTTACTGACAGATTTGTCACTCTGGCTTTATTTTATGTCCCATGCACCGTCTGGAGCGGTGGTTCTCCAACCTGAGCCAGCACCGCAATCACCTCCTGGAGGGCTTGTTACAGCCCAGATCTCCGGGCCCCGCAGCCCCCATAGCTTCTGCTTCGGCCAGGCAGAACACCTGCTTTTCTAACGAGTTCCCAGCATGTGTGATGCTGCCGCCCGATACCACACTTTTAAGAGCCGCCCCTCTAGAAAGTGAGGTCCACTCCGCAGGAAGGACCAGGTATATTTTTGTACCACGAGCAACCTGGTGCCCGGTGAAAAAATGAATCAGAGAATGAAGGAAAATGAGCAGAAAGGGGGCGGAATGGTGAAGACCGAGAAAGGAAAGAAACCTGGGCCGGGCCCTTCCGCTGAGCTGCGCACCCCCGCTGCGGCTCGTGGGCAGCAGGGCCCCCCCCCCGCAGCCTTTGTGACGTCACAGCCCCGCCTGCCGGGAGAATGGTTGCCATGGCGACGTAAACCGAAGGCCGGGGCTCCGGGAGACGAGTCCAGGTGCGCAGAGGCTTCGGAGCGAGCGCGGTCGTGCGGAGCCCGTGAGTGCGCGCTGGACCCGGGCTGGGGGCGCGGGGGGTCGGGGCGGGGTGTGTGCGGGGCGGGGCCGCGTGGGGTCGGGGACGGACACCTCGGGCGCCCTTCCAAGCCCCTGTTGCAACGCTCTCCCCCTTCCTTGCCCCTACTTTACTGGCCTTATCACATACCCAGCCATCTGGGCACCCTTCTTGCCTCTCGGCCCGGGCACCCTTGCCGTAGGCCCGACGGCCCAGACGGGGGTGTAGGGGGGCCCCGTCCTGCCCGAGTACACGCTTCCTTTCGTGGAGGCTGCAGCCGGAATGTGGCTGGAAGGGTGCAAGTTTTGGAGTCAAGCAATCTTGGGCTGGAGTCCCGGCCTGGGCCCTTCCTGGCTGTGTGACTTCGGACAGCTGGCTGCTTTGCCTCCGCCTCTGCAAAATGCAAACTCGTTCAGTACATACTTAAGAAGCGCCATGGCGGGGCCAGACGCTTGAGAAGCCACGAATCAGTGCCTCACCCCGTTCTCATGGAGCTTACGTTCGAGGGGCAGATAGGCAATCAACCGATTGTCAAAGTGATAAATCAAGTATTGGTAATTGGTCAAATGGGAGTGGATGGGGTGTTGAGAAGATGCTTCTCCGGAGGGGTGACGCTTGAGCTCAGGTCTGGGTGTGGGGGAGGCCTGATCTGGGAACAGAAAGACTAGGTAGGGCGGCTGGAACCGAGCCAAGGAGGGGAGTGAGGTCGGACGGAACGCCAGGAACTGCAGGCGTGGGCCTCGTGGCGCGCCCTCAGCGAGCGCCGCTGTTCTCAGCCACTCACTCCGCGCGTGGGGCGGGGGCTGGGGGCGGGCCCAGCTGGCTCAGGCCGCGTCTCTCTCCCCAGGTTGGAATCTGCTTTAGCCAATGGCAAGCTTCTCGGTGAGCTCTCCCTCCTTCGCCCGGATGTCCAAGGTCCTGCCTCCCGTGGTCTCCAAGGGCATAAGTTTCAACAGTAAGTTCTGGGCTGGGGTGGGCTCTCTCAGCGTCAGAGGCAGCCTTGGGGGCCTGCACAGTGAGGTCTAGATGTAATCAAGGGCCACAGTGATTCTAAATCAGGCCGTGAACCAGAAATCACAGGTTTGCCAGGTTCCCTAGAAACTGCATGTTTTACTTCCTAGGGCCACTGTAACAAAGCCCCGCCCCAGGCCGGGCGCTTAAATAACAGAAGTGTGTCTTTTCACAGTTCTGGGGCTCAGGAGTCCGCATTCGAGGTGTCGTGGGCAGGGCTGGTTCCTTTCTGCGGCCGTGAGGGGGCGACTCTCTCCCAGCTTCTGGGGGTTTGCTGGCCATCTTTGGGGTTCTTGGGCGTGTAGAGGCAACTGCTCAGCGTGTACCTTCACCTTCACTAGGCTTCTACGGTTCTGTGTTCCAAATATCCCCTTTTTCTTGAGGACAGGAGTCATATGGTATTAGGCAACCACAGGAGCCCAGCATGACCTCGTCTTAGTTACATCTGCAGCCACCCTGTTTCTGAACAGGCTCACATTCTGAGGTCCTGGGAGTTAGGATTTCACATATTCAAAAGCATTCATTTTGGGGGGACACAGTGCACCCCAGAACAGGCTTTGAGGAAGGTGCTGCCGTGGAGGTGGGGCTCTCAGTTTTCCGCAGACCGGCCCCCATGTGAAGGCCCTCCCCCTCTGGAGGCACAAGTGCGCGGCCAGGTGCTCCTGCTGAGTGGCTCCGCCTCTCACCTACTCTGCTCCCTAGTAAATTGAAAAATGAAGGCTGAAATGGGGTTACCAAAAAAAGAAAAAAAAGAAGACAGCTCTGCAATGCTTACAGATAACAAATCAGCTCTAAATGCACACACCCAAAACAATGCAACACAGGGGCGCTCTCACAAGACAATTGAAAGCTTTATAAACTATGCTGATTGACTCTATGGTACCAGGGCCTGGTTAGATGGTGGGCGCCCTGTGACCGTCAAGATTCTGTGATCATACCCGTGGAGGTGACAAGCAAACAGGAGGCATCCCTGAGCTGGGTGGCCTGGTCTGGGTTGATGGTCTGTGCATTAGGGAGGAAACCAGGCCAGGCTGGCATGGCCAAGCCGACAGACCCAGGGCATCGGCAGGCCGGGCTGGGCAGGGGTGCTGAGCAAGGCGGGTGAGGGAAGTCGACCTGTGTGAGGGTGTGTCGACTGGGGCTCAAGCCAGGGAGACTGCTGAGCCTGGCATCCTGGGTTCGGCCACAGGAGCTGGCGACCACGGTGGGGGCCAGGAACAGTCTGAGCCCTCTAGGGGGGGGGAGGGGCTTGGGGACACTGAACTCCAAGTCTGGGCCAGGTGCAGATGGGGCGTCTGGACCCCAGCCGCAGCCAGAGGCCGCGGGCAGGGGCACTGGCGTCAGACACACCTGTTTGCTCGGGTCGCCTCGGTCAGCCTCAGCTGCCCCATCTGTGGAGGAGGAACAGCCTGTCTTCCCGAGGGCTGCCGTGGGGCGGGAGGGCTGGGCACACGTGCAGCTCTGCCAACAGTAGGCGCATCCATGTTGCTTGTGCAGTGTCTGCGCCGTTGCTGTTAGCACGCCCACCGCCCATCCTCCAGGGCCTGGGCTGCGTCTGCATGCGTGGGGCCAGAGTTGGATGAGATGCTGCAGGCTGCAGGACGAGGGGTGGCTGGGGGTGTGGGCAAGGACTTAGCTGGGATGGAACACGGGAGGAGTGGGCTCTGGGTTTGTTCCTCATTCGCACGTGCTTAGTAAGTGCCGGCTGTGTGTGGGCATGGGTCCTAGGCCTTGGGGACTCAGATGAGTAGCGCTGATGGAGTTGCCCGTCCTGGGACTTAGGTTGGGGCGAGGGACGCAGACGCTGGGAACCGGGCGATTGTTCTGTATCTGCAGCAGCCGAGGCGGTTGGGAGCCCTCTGGGAGGAAGCGACATTCGACACCTCTGGGTCACTTTCCTGAAAGGTGAACCCGTGGAAGGGTGTCCTAGGCAGTGGGCGAGGCCAGCGGAGGTCCTGACGTGGGAATGGGCATGAGGGCTGGCGAAAGAGACAGAAGGCCAGTGTGGACCAGCGTGCAGGGCCTTGTGGGCATAGGGGGACCGCTGGGCTCCATGGGGATGACGGGGAGGGTTTGAGCAGGACACGGCCCGGTGTCTGGGTTTTATGACTCTGTGGCTGGGGTGCCATTCCATCCCCTTTGGGCAGGGGGCCACTGGCCACGGCTCCCTCGAGACCCTGGGCAAGGCCTGGCCCTGGCACAGAGGGCAGGGGATGCCTGGTGGGACCTTGGCCTGGCAGAGCGGCCGGCAACGCCAGAGTGGGCCCCAGGCTCCCCAGTCGGGGCTGGCGGGGGCAGGGCTGCAGGACCCCAGTGTAGAGCCCCTTCCGGGAGACCTGGTCTGCAGCTGGTCCCCGCATCTGTGGGGCTCCTCGCGGGGGCGGGGCCTGGGGTCCACCCCTTGGGCGGCCGAGTGTATTTCCCCGTGTGGGTTGGGGGAGGGGCTTCTGGGAGGCGTCCTCCCTGCTGAGGCCTGGCTGTCGGGCCTGCACGCTCCGCTAGCGCGTGTGCACGTGCCTTCCCCCGCCGCTGCTGACCCTGGGCATGGGGGCCGGGTTCAGTGGTTGACTTTGGCGGTTTAGGAGCCCTGGTTTTAAGTGACCCAACCTTCATCTGGGGAGCTGCAAGATCGGGCCGGGCGTGAGCACAGCTGCTCTGTGCCGGGCTGGGGTGCAGAGGTCGAGGACACGGAGGCGTCGCCTGCTTTCTGAGAGTTTGGGGGGATGGTGATAGGCAGCTCGAAGGCGCCGCCCCGCCCCCCTCCCCGCCCGGGCTCCCTCCCCCGCACTCCCTGCAGGAGTTTATTCAGCGTGAGGCCCCCCAGTGAGCCCCGCGTGCAGTTCAGTCATGGGGCGGCCGCACCTTCCCTGTGCTTCTCGCTTTGCCCTGCTTCGTTCCCTCCTTCGTACCCAGTCTCCCGCCCCAGAGCAGTGGAGAGGGTGGCCTGAGTTCCCGCCATGGCTTGTGGGTGCCAGGGTGGGCAACAAGGACCTTGTCGTCCCAAATTGGGGCTGTGTGTTTGATTGCTGAGGGGCCACACAGAGGCTGGTCATTATTTCAGCCCCACAAGCTGCCATCACTTCCCTGCCATGTCTGTCGGGGGATTTAGAAACGGGGCCCCTTTCTCGGCTTTGGGAGCCAGACACTTAAGGAAAGCTTTGATGAGAGGGTAATATCCAAAATACACGGCGAGTCCTAAAACTCAACGAGTAAAAACAAACAACCCAGTTAAAAAGTGGGCAAAGAGCTTAATAGACATCTCTCCCCAGAAGAGGTGCAGGTGCCAACAAGCGCACAGCAGGCAGCGACGCGTAATCAGCAGGGGTTCCCCGCTCCCTTCCTCTTGGGCTGTGGGCGTGGCTGCTTTGGCTGCCCCCACGCCCCACTGAGCCCAGGCTGGCAGGGGAGCTGGTGGCCGGGGTAGAGTTGCCTGCAGGGGAAGGGTGGGCATCCCAGGAACTAAAGGCTCGTGGCTTTCCTGTCCCCGAGGGCTGTGAGGGAGCACCCACACTCCTCCACGTTCCCCTTCGTTTGTGCCAGTTCCTCACTGCTTCCACTGGGTACCAGGACGGCTGTGGGCCGAACCAGCCTCGTGAGGTTGGGATTCAGGGGTGGAAGGCAGAAAGAAGCAACGGGTGACTCGGGTGCTGAATTTCAGAGAGGAAGACAGGAGCTGGGAGAGAAGCAGATTCACACTGTCGGGTGTGGGGGGGAGTCGGGGAGCCCCTCTGTGCAAAGGCCCTGGGGCAGGAACCATTCGTCCTGTGTGAGGGGCCCAGGGAGGCTGGGTGGCTGAAGTGTGGGGGGCAGGGGACGAGGCAGAGCGGCTCACCGAGCACCCCCTGGGGCTTGATCTGGGCAGCCGCCCTCCATGTGCACATCCATTTAACCGTCCACATCCACGCTCTGTGCCCACAGAATGACACACCAGCATTCACCACACCTCTCTCTACTGAGGGCTAATTCCTTTCCCAGTGTTCGCTTTTCCCTCCGGCGCGGCAGTCGACACCTGTGCGTGACTCCCACGTGTCTCTGGGATAAACTAGAAGGGGGACGGCGGGTCAGAGGGCCACAGGCACAGGACCCATGCTGGCCGCTCAGAACAGCACCCAGAAAGCAGAGCTCAGGGCGGCGCTGGGGGTGGCGGGAGGACGCCTGGAATGCACCCCTCGTTCTCTGGTTCTGCCAGAGGGTAGAGTGGAGCTGGGGGCCGCTGGGTAGCACCTGCCTATCTCGAGGGTCTCGCCCTGATCCCTGTGGAGCCCCAGCCCAAGGATGGGGAGGGCCTGACCCCATTCACAGCCCCGTCGGGAAGCACAGATCCACGCCTTTCTCTCGTGGCACCTGGGCCACGGGCGTTTCCAGAGGGCAGCACTGCCCAGGGGGTCGGGGCCGGCAGGCGTCGGGCCTGTGACGTCCCCGCTCAGCCTCGGGTGACACCCAACTCTCACGTCTCGTCTCCTCGGTTCCTGAGGAGCAGCACGGGTCTCCCGAGCTTTGTGGGGACTGGACGTGGCTACCGGTCTGGGGCTGAGCCCGGGGAGGCGCCGGGTGGTGTGAGCTGCCGTTGTCTGGCGGGAGAGAGGGTGGCCGGAACCCGGGAAGAAGCCAGGCGGAGGCAGGACGTGGGAAGGGTGGGCGTGTGGGCGCGGGCCCCGGTGGCGGGAAAGGCACGTTGAGGACGACCACGGAGCACCCACGGCGGGCTGGGCCTTGGGGGTCAAGCAGGGCCTGGGGGGCAGCGGAGGCTGGTGAGGGGAAGGTGCTGAGGGGGAGTAGGAGGGGGCGTGGGGGCACGTGTGGGGGAAGCTTGGGGCACCGCTTTTGCTGAACTGCAGGACCTTCCAGGGATGCCTGGCGAGCAGAGGAGCTCTGGGGGATTCAGTGCTGATGTGGGAGCATCATCCCAACAGACCAGCAGGTCCCTCTCCCCCTCGTCATCCCCTTGGCTCCAGCAGTCCCTTTGCTGCCTGCCTGTGCTGGTGCTGTGGTGTCAGCGGACAAGAGAGCAGCGGGCAGGGGGTCTCTGCGTCTTCCGCTGCAGCCCTTGGAAGCCCTGGGAGGCTCGCGGCCGAAGGGCTGGCTGGGTGGGCATCAAAGGCTTAGGGGCCGTGGCCTCCATGAAAAACGGTCCCGCTCTGCCCTTAGGAGCAAAGAGAGGGGTGCCAAAGTGGACGCACAAGATGCCTTCTGTGCACCAGGCACGTGTGCTAGGGATTTTTGTGGCCATTCTCTTGCACAGTTCTCACAGCCTCCCGGCAAAGTCAGCGTAATCCTCTCCAATGTGGAGACTGAGGGTCAGCTGGTAGGGGAGACCCTGGGGCTGGAGCCCTAGTATCTGGGCTCTCCGCAGCCTCACACTGTGTTCACAGCTGTACCAAGCCAATGAGTCATTTGCTGTGGCCCTCACTTTTGTGTCTCCCCAGAGAAGAGCCCAGAATCCATGGACAATAGTTCTTCAGTCATTGAAGAAAAAAAGAAACATGCGAAAAAAACCAAAGGTAATTCTGCAGCTGGGAGTTGAAGTCCCAGTTGGTGGGAGGCAGACTCTCTCCCTCAGCACCCAGATGCCTTCAGACCTAGTTTTCAGTGTGAAGGACAGAGAGAAATGCTTCTGTTTCCATTCGGAATTGGATTACCGAAACGTGAAATGATAGGAACATAAACCACAAAGTAGGGTTTATTTTTCCTCCTGTAATGAGAAACGTGGGAGGCAGACCAGGGCTCCATGGAGCTCCACCAATGGCAGTTCTACAGAATCTTCCAGGTGACCAGGTCCCGAGTCTTTCTGATCCACCATCTTTATTTTCAGGCCTTTCAACTACAAGGTTGTCACATGGTCACAAAATGGCTGTGGCAGCTCCAGCCATCATATCTGATTCCAGGCAGGTAGAAGGAGCAAAGGGAGGGGCAAAATTGCCCACCTGCTAACTCAGATCTTGGGAAGACCTCTTCCCCAGAAGCCCCACCCAGCAGTTTCTGCCTACACTCCATTGGTTATGGGTCCATCAGTATCTGCAAGGGTGTCTGAGAAGTGTAGCTTTTCAATGAGGCACGTGATTGCCACCTCTTAGGAGAAGGAAGAGGAGGCAGCTGGCTGCATGTGCCTCATCCTCTGAGCCCCTGCTGTGTCCTCCAGGCCTTGGCTTCCTGGACTCCCTCCTGGTTCCTTTGCTGTCCTCACCCCCATCCCGGCCTTCCCAGGCCGAGCTCCCACCCTGGGGCCAAGCTTCCCAGCCCACCCTGCCCCAACCCCATTTCCTCTTTCTTTTAGTTATCAAAATCCACACCTGCCCAGAAGTAGAGACTGAAGTCCCGTGAACTTGCGTGCTCATTGCCAGATTGGAAGCGGACAAGATTTTGCCACATTTGCTTCATCTATCCTTTTTCTCTTTTTTTTTGTCTTTGCCAGAATATTTTACTTTTTTTTAAATTAATTTTTTTATCGAAGCATGGTTGCTTTACAGTGTTGTGATAATTTCTGCTGCGCAGCAAAGGACCCAGTTATACACATATAGACATTCTTTTTTATATTCTTTTCCACCATGGCTTATCCCAGGATATGGAATACAGTTCCCTGTGCTATACAGTAGGACCTTGTGGTTTATCCATTCTATATGTAGTAGTTTGCATCTGCTAACCCCAAACTCCCAGTCCATCCCTCCCCCATACTCCCTCCCCCTTGGCAACCACAAGTCTGTTCTCTATGTCTGTGAGTCTGTTTCGGTTTCATAGAGAGGTTCATTTGTGTCATATTTTAGATTCCACATATAGGTGATGTCATATGGTATTTGCTTTTCTCTTTCTGACTTCACTTAGTGTGATAATCTCTAGATGCATCCACATTGCTGCAGATTTTGCCAGAATATTTTAAAGTAAATTCCAGACACGTCATTTCATCCCTATAGTGTGCATTTTTCAAATGTAGGGATCTTTTCTTACAAGCCCATAAGTAGTTAACCAGGCCATCGTCAGATTGTCTCAGAAACGTCTTCCCATAGAACACTTACTCTGATCGGGAGTCAGATGAGATCTGAGCATCTTCGGTCTCTTTGAATCAAGCTGAGCCCCTTTCCACGTCTTTTCATTTTCTGTGCTTGTAGAGAAATGGCGTTAATTATCCTATAGAACGTCCCCGAGACAAACGTGTCTGTTCACTTCCTGGTGGTGTCACTGAAGCTGTTTCTCTGGGCCCCCCATTTCCTTTGGCTGGACATTAACCCAGAATGCCTGATAGGATCCATGTTCCCCTGTGTCTGCAGACTCCTTCCTGCGTGGGCTCTATGCTTTCAGCTGTCTCGTGGTGGACCACCCGGTGACCTGCGGGTTCAGGTGTGACAGCCTGGCCCTGCATCGCACATCCCACCAGCCACTCACCCAACGGTTTCTTCTACCTGAACTGAACGTTACATTAAGGCTCAGGGGTGCACACTGTGGTCTCTCTGTGTTTCTTCACTGAGGTGTCATTCATATACAGTGAAATGCACAAATCTCAAGGCTACAGTTTGATAAGTTTTGATAAATGTGTACAATTTTGTGTCCAGCCTCCACCCCATTCACCATCTAGAACTTTTCCACCCATTCCCCCAAGGGCAGCCCATGTTCTGCTATCACCATGGAATCCTCTTATCTGCTCTCGACCCTTGTGCAAGTGAAATCACACCCTGTGCTCTTTTGCTTCCGGCTTCCTTCTCAGCATCGCGTCTGACGTTCACGTAGCGGGAGTCCTTCACCGTTGTGGTGCGTGTTCTGCCGTGTACATGTGCCAGCACGTGTGTCTTCTTCTGCAGCTGAACATTTAGGTTGTTTCCGGTTTGTAGCTGCTCCAAATAATACTGCTGTGAACATTCTTTTTTTTTAAATTTTTACTGGAGTATAGTTGATTTACAATGTTGTGTTAGTTTTAGGTGTACAGAAAAGTGAATCAGTTATACATAAACATATATCCACTCGTTTCGATTCTTTTCCCATACAGGCCATTACAGAGTATTGAGTATAGTTTCCTGCGCTATACAGTACGTCCTTATTAGTTGTGTATTTTATATGTAGCAGTGTGTATATGTGAATCCCAATCTCCCAATTTATCCCTCCCCCCACCTTACCCACTGGTAGCCATATGTCTTGTTTTCTACATCTGTATCTCTATTTCTGTTTTGTAGATAAGTTCATTTGTACCCTTTCTTTTTAGATTCCACATATAAGCGATATATATTTGCCTTTTTCTATCTGACTTACTTCACTCAGTATGACAATCTCTAGTTGCATCCATGTTGCTGCAAATGGCATTATTTCATTCCTTCTTATGGCTGAGCAATATTCCATTGTATATATGTACCACATCTTCTTTACCCATTCCTCTGTTAATGGACATTTAGGTTGTTTCCATGTCCTGGGTATTATGTATTACTGTCGATTTCCCCTTTTTATGGCTGTTAGCATTTGCCTTACCTATTGAGGTGCTCCTATACTGGGTGCATATATGTTTACAGTTTTTATGTCTTCTTCTTGGATTGATCGCTTGATCATTATGTAGTGTCCTTCCTTGTCTCTTAATAACATTCTTTCTTTTAAAGTCTATTTTATCTGATATGATTATTGTTACTCCAGCTTTTTTTTGATTCCCATTTGCATGGAATATCTTCTTCCATCCCCTCACTTTCGGTCTCTGTGTGTCTCTCCAGATCTGAAGTGGGCTCTTGTAACATTCTTTATTTTAAAATCTATTTTATCTGATATGAGTATTGCTATTCCAGCTTTCTTTTGATTTCCATTTGCATGGAATATCTTTTTCCATCCCATTTGCGTGGAATATCTTTTTCCATGACTTTCAGTCTGTATGTTCCCCTAGTTCTGAAGTGGGTCTCTTGTAGACAGCATATATATGGGTCTTGTTTTTGTATCCATTCAGCGAGCCTGTGTCTTTCGGTTGGAGCATTTAATCCATTTACATTGAAGGTAATTATCGATACACACATTGCTGCAGATTTTGCCAGAATATTTTAAAGTAAATTCCAGACACGTCATTTCATCCCTATAGTGTGCATTTTTCAAATGTAGGGATCTTTTCTTACAAGCCCATAAGTAGTTAACCAGGCCATCGTCAGATTGTCTCAGAAACGTCTTCCCATAGAACACTTACTCTGATCGGGAGTCAGATGAGATCTGAGCATCTTCGGTCTCTTTGAATCAAGCTGAGCCCCTTTCCACGTCTTTTCATTTTCTGTGCTTGTAGAGAAATGGCGTTAATTATCCTATAGAACGTCCCCGAGACAAACGTGTCTGTTCACTTCCTGGTGGTGTCACTGAAGCTGTTTCTCTGGGCCCCCCATTTCCTTTGGCTGGACATTAACCCAGAATGCCTGATAGGATCCATGTTCCCCTGTGTCTGCAGACTCCTTCCTGCGTGGGCTCTATGCTTTCAGCTGTCTCGTGGTGGACCACCCGGTGACCTGCGGGTTCAGGTGTGACAGCCTGGCCCTGCATCGCACATCCCACCAGCCACTCACCCAACGGTTTCTTCTACCTGAACTGAACGTTACATTAAGGCTCAGGGGTGCACACTGTGGTCTCTCTGTGTTTCTTCACTGAGGTGTCATTCATATACAGTGAAATGCACAAATCTCAAGGCTACAGTTTGATAAGTTTTGATAAATGTGTACAATTTTGTGTCCAGCCTCCACCCCATTCACCATCTAGAACTTTTCCACCCATTCCCCCAAGGGCAGCCCATGTTCTGCTATCACCATGGAATCCTCTTATCTGCTCTCGACCCTTGTGCAAGTGAAATCACACCCTGTGCTCTTTTGCTTCCGGCTTCCTTCTCAGCATCGCGTCTGACGTTCACGTAGCGGGAGTCCTTCACCGTTGTGGTGCGTGTTCTGCCGTGTACATGTGCCAGCACGTGTGTCTTCTTCTGCAGCTGAACATTTAGGTTGTTTCCGGTTTGTAGCTGCTCCAAATAATACTGCTGTGAACATTCTTTTTTTTTAAATTTTTACTGGAGTATAGTTGATTTACAATGTTGTGTTAGTTTTAGGTGTACAGAAAAGTGAATCAGTTATACATAAACATATATCCACTCGTTTCGATTCTTTTCCCATACAGGCCATTACAGAGTATTGAGTATAGTTTCCTGCGCTATACAGTACGTCCTTATTAGTTGTGTATTTTATATGTAGCAGTGTGTATATGTGAATCCCAATCTCCCAATTTATCCCTCCCCCCACCTTACCCACTGGTAGCCATATGTCTTGTTTTCTACATCTGTATCTCTATTTCTGTTTTGTAGATAAGTTCATTTGTACCCTTTCTTTTTAGATTCCACATATAAGCGATATATATTTGCCTTTTTCTATCTGACTTACTTCACTCAGTATGACAATCTCTAGTTGCATCCATGTTGCTGCAAATGGCATTATTTCATTCCTTCTTATGGCTGAGCAATATTCCATTGTATATATGTACCACATCTTCTTTACCCATTCCTCTGTTAATGGACATTTAGGTTGTTTCCATGTCCTGGGTATTATGTATTACTGTCGATTTCCCCTTTTTATGGCTGTTAGCATTTGCCTTACCTATTGAGGTGCTCCTATACTGGGTGCATATATGTTTACAGTTTTTATGTCTTCTTCTTGGATTGATCGCTTGATCATTATGTAGTGTCCTTCCTTGTCTCTTAATAACATTCTTTCTTTTAAAGTCTATTTTATCTGATATGATTATTGTTACTCCAGCTTTTTTTTGATTCCCATTTGCATGGAATATCTTCTTCCATCCCCTCACTTTCGGTCTCTGTGTGTCTCTCCAGATCTGAAGTGGGTCTCTTGTAGACAGCATTTATATGGGTCTTGTTTTTGTATCCATTCAGCGAGCCTGTGTCTTTCGGTTGGAGCATTTAATCCATTTACATTGAAGGTAATTATCGATACATATGTTCCTATTGCCATTTTCTTAATTGTTTTGGGTTTGTTTTTGTAGGTCTTTTTTCTTCCCTTCCTCTTTTGTTCTCTTGTGGTTTGATGACCATCTTTAGTGTTGTGTTTGGGTTGCTTTTTCTTTTTTCTTTCTTGTTAAAAAAAAAAAAATTTATTTATTTATATTTGGCTGCACTGGGTCTTCGTTGCTGCACGTGGGGGTTTCTCTAGTTGCGGCGAGCAGGGGCTCCTCTTCATTGTAGTGCGCGGGCTTCTCATTGTGGTGGCTTCTCTTGTGGAGCATGGACTCTAGGTGTGTAGGCTTCAGTAGTTGCAGCATGTGCTCAGTAGTTGTGGCACACGGGCTCTAGAGCGCAGGCTCGGTAGTTGTGGCGCACGGGCTTAGTTGCTCCGCGGCATGTGGGATCTTCCTGGACCAGGGATCAGACCCATGTCCCCTGCACTGGCAGGCGGATTCTTAACCACTGTGCCACCGGGGAAGCCCCTGCTTTGCTTTTTTTTGTGTGTATCTATGGTAGTTTTTTGGTTTGCATTTCCCGTAAGCAGCGCATTATATACACGGTTGTTTTAAGTTGCTGGTCTCTTAATTTCAAATCCGTTTCCCGTTTCCTGCGTTTGTGCTTTCCTCTTCTCATGGTTGCTGGTTTTGATACCATGCTTGTGTGTGGATGATTTCCTGCTTTTACTGTATGTTTGCCTTTCCCAGTGAGCTTTCCCGCTTGTTCGTTTCCTGTTTCTACTTGTGGCCTCTTTTTTTCCCCCTCCTGCCTAGAGAAGTTCCTTTAGCATTTGTTGTAGAGCTGGTTTGGGGGTGCTGAGTTCCCTTAGCTTTTGCTTGTCTGTGAAGCTTTTGCTTTCTCTGTTGAATCTGAATGAGTGCCTTGCCGGGTAGAGTAATCTTGGTTGTAAGTTTTTTCCCTTTCATCACTTTAAATATATCCTGCCACTCCCTTCTGGCCTGCAGAGTTTACGCTGAAAAACCAGCTGATAACCTTATGGGGATTCTCTTGTATGTTATTTGTTGCTTTTCCCTTGTTGCTTTTGATACTTTTCTTGGTATTTAATTTTTGTTAGTTTGATTAATATGTATCTTGCCATGTTCCTCCTTGGGTTTATCCTGTGTGGGACTCTCTGCGCTTCCTGGACTTGGGTGACTATTTTCCTTTCCCATGTTAGGGAAGTTTTCAACTACAGTCTCTTCGAGTATTTTCTTGGGCCCTTTCTCTTTCTCCTCGTCTTCTGGGGCCCCCTATAATTCGAATGTTGGTGCGTTTAGTGTTGTCCCAGAGGTCTCTGAGACTGTCCTCATTTCTTTCCTTTTTCTTTCTTTTCTGAAAAATGTATTATCTATTTATTTATTTTTGGCTGCATTGGGTCTTTGTTGCTGGGCACGGGCTTTCTCTAGCTGTGGTGAGTGGGGGCTGCTCTTCGTTGCGGTGCGCGGGCTTCTCACTGGGGTGGCTTCTCTTGTTGCGGAGCTCGGGCTCTAGGCGTGCAGGCTTCAGTAGTGTGGCACACAGGCTTAGTTGCTCCGTGGCATGTGGGATCTTCCAGGACCAGGGCTCTAACCCATGTCCCCTGCATTGGCAGGCGGCTTCTCAACCACTGTGCCACCAGGGAAGCCCCGTAGATGTATTCTTGATGCGTTTCTGGGGAGAGGTGAACTCCACGTCGTCCTACTCCTCTGCCATCCTGAGGGCCCCCCGCTGTGAACATTCTTGTGTGTGCCGTTCTGGGGCTGTTTCCCCTGGGTGTATAGGGAGGAGTGGAATTGCTGCCTGGATGGTAAACTTTCGTAGTTGCTGCTGAACGATCTTCCAGCGCGACTGTAGCAGTTCGCAAACCACCATCAGGTGTGAGGGTTCCCGTTGCCCCACACGCTCTCCAGCACCAGGCATGCGTACTTCCTGTCTGTATTACCTGGTCCTTCGGGTGCACTAGTAGCTCACGTTCCCTGCGACCAGCAAGGGGGATTTTTGCTTATGTTTATGGGGCATCGGTGGCTCTGTGCTGTGAAGCACCTGTTCCTCCTGCTTTCGGCCACTTTTCTGTTGGGTTGTCTGTCTCCTTATTTTAATGATTCCTAGGAGCTCTTTACATATTCTGATTACAAATCATTCGCCAGTTCTAAGTATTGCAAATACCTTCCCCCGCTGTGTGGGTTGCCTTCCCTCTCTTGGTGGTGCCTTTTACTTTTTTCTTTGCGGTACGCGGGCCTCTCACTGCTGTGGCTTCTCCCGTTGTGGAGCGCAGGCGCAGCGGCCATGGCTCACGGGCCCAGCCGCTCCGCGGCATGTGGGATCTTCCCGGACCGGGCACGAACCCATGTCCCCTGCATCGGCAGGAGGACTCTCAGCAACTGCGCCACCAGGGAAGCCCTGGTGGTGCCTTTTAACAAACAAAAGTTTCTACTTTTGTAGTTCAATTTACCGATCACTTCCTTATGGTTAGTACTTTTCAAGTCCTGTTTTAAAACTCTTTGCTGACCCCCAAGGTCATGAAGATATAGCTTTATTGTATCTTCTCTGCATTTTCTTTTCATTTCACAGGAAGATCTACAAACCGCCTCTAACTGATCTAATTGTGTCCATTTTGTTTGTAGGTTTTTTGGATTTTCTACTCTCCATCACCTTGAGTGACATCGTTTTCCCTTTCTTTCCAGTCCTTACACCTTTTATTCCTTTTCTTGCCTATGGCGTCATGAGGACCCTCGTTACAACACTGCTAAGATAGGCATCTATGCCTTGTTTCCAATGTTGGGGGGAAATATTTTACCTAGCGGTTTCTTGTGGCTACACGGATCAGTTTCCATTGCTGCTGTAACAAATTACCACAGACTCCATGGTTTAAAACACACAAGTTTACTAGGGTTCTAGAAATCAGAAGTCCAAAATGAATCTTACAGGGCTGGAATCAAGGTGCCCCCAGAGCTGGCTGCTTCTGGGGCTCCAGGGGAGAATCTGTTTCCCGCCTTTTCCAGCTTCTAGAGGTGCCTGCACTCCTCCGCCCCCGAGAGCAGCCTCTTCCCATCTCCGTGGCGTCTCCCCAGCTCTGCTTCTGCTGCCACTCTGCCTGCTGCTGTTCCAGACCTCCGTCTTGTAGGGCCCCTTGTGATTACATTGGGCCCATGTGGATAATCCAGGACCATCTTCCTGTCTCAAGGTCCGTGATCACATCTGCAAAATCCCCTTTCTATATGAGGGAACACAGTCACAGGTTGCGGACTAGGGCACGGACGTCTCTGGGGGCCATGAGTCAGCTCACCATTCTTCCTTTGATCAGATCAGGGATGTCTGCTTCTATTCCTAGGTTGCTAAGACTTTTAATCAAAGTAAGTTTTGAATCTTAAAAAACACTTTAGCCGCCATCTATTGAAATCATATAATTTTCTTCCTCATCCTGTTAATGGGGTGTAGTACGTTGCTTGGTGTGTAAATGTTAAACCCACTGAGTTTCTGGAACAGTCTGCCTGGAATGATCACCATTCTGGGTTTGGGGCTCATCTCCACGTCACCCATTGATTCCCTTCACGTTAACGCTAAACATTCCCTTCTTCCCTGGACGCAGATGCCGTTTCTGCTTCGGAAGCTGGACTCGGAGTCGCTAGTTACGGCTGCGTGGCCTTGGGGGGCTTTTAACCTCTCGGTGCCTCTGTTTCCTCACAGGGGTTGCGGTGTTTCCCACCTCATTGGGTCGTTACGAACATTAGTCCTTGCTAAGTACCGCAGTTAACCTCTGCCACAGAGGCGGGCTGCGCTGACACAGCCCCTGCTGACTCCCTCCCACGGGCTGGGGCCAGGAGCAGATAATTTTTCTCTATTCTTCTCAGCCTGAGCACAACTCAGTTTTAAAAACTCTTTTCTGATAGGAGCTAATTCTTACAGAAAAGTTGAAAAAAGATCTTGTAGCGTGCCCGTATTTAGGCTTCTGTGACCCCTCCTCATGAGGGATGCACATGAAGCGTCCTGGGCACGTCCGGGGTCAGGATGCAGACTCCTCTCACCCGGGCTGATGTGGAGGCTGCCAGGCTTCTCCACTGCAAGCTCGTTTCGCTGTGGGAACTGACACATGTCTCGTGTGGAGGTGCTTTGAGGCTATCAGGGCATAACTTCATGTCCCTTTAACAGCATCCTCTTTCTGGGGGTGAGGGCGTAAAATGGGACCGACCTCCAGGAAGGCAGGTCAACCTAAGTCTCTGAAGCCTGGAAACTGCTCACAGCCCTCTAGTCTCCCTTCGGAAAGTCACTCCGAGGGCCAGTGAGTGATGGCGCAGGGGAGGACTCAGGATGTCCAGGGCGGTGCCGTGGGGCCCGCATTTGCCACGTGAGTGTGCCACATGAAGCAGTGAGTTACGGTAGCCCTGACATTTCCCTATGCTGTCCACAAAGAGTTAGTAACTTTAAAGTGTTTCTTTTTTTTTTTTTTTTAAGGAAGATATAGAATTATCAAAAATGTGTATTGAAAAGTGTTAGGAAAAAAATACCCCCAGAAATGTTATCGGCAGTTGTTTAAAATGGAGGAGTTCTTTTTTGTATATGATATTTTCTTTTACTTTGGAGATTTTTTTTTTTTTACAATAAACCCTGTTTCTTCTAAATCAAGGGTAGTGGGGGAAGAAGCAATCATAGTTTTCAGCCCTTAGGCTGGTGCCCTGGGTTCCATCTTCTCTGACACCGGTGAGCTGTGCTGTGGGAATCTCCCCCTTACTACTGCGAGGGAGGCAGCAGGATTGGGGTCCTTGGCAGCCCTCACCTCCCAGATTCCTGCCCCGCCTTCCCAGACTTCAGGTACTCTGCCCTCACCAGCTCCCAAGCTCAGCCTTCCCCTGGGAGGCTCAGGGAGACCCCTGCAAGGACAAAGTGCAGGGTTCCCCCTGCCCCCTGCAGGCAGGTGCCTCAGCTCCAGGGTCAGCTGCTTCCATCACTTACAAAGGGCAGGTGGAGCTTCTCTCCCCTATGGACTGGGGGTTCCTGAGACTTTAAGCGAGAGAGGACAGAGGGCCAGGAACATAGCACAGGTCTGAGACACAGGAAGGTCTGTGTTCACAAGGTCTCTTTCAGATGGCAGGGACAGAAGCCCGAGTCCCAACAGGTTAAACCAGAGCTGGAAGGTCCAGGGGTGGACTTCGGGCACAGCTGGATCCAAGAGAACATTCGCTGCTCGCTTGTGCTTTCATGGAAGCTCCCTTGCTGGGCTGGGAGGGTGCCGGGGCCCCAGAGGCCCAGACCACCGGCTGGAAGAGCTGGCTTGTTTCTCCAGCGAGGCATCTCCCTCCCCAGGGTCTGCGATTGTTCCCGACCAGTCAGCCAATCCTTTCCATGTGTCTGGGGACCTGGATTTCTTCTTGCTCAGAGACCAGGAGCGGAATAAGTCTCTATCAGTGAGTATCTGTCGAGGAGTAGCCTGCCCGCAGCTCCTTCCTCCCTCACACGGCAGCAGCCAGACTGCCCTTTGCTCAGGTCCCTCTCTCACTCTGGAATAGTCAATGGCTCACCACTTGCGATGAAAACAACTCGCAACTGCCTGGCCCCAGGTCTCTTGTCCCAGTGTCTTACCAGCTTCATCACCACTGTTCCTGGGCTGTTGTCAGGGTGGGGGAGTTTCTGTGGCTACAGCCTCAGCCAACATGCCTTAACTTCTGCTGTCCCCTGCATGAGACGCTGTCCCCTCCTGAGACTCACTCTGACCTTCAAGGCCCTAGGAAACCCCCCGCATGCTCTAACCTTGCACAGTCCCCCTCACTGGAATTCTGGGAGGCCAGACACACACACGCGCACACACACGCACACACACACGCCTCAGGCCGTGTTTCTGGGACACACTCTCACACGCACAGACAAGGCCTGCGTTCCGGGCTCCCTCACGGGCTGACTGTGTCCACCCCGACTCAGGGCTCAGCATCTGAGATTCCTTAGAGCAGTGGCTCCCTCTGTGACCCCGACCAGGACCAAGGGCACACAGGGACATGCAGGTCCTCCAGCCCCACCCCTGTGCCTAGGATCGAGGCGGTGCCATCGGTGTTCCCCACCTCCTGCCTGGAAGGCGGAGCGACAGAGACACAGAGCCACTCTGAGCGGCACTCATGGCAACACGCACACACAGGACTTCCTCTTTCTCCGCCAGTGCCAGCACAGCCTGGACTTGCTTCTCCCAGCCTGACCCAGCCTCAGGGAGCCTCTGCCTTCCTTCCAAAGCCCCTGTCCCCACCTCACACTCCTCCGCCCAGCACAGCCCCGACCTCCTCACACTGACCCCAAGCAGCTGCCCAGTGTATTTAAATTGCAGACCTTCTGCCACTGGAATTCTAGCGGGTGACATTTTCCCAACTTCATTGTACGTGGATGTGCAAATTAGGGTCCCGCCACAGACTGGAGGTGGAATAGGTGTTGCACGCGGCAGGGCCAGCAGGAAGTAGAATTTGACCAGGGGAAGCCAAATGAAGACCCACGTGAGGGCTTAGCTGATCGGGCAGTCGGGGTCCTGAGCCCGCAAGGTCCCCAGGGCTTGGGCAGCAGGAGGGGCTTGGGCAGCAGGAGGGGCTGGGCACTAGGCCTCGGGAAGAAGGGCCCCCGCCCCACCCTATCCTGAGACCCTCCCAAGTGAAGGGCTGGGGCCGGATGCAGTCCTGGGGGTGGCTGGCCAGGGGCCGGGCAGGGTGGAGAATAGGTAGGGAGGTGCAGAGCCCCGCACGTGACCACGGGCTGCCCACAGTGAGTAGGGAGCTTGCAGATCAAACTTGGGATTTCCAGTTTCTTTTGGTGACTCCGAGGATCTAGTTTCCCTCAACGTCGGTTTGTCAAGATTTAGCAAATCACAATACGAGACACTCAGTTTAAGTGTGAACTTCAGACAAACGAGGATCATGTCTGGTGAGTGTGTCCCTGCACCACTGATCTGGAATGCGCATCTGAGCTGGCATCCTGTGGTTCATCTGGCGCCCCGCCTCCCTGTCGACCGCCGGGCAGCTGTGCTCAGGAACCCAGAGCAGTTCCTGCAGGCTCACAGCCCCAGGGTCTTCTCTGCAAGTCGCTCCGCACGTGCGCGCCGCCACACCGGCCAAGTGCGCGCCTCCGCAGCGTGCGCGCTTCCGAAGACCCCGCCGCCCCGGACAGGGCGCAGCGGAGAGGACCGGTGGGCGGGAGAGGGCTGGGTGGCTGGCCCCGCCCGACTCCGTTGCCCTACACCCCGCCCACCCCAGGGCCGGGAGCAGCAGCAGAAGCTGCGGGTGCATGAGAAGATGACCTACTCGTCCAACGTGGCGGCCAAGCACGCCAGCCTGCGGCGCGAGCTGCAGCTGGAGGACGAGATGGCGGACCAGGGGGCGCGTGCAGAGCAGCTACGCATCTTCCACGAGCAAACGGCCTGGAAGCTCTCCATGACCCGAGGTGCGCGCCTCCCCCCGCCCCGCAGCCCTGACGCTCCAGAATTCCGTCTTCGCCCTTGTGGTCTGAGCAGTGCGTGTAAAGGGCTCGGGAGGTGCGGGGCCGTGGTGCACTGTGTGTGTGTGGCCGGGGTCTTCTCTGTGCCTGACCTTTGCCTCCCGGGGTACAAGGATCAGTTCCACATGGATTGCTGCTCTAAAAGCCTTTGGATCCCAACATTGCACGCACAGTGAACGCAGGCTGGACGATGTATAAAATGTAGGCATTTCGCTTGGTGGCGAGCATCCGAGCTTCAGCACTGAATGGCTTCTCTGTCCTGGACAAGTGAGCTTTGTACCGCAGCTTCCGCTCCTGGCTGGTAACAGTACCAGCCTCATGGGTGGTCGGGCTCAACGTCTTCAGACACGGCACGTAGTGAGAGGGAGCTGTGTGTGTGTGTGTGTGTGTGTGTGTGTGACCTGTTATGACTGTTATGACCCTGTGGGAAATCTGAGGTACTAGGAATGCACTAATGCTCTACCAGTGACGTATAAACCACTAAGCTAGAAAGAAGCGACTGGGATCAGAGAGCCCTGGACCCCATGGGCTCCAGGGGCCCTGAACGTGAGTTTGAGCGTGGAGAGACCGCCAGCCTCTACCCCTGACGCCTGAGGCTGGTTGTTTTGAGTAGGAAGCCCTGAGCTTGCTTGGACCTTTGTGTGTGGAGCTCTGCACCAGGGAAGCAACACTGCATGTGTTTTGTCTCTGCCTCACTGTCCATTTCTGAGACCTGGGAGCAGCAGGTGGCATCTGGGTGGGGAAAGCTGGACCCAGCAGGTCTGACTTCCAGTAAGGAGCCCAGGGAGGCCAGGCCAGACATCAAGGCTGAAAACGGAGCTCGTGTACCACACCGGGGTCTCCGGGAAAGGAGGGGATTTGAGGGACAGGCGAAGAGCCCCACGTTCCATCCACAGCTGGCGAGCCCGCAGGCTTTCCCCTCCAGAAAGGCAGGGAAGGAGGCCCGCACGGGTCTTGAGCCCAACTGCGATGCCTCCCTGCTTGTACTCCGGAAGGTACATGTAACTTCTGCCTGGCTGAAACCCTGCCAGGGTAGACTTAGCTGCTGCCCACATTGTGCCCTGGAGGCTTAGGGCACCCCAAGGAAAGATCATGCTGCCCCATTTTTCTCTCACTGCCCCCATTCTCTCACTGTCCTGGCCGATAGACCTTTCATTATTAAGTCCAGCCAGGTAAAACTTCCAGGGTGGGCGTGTCCAGAGCTTCATTCCAGGTGAGAAGGGTGCTACAGCAAGAGAGGCTCTAGTCAGACATACGGAAGGACTTCCCACCTGGCCAGTCTCTAGCCATGGAGACTGTACTATACCAGCAGAGCCTGCTTTCCTTTTGCTGGAGCCAGAGCTGGCTCCCTCGCAATCCCTGTAGTAATCTGGGCCTCACAGCCAGGCATAGCACCAGGCCGGCAGGCTACCCCCCACTGCCTGGCTGTGCCCACCCCAGGCTGCAGGCTTGGGTCTCTCTCCCACTGCCTGCCCGCCCCAGATGCCTCGTGCTTCTTGTTGCAGAAAGGAAGATGGAACCTGATAACATACACAGCTACATCGACCAGAAGCGGCAAACATTCCTCATCCAGGTAGGCTGGCTGCCCCGCGGGCCCAGCGGGCTGTCCCTGTGCGGAGCGTGACTCCCGCTTCGGTGCCCTCAGTACGCCCTGGATATGAAGCGGAACGAGATCCAGCGGCTGGAGAGGCTGGCGGCCAAGGAGGAGGCCGAGCTGGAGCGGGCGGAGAAGTTTCTGGAGAAGGGCGCTGCTCTGTTTGAAGAGTTCCTCAGGGAAAATGACCGCAGCTCCCTGCAGGCCCTGAGAGTGTGAGCTGCCCGGACCCCGGCCTGCGCACGCCCACCACCACCCCGGCCCTGACCAGGCCTGTGCACACCCACCACCCACCCAGCCCTGACCCCGGCCTGTGCACCCTCACCAGCCGCCCAGCCCTGACCCCGGCCTGTGCACCCTCACCAGCCGCCCAGCCCTGACCCCGGCCTGTGCACCCTCACCAGCCGCCCAGCCCTGACCCCGGCCTGTGCACCCTCACCAGCCGCCCAGCCCTGACCCCGGCCTGTGCACCCTCACCAGCCGCCCAGCCCTGACCCCGGCCTGTGCACCCTCACCAGCCGCCCAGCCCTGACCCCGGCCTGTGCACCCTCACCAGCCGCCCAGCCCTGACCCCGGCCTGTGCACCCTCACCAGCCGCCCAGCCCTGACCCCGGCCTGTGCACCCTCACCAGCCGCCCAGCCCTGACCCCGGCCTGTGCACCCTCACCAGCCGCCCAGCCCTGACCCCGGCCTGTGCACCCTCACCAGCCGCCCAGCCCTGACCCCGGCCTGTGCACCCTCACCAGCCGCCCAGCCCTGACCCCGGCCTGTGCACCCTCACCAGCCGCCCAGCCCTGACCCCGGCCTGTGCACCCTCACCAGCCGCCCAGCCCTGACCCCGGCCTGTGCACCCTCACCAGCCGCCCAGCCCTGACCCCGGCCTGTGCACCCTCACCAGCCGCCCAGCCCTGACCCCGGCCTGTGCACCCTCACCAGCCGCCCAGCCCTGACCCCGGCCTGTGCACCCTCACCAGCCGCCCAGCCCTGACCCCGGCCTGTGCACCCTCACCAGCCGCCCAGCCCTGACCCCGGCCTGTGCACCCTCACCAGCCGCCCAGCCCTGACCCCGGCCTGTGCACCCTCACCAGCCGCCCAGCCCTGACCCCGGCCTGTGCACCCTCACCAGCCGCCCAGCCCTGACCCCGGCCTGTGCACCCTCACCAGCCGCCCAGCCCTGACCCCGGCCTGTGCACCCTCACCAGCCGCCCAGCCCTGACCCCGGCCTGTGCACCCTCACCAGCCGCCCAGCCCTGACCCCGGCCTGTGCACCCTCACCAGCCGCCCAGCCCTGACCCCGGCCTGTGCACCCTCACCAGCCGCCCAGCCCTGACCCCGGCCTGTGCACCCTCACCAGCCGCCCAGCCCTGACCCCGGCCTGTGCACCCTCACCAGCCGCCCAGCCCTGACCCCGGCCTGTGCACCCTCACCAGCCGCCCAGCCCTGACCCCGGCCTGTGCACCCTCACCAGCCGCCCAGCCCTGACCCCGGCCTGTGCACCCTCACCAGCCGCCCAGCCCTGACCCCGGCCTGTGCACCCTCACCAGCCGCCCAGCCCTGACCCCGGCCTGTGCACCCTCACCAGCCGCCCAGCCCTGACCCCGGCCTGTGCACCCTCACCAGCCGCCCAGCCCTGACCCCGGCCTGTGCACCCTCACCAGCCGCCCAGCCCTGACCCCGGCCTGTGCACCCTCACCAGCCGCCCAGCCCTGACCCCGGCCTGTGCACCCTCACCAGCCGCCCAGCCCTGACCCCGGCCTGTGCACCCTCACCAGCCGCCCAGCCCTGACCCCGGCCTGTGCACCCTCACCAGCCGCCCAGCCCTGACCCCGGCCTGTGCACCCTCACCAGCCGCCCAGCCCTGACCCCGGCCTGTGCACCCTCACCAGCCGCCCAGCCCTGACCCCGGCCTGTGCACCCTCACCAGCCGCCCAGCCCTGACCCCGGCCTGTGCACACCCACCACCCACCCGGCCCGACCCCGGCCTACACACACTCACCACCCACCCAGCCCTGACCAGGCCTGTGCACACCCACCACCCACCCGGCCCTGACCCCAGCCTGTGCACACTCACCACCACCCCGGCCCTGACCCCGGCCTGCTCACACCCACCACCCAGCCAGCCAGGCCCCTCCTTGGCAGCTCCCCCACCTCCTGCCTTGACTGAAGGCAGAGTGGACGCCCCTCCTGCACAGCCTGTGATTGGCTCCCTCCCTGCCCCACCCCCAGGGCTGAGAAGGAGTCCAAGGCGAAGATGGAGACGATCCTCGAGATCCGCCATCTGACCACCCAGATCACGGTCATCAAGAGGTGAGGTCAGGCGGCCAGCTGGGCCCCGCGCCCTCCCCGCCTGCACATCTCTGGGGGCCAGAGGAGCCCCATACAGCACACACCTCCGAGCCTCGGCTCTCTAGGGACCCCGAGCCCTGTGGGGCTTTTTCAGATGAGGCGACCGAGGCCAGGAGAGAGTCGGGGGCCTTCCTGAGGCCACACCACCGGGGCAGGGCTTGCTCCACCCTGAGAGCGGCTGCAACTCAGGGGGTGTGAGCCGTGCTGGTCCCGGCAGGGCGGCCTCCTTCCCCGCACACGGAGTTCCGGAGCCTGTCCTCCGGGAGGCTTGGGAGCTCTGGGCCTGGCCTCCCCTCCGAGGGGCCCAGGGGCGGAGCCTGACTTCGCCCGTCCCCTCCCGGGTCTAGTGAAATCTCCAAATTTGAAGATACTCTGCAGCATTACAAGATCTACAAGGATTTCCTGTACAAGCTGTCGCCTAAGGAGTGGCTGGAGGAACAGGAGAGAAAGCGCTTGGCTCTCACAAGGACCAGGGAGGCGGTCGAGGCCTCCGAGGAGAACGTGCTGTTCGCTACGCTCGGGGACCAAGGTAGCAGGAGAGAGAGGGCGTGCCGGGTGCCCCTAGAGCCTGTGTCCAGCTGGCTCCAGGTGCCTTCCCCTGCTTGCAGAGCCCCCCCCGCGGGCTCAGCCCACACACTCCTGGGAGAATTGCCGGCTCTCAAAGCAAACCTTCCTCCTGCCGCTGAGGGGGGCCTAGGGGAGGGTCCTGGGGAACTCTGTGCCCCCGAGCCATCTGAGAGTCCTCCCGTGCTTCCTGTAGGACCAGAGATCAAGGGCCAGACGGACCTCAGAGGTATGTGGCTGCCCCAGGCTGGAGGGGCCCTGCTCTGGGCTGGGGCAGATAGACAGCCCTCCTCTGCTTCCTCCAGAGGAGCAGGGCCCAAAGAAGCCCGCCAAGCTCCCGCAGGTGCCGCAGCTGAGGCAGGTCCCATCCAGCACTGTCAACCACCAGGGGGGCACCCAGCCCAGTGTGCCTGGCAGGCTGGACCCCAGAAGGTGAGTGGGCTTGGTGGGGGGCGGGCGAAGGAGGTGACGGGCCTGCTGCGGAGCGGTCCCCAGTGGCTCCGGCCAGGGGCACCCCGGCGGCGGGGAGAGGGTCAGGAGGAGCTGTTTCTAGCCTGGACGGTCTGGAGTCAGACTTAAGCCTGAAAAGCAAGATGTTTCCCAAGCAAAGCTTTCTTTTTGTCTGATTTGGTGAACTTGAGTTGGGGTGGCCCAGCTGGGCGCTGTTGGGACAGTCGAAGCTGCACAGATGAAGCAGCCAGGTGGGCGCCTGGGGCAGGACGCACCTGCCCACGCTCTCTGTGGCAGGAGTGCTGGCTGGTGGCTGGCGGAGCCTCCGAGCCTTTCAAGAGAATCAGGAAGTCTGGATTTTCATATGGAAGTCCCAAATTTTAATTGTGACGGTTACTTTTAAGTCTTTTAAAAAACATGGTAAGGGACAAGCAAATCAGACAGATCCAGACCCGGTGACTTGCCCCGTTGTCCCTCCGACACCCACCTCTGGGACCCCCAACCCCCCCTGGGCTCTCCTGGGTCTCTTCCTGCAGTGCCCCTCCACCCCCCCTCCATGCCCGCTGTTCTCCAGCTGTGACAGGTGACGATGGGACAGACCTCCTGCCTCACTCCCTCCTCTGTGTCCCCTCGCTCCACCAGCCCAGCCACCCCAAACCAGGCTTCTCCTGCAGGGCTGCCCACGCAGCGGGGAGGGGACTGGGGCCCTGAGCAGCCAGGCAAAGCTGGGGCCCTGGCTCCGCTTCCAGCACCTTCCCTCGGGGCCAGGGCTGCAGAGGCCAGGAAGTTTCAGCAAAGCACTGCCCTGATCGCGCTTAGGTCTTCTGCTGCTTTCTTCTTTGATACCGTAGTGTTATGAACACGTCACCAACCGCACAAGCCAGGCACGCGCAACAGCTTAACTCTGGCCCCAGGAACCCCTGTCGGGGCTGCTGTCTACAGCTGAAGAGGTTACACGTGTGCTTCCTCGCCCTAGGCTGCCCCCAGCCCTGGAGCTCCCAGCAGCAGGCTGCTGTCGGGACAGAGCCTGAGAACAGAGGTCTGGGCCCCGCCCTCTACTAGCCACGTGACCAGGGCCCCTGAGCCCGTGTGGGCAGGTTGTGGGCTGCACGAGGCACTCGGCCGAGAGGGCAAGTGGGGCTAAAGTCCAGCCCAGCCCTAGGCTCTGTCCTCCTGGAAGGAGGATTCTTAGAAGGGCACCTTCTGGGCCAAGAGTGTCCTAGCGGTGACCTCGGCAGGTGACTGGCTCTCTGAGGAGCATGTTTCTCATCTGCCGAATGGGCATCAATGTGCAAACGGGGTGGGGCACAGGCCTGGGAGTGTGTTAGCTGTCGGCGTGGGCCCTGTGCTGTCATCTCCAAACTTCACGATGGTCGGGGCCTGGAGTCTCTCGGGCCTCGGCCCAGCTCTCCCCGGCTGCAAGCCGCCCTCGCCAGCTCCGGGGCCAGCAGAACCTGCGTGTCTGCGTGGGGTGCAGGCTGGAGCAGGCCAGGAGGGGCGACGAAAGCAGGTTTGAAGTCGGTGCAGGGCCCCCTGCAGTGTCGCGGCCCAAGCAGCCTTTCCTGTGGCCTCTGGGCCCGCCCAGCACGGTCCCTGCCCCGTGGCATGCGTGTCACAGCGGCTGTGCGTGGGACCAGCAAGGACACGTGGCACGGCCAAATCTGACAGAGGGGGTGGGCAGAAGAGGTGCACGGTGAACGGGAGCCGCAGGTGCACAGCTGCCGAGCACGCAGAGTGCGGGAAGGAGCTGGTGGGGAGGGGCAGAGCTGCCTCGGGACGGGGGCTCACAGGCCCCGAGGGTGCGAGCTGTAGTCTGACCGGAATGGGAGGAGCTAGTTGGGTGCTCACCCTCTCCCCCTGGCTGCCGTGTGACAGCCGGGGGCTGAGAGGCGCCGGCGCCACCTTCTCGGCAACTTGAGGGACAGAGGAGGGGGCGAAGGGCGGGCGTCACGCCCTCAGGCCTCCCCGACCCCGTGTCTCCACAGGGCCCGTTCGACCCTCCCCGAGCAGGAGGACCCAGACTGCGACGGGGAGGTCAGTGCCCGCTCGGGGCGGGGGCCGCAGGAGCCGGGCCCGCGCTGTCCAGCGGCTCCACGTGGCTCTGGTTGCAGGAGCTGCAGCTATACTTCACGGAGCCCCAGCAGCTCCTGGATGCCTTCGTGAAGCTGGAAGAGCAGAACCTCTCGCTGGTCCAGAGCACCCAGGAGACGGAGGAGGCCTTGGAAGAGCTGAGCCTTGCCCTGAAAAACACCCAGATCCGCATGTAGGTCTCACGCCGCCGGGCACCCGGGCAGCGAGGGGGCTCTGTCACTGGCTTTCCTCCTGGGACCTCCCACAGCCACTGGGAGCTGGGCTGTGCACTCTCCACCCTGTGCATGGCTTCAGTTTTCTGGAAAGCTCCATTTGAAGACTTAAGGCCTGGCTCTGGGGAGAGGGTGTGTCTTCTTGGGCAGGGGGCTGGGGTTGGGAGCAGGTCAGGCCCCTCCCCACCCTGGAGCAGCCTGTACCCAGAGGGGGAAATCTCCAAGGCCCTCTTGCGCAGGGGCTTATTGCTGACACTAGGCCCCCCAGAGCTGGTCTGGGCAGGGTCAGGCTGGAGCACCACGTGAGGCCTGCTGGGAGCCAGGAATCATCCATGTATTCCCAAACAGTGACTAAGCGCCTATTCTGGATCAGGCTGGGGTCTAGGCTCTCCAGGGCTAAGGTAAGGCCCTGCCTCGTGAGCTGACAGCCCATGGGAGCAGACTTAGAGGCTCGCAGATTTGACTTGTAGGTAGTAACACATGCTAGGAGGAAAAGAAAGAGTGACGTAAGGAGGAGGCCGAAGTGGAGGGTCGCAGCAGATGGGAGAGGGGAGGGGAGGCTTCCAGGGGAAGGTGTCCTTTAAGCCAGGCACTTCCTGAGCAATGGGGAGCCACACGGAGATCTTGGGGGAAGAGGGCTGCACGCAAAGGGAAAGCACATGTAAAAACCCTGAGGTGGGAGCTGGCCCGAGGCTCTGCAGTCCCAGGGGAACCATATTCTTCAGTGCTCATGTCTTGCTGGCCTGCAGCCTGCCTTGGAGAATTTCCTACTGAGAGTCTCCAGAATAATACAGAAACGTAAGCTCTCAGGAAAGACTGTTTCCTGGAACCTGGGAAGTGGCAGAGACACAAAGAGAGTTGAGCTGGGGAGAGGCAGGCGGCCTCCCAGACTCCAAGAACCTGGTAGAGGACATACACACGCACCCATAGGCCTCATAGCAGAATCCTGGAGGGGCTGTCTGGTAGCTGGTCTTCAGCCAGCTGAGCCATCCCCAAGATCACCAACAGTTTATTTCCAGAGGAGTCACAGTCTATATGCATTTAAATTACATGAGCTCAACCATCGTTTCTAAAATAAATTAAGGAAGAAAGAAAAAAGAATAAGAAAACTTCGGGACTTCCTTGGTGGTCCAGTGGTTAAGACCTCGCCTTCCAATGCAGGGAGTGTGCCTTCGATCCCTGGTCAGGGAGCTAAGATCCCACATGCCTCACAGCCAAAAAACCAGAAACTTAAAACAGAAGCAGTATTGTAACAAATTCAGTAAAGACTTTAAAAATGGCCCACATCAAAAAAATCTTAAAAAAACTTTAAAAATACAGCAAATAAACAATTTGAGTAGGCCTGTCTATTAAGGAAATTGTATTAATAATTAATAACCTTCCATGGGCTTCCCTGGTGGTGCAGGGGTTGAGAGTCCGCCTGCCGGTGCAGGCGACACAGGTTCGAGCCCTGGTCCGGGAAGATCCCACATGCCGCAGAGCAACTGAGCCTGTGCGCCACAACTGTTGAGCCTGTGCTGTAGAGCCTGCGAGCCGCAGCTACTGAGCCCACACACCACAGCTACTGAGCCCACGTGCCACAACTACTGAGCCTGTGTGCCACAGCTGCTGAGGCCCACACGCCTAGAGCCCATGCTGCACAACAAGGGAAGCCACTGCGATGAGAAGCCTGTGCACTGCAACAAAGAGTGGCCCCCGCTCGCTGCAACTAGAGAAAGCCAACGTGCAGCAGCAAAGACCCAACACAACCAAAAATAAATAAATAAAAATAAAAATAAAAACAAAAAAACCTTCCAAAACACAAGTTACCAGGGCCAGATGGATTTACTGGCGAATTCTACCAAACATTTAAGGAAGAGATAACAGTTTTCTACAGTCTCTTGCAGATGATAGAAACAGAGGGAATACTTCCTAACTCCTTCTCTAAGACCAGCATTCAACGTTAACCTACCTAGTAACAAAACCAGACAAAGACGCTACAAGAAAAGTACAGTATGTCTCGTGAACAGAGATGTAAAATCCTCAACAAAATGTTAGCAAATTGAATGCAACAATGTATAAAAAGAATTATACGCCACGATGAAGTGAGATTTTTCCCAGGTATGCAAGGCTAGTTTAACATTTGAAAATCAATTAATGTAAAATCTACCACGTCAATAAGCTAAAGAAGCAAAAAGCACATGGTCATATCAGTGGACGCAGAAAAAGCACTTGATAAAATCTAATACTCATTCATCATAAAAACCCTCAATAAACTAGGAATAGAGGAGAATTTCCTAAACTTGATATAGGATGTCTACAAAAGCCCTACAGCTAACATCATACTTAAAGCTTTCTCGCTAAGATTAGGGACAAGGCAAGGATGTCCTCTGTCACCACTCCTTTTCAGCATCATACTAGAAGTCCTAGCTAATGCAACAAGGCAAGAAAAGGAAGTAAGAGGTATACAGGCTGGGAAGGAAGAAATAAAACTTTCTTTGTTCACAGAACACATGGTTATCTGTGTAGAAGAAATGAAAGAATCAACAAAAAAACTGGAACTAGTAAACTGTTATAGCAAGGTTACAGAATACAAGGTTAATATACAAAAGTCAATCACCTTCCTATATATTCGCAATGAACAAGTGGAATTTGAAATTTAAGATGTATTAACGTCCCCCCAAAATGAAGTGCTTATATAGCTAACAAAATATGTACAAGATCTATATGAGGAAAGCCACAAAATTCTGTTAAAGCAAGCCATGCTAATGGGTAGGAAGACTCAATATTGTCAAAATATCAGTGCTGGGCTTCCCTGGTGGCGCAGTGCTTGAGAGTCCGCCTGCCGATGCAGGAGACGCGGGTTCGTGCCCCGTTTCGGGAAGATCCCACATGCCGCGGAGCGGCTGGGCCCGTGAGCCATGGCCACTGAGCCTGCGCGTCCGGAGCCTGTGCTCCGCAAATGGGAGAGGCCACAACAGTGAGAGGCCCGCATAACGCAAGAAAAAAAAAAAAAAAATCAGTGCTTCCCAACTTGATTTACAGATTCAGTGCAATCTCCATCAAAATCTCAGCAAGTTTCTTTTACGGATGTTGAAAAACTGATTCTGAAATTTATGTGGAGGCAAAAGACCTAGAATAGCCGACTCAGTATTGAAGGAGACGATGAAAGTTAGAGGAATGACGCTACCCAACGTCAAGACTTAATTGGCCAAAGAAAAGACATAGAGATCAATGGAACAGAATAGAGAACCCAGAAATAAACCCACAGAAATGTGATCAACTGATTTTTCACAAAGGGACAAAGGTCATACGATGGAACAAAGATAGTCTTTTCAACAGATGCTGCTGGAACAACTGGATGTCCACATGCAAAAAACCCCAGCAATCTAGACACAGATTTTACACCCTTCACAAAAACTAACTCAAAAATGGATCACAGACCTACATCTAAAATGCGAAACTATAAAACTACAAGAAAATCTAGGGGAAAATCTAGATGACCTTGGGTACGGTGATGACTTTTTAGACACAATGCCAAAGAAGACAGTCTGTGAAAGAAAGAATTGATAAGGTGCACTTCATTAAAAATATAAAATTCAGCTTTATGAAAAGCAATGTCAAGAGAATGAGAAGATAAGCCAGAGACTGGGAGAAGATATGTACAAGATACATGATAAAGGGCTGTTGTCCAAAATATACATTGTTAAAAATTTAATATTGTTAAAAAATTGTTAAAATTTTAATATTGTTAAAATTTCACAATAAGAAAGAAACAACCTGATTTTAAAAAAGGGTCAAAGATCTGAACTGTCGCCTCATCAAAAAAAATAGATGGCAAAAAAACACATGAAAAGATGCGCGGCATCTTTGGTCCTCAAGGAAATGCAAATTAAGACAACAATGAGAGGGAATTCCAGTGGTTAAGACTCCGAGCTTTCACTGCCGAGGGTTCGGGTTCTATCCCTGGTCGGCGAACTAAGATCCCACAAGCTGTGAGGCGTGGCCAAAAACAAACAAACAAAAAAACAAAAAACCCCCGAAATACCATTACACACCCACCAGAATGACCAAACTCAGAGCACTGACAGCACCAGGTGCTGGTGAGGTTGTGGAGCAACAGGAACTCTCATCATTGATGGAGGGGATGCCGCATGGTGCAGCCACTTTGGAGGACAGTTGGGCAGTTTCTAATGAAACCAAACGTACTCCTACCTTAGGATTCAGCAATCATACTCCTTGGTGTTTACCCAAGGCATTAAAATCTTGTGTCTACATAAAAACCTGCACATAGATGTTTTATAGCGGCTTTAGTCATAATTTATTCAAAACCTGAGAGCAACCAAGATGGCCTTCAGGAGATACAACTAGACAATGGAATGTTATCTGGTGCTAAAAAGAAATGAACTGTCGAGCCGCGAAAAGACATGGAAGAAACTCAACTGCATATGACGAAGTGAGAGAAGCCAGTCTGAAGAGGCTACAAAACTGTATGATTCCAACCGTACGACGTTCTGGAAAAGGCAAAACTATGGAGACAGTGAACAGGTCAGTGGCTGGGCTTCCCTGGTGGCGCAGCGGTTGAGAGTCCGCCTGCCGATGCGGGGGATGAGGGTTCGTGCCCCGGTCCGGGCGGATGCCACATGCTGCAGAGTGGCTGGGCCCATGAGCCATGGCTGCTGAGCCTGCACATCCGGAGCCTGTGCTCCGCAACGGGAGAGGCCACGACAGTGAGAGGCCAAAAAAAAAAAAAAAAAAAAAAAAAAAAAAAAAGATCAGAGGTTGCCAGGAGTTGGGGGGCGGAGGGATGAATAGGGAGAACCCAGGATTTTTAGGGCAGTGACAGTACTGTATGTGGCACCACAATGATGGGTAAAGGCCACGTCCATAGAATGTACACCACCAAGAGTGAACCCCAGTGTTAGCTATGGATTCTGGGTGGTAATGATGGGCCCATGTGCGTTCATCAGTTGTGGTAAGCGGACCACCCTGGCGCGGAATGTCAATAGTGGGGGAGGTGGGGGGCAGGGGAAATTCTGGAAAGCTTTGTACCTTGCACTCAGTTTTGCTGTGAACCTAAAACTGCTCTAAAATATGAAGTCTGTGTTGAAAAATTATATACAACAGCAAATGAGCAGTGTATTCCCACAGTGGAAGCAAGAGTGGCCGTGTTAGAGACAGTGTCCTGAAACTCTCAGGAGTGCCACAGTGGAGTCAGGCAGAGCAGCCAGGGCTGGGCTCACGCCATGGCACCAGCAGGCAAGCAGATGGACAGTGCGGCCTGCCCACAGCACTCTCATTGGGTGTCCACCGCTGCTGTGACAAATTAGTGCAAACCGAGGGGCTTAAAGCAGCCCAGAATTATTCTCTTACAGTTCTGGAGGCCAGAATCGCGAAATGGGTCTTGCTGGGTTAAAATCAGGGTGTCGGCAGGGCTTCGTTCTTCCCAGAGGCCCTGAGGGAGAGCCCTTTTCTGGCCTTTTCCAGCTTCCAGAGGCCACCTTGCCCTTGTATTTTGAAGCCAGCAATGCCAGCGGAGGCCTCCTCCCCTCACATTGCTTGACTCTCTTTCCTGCCTCTGTCTTCCGTTTACAAGGACCCTTGTGATTACAATGGGTCCAACCAGATAATCCAGAACCATCTCTCCATCTCAAGGTTAGCTGGCTAACAGCCTTAATTCCATCTGCAACCCTGGTTCCCCCTTGCCAGGTAATGTAATATATTCACAGGTTCGTGGGATTAGGGTACGCACATGTAAAGAGGGCCGTTACACACCATACAAATCTACTGAGCGGTAAAAAGGAACAGACTATCAAGCCAGCCAGTGATGCGGGTGAGGGAAAGAAGCCAGGCACCAGAGAACACCTACTATCTTATTAATCGGGAGGGCTAGAACCAAATGTGTTTGTGATCCATTGCTGCGTCGCAAATTACCCCAAAACTAGGTGGCTCAGTCTAACACACATTTATTATGTCAGGCTTTCTGTGGGTCAGGGACCTGTGCACAGCTGGGCTGGCTTCTCTGCTCCGGGGCCTCACGGGCACTGCTGTCCATGTGGAGGCTGGGCTGCAGTCATCCCAAGGCTCTGAACTCCGAGCTCGTGCACACGGCTGTTGTCAGGATTTGGTTCCTGGCTGGTTCTAGGCCAGAGGCCACCCTCAGTCCCTGCCACGTGGGCTCCTGGATCTGGCAGCTTGTGTGCAAGCCGGAAAGCCAGCAGAGAGAGTCTCCTAGCAAGACGGAAGTCAGGATCCTCTGTAACCTGGTCACAGAAGGGACGTGCTGCCCACATTGCACTGGTGAGAGCAAGTCGCTGAGTTCAGTCTGTGTTCAGGGTGTGAGCATCTTTGAGAAGCCAAAGTGACTGGAGACTTCAGCCCATCAGGTGCCTTTGGCGGGGGAAGGGGAGGGGGGAGACCGAGGGGCACGAGGAAGTTTGGGGGTGTGAAAAGGCCCTGTGCCTCGATTATGCTGGTCCTTACACAGCGTGTACATTTGTCTAGCCCCGCCGTATACACAAAATGGCACATTTCTGATAGTAAATTAAACCGCAGCCGTAAAATATTATTTGGTGAATTCAGGACTTTTTAAGGCTGAGTTGGCCAGTCGCGCCTGTACATTGACTGGGCGCGTAAGGTTGCAGGACGAGCGGACGGGGCATCATATATTCTCTGTCAAGGGCACTGCACGTGAGGAGTCGCGTATGACCCTGAGGGCGAACACCTCCTTGAATCGCACGCTGGCTCCCTGGCTTCCTCCCTCAGGTCCCAGCCCTTTCCCTGCTGTGAGTTGCTTGAGACGCTCACTCCCTGGGCCCTCCAAGGAGAGCCCAGACCAGGAAGATGGGCCAGAGACACACAGGAGACAGAGGACAGGCTGAGGTAAGGACAGAGCCTGAGTGCCAGGGTCAGTCCTGTGTCTCCAGACAGGGCAGAGGTGATGGGACCAGAGAGAAGCCGAGTGGAGGTGCTCAAGCCAGAGGGAACCCGAGCCCCTCCCCGCTGTACCATAGTGACCGCAGGAGCAGCAAAGAGAAATTAAGCCTCAGTCCCTTCCTGGAAACCACGCAAACCTTCCTCCAAGAAGGACCAGCCCAACCAGGAAGTCAGAAAATGCGCAGGAAGGAATCCAGCAGAACCCCAGACACCGTCGCTGGAGGTGAGGGTCAGCCCTGCAGTAGCTGGGGCCACCGGGACAAGGCCAGCCACACCCAGCAGGAAGTGCTTGCCCATGCCGGCCTCGGCTGAGGCCACACGCTGTGTAGGCTGAGTCTTGGCAGCCACGCGAGGCACCTGCAGCCCATGACTGCCGCTCAGACGTGGAAACGAGCCTCCACGGCCTGGTGGACACCAGCCCGCATGTCAGCCTCCAGCCCAGGCTCCATCCCGACACTCGATTAAAGCGACACAACTCACCTTAGGTCCCGGGACTGGCCTTGCACTGACTTCCAGCTCTAAAGAGAAGCCAACAAAAACTGTCATCGGAAACATGAGAAAAGACATCCGTGAAGGGGATGAGTTTGAGAAATCCTAGTGAGCGCAGACACTGTGAGAATTAGGAGAACGTCTTAATTCCTCTCTTGAGAGGCTTCAGCCCCGCCGGGGAAAGAACCATCGGGGCCCAGGAAAGCCCACCGGGGTTAAGAGCATGATAAGGACTGAACACGGCCGGCAGTCAGGCTGGCAAAGTGGGCAGTAGGCTGGGACAGCTACCAGAGCTCCCAGGAGAACAAAGTGGCACTGCAGGAGAAGGGGCAGGGCCCAGGGCTAAGCCTGCAGGTGACGAGTGGGAGGAATTCCAGGTGCCAACAGACGGAAGGCCAGTGCACCGGCAGGTGAAAACCGCCCTGGACTGAACCCAAGGCCCAGGTGCAGGGACAGGAGCTCACACTGGACACCTCCACGGGGATAAGACCGAGAAGAAAAAGCTACGATGCTGGAGCAGACAAGGAAAACAAACAAAACCCATGTCCTATAAAGGAACCAGAGCCAAGCGTGTGACATTCGTTTCCTCCAACCATGTGGGATTCATGGTTGACTTTTTTTTTTTTTTTTTCCTTTGAACACTTTGAATGTATTGGCCTTCTGTCTTCTGGCCTCCACAGTTTCTAATGAGAAATGTGCTGAAAATCTTATTGAAGATCCTTTGTATGTGGTGATTTGCTTCTCTCTTGCTGCTTTCCAGATTCTTTGGCTTTTGATTATCCTGTGATCGTTTGCTATAATGTGTCTCAGTGTAGGTCTCTTTGACTTCCTCATACTTGGAGTTCCTTGAGTTTCTTGGATGTATATATTCATCCAGTTTGGAAACTTTTCAGCCATTATTTCTTCAGATATATTCTCCGCCTCTTTCTCTCTCTTCTGTTTCTGTGACGCCCACAATGCATGTATTGGTCCTTTTGATGTTGTCCCACAGGTTCCTTAGGCTTTGTTTGCTTTTCTTCCGTCTTTCATTTCTGTTCCTCAGCCTCCATAGTTTCCATCGTCCTCTTTTCAAAATCACTGATTGTTTTTTCTCCCTGCTCACATTTGCCTTTCAATCCCTCTAGTGAATTATTTATTTCAGTTATTGTGTTTTTTAGCTCCCGGTTTTCTTTTCTGATTTCTTGTTTTCTAGTTCTTTGTGGATACTTGCATTTTGTTCACACATCATTTTCTCGACTTTCTCCACATCTTCTTTTAGTTCTTTGAGCATCTTTTAACACAGTTTTTTAAGTGTCTTGGTAGTATACCTGCTATCATGTGTTTTTAAGGAACAGTTTGTTTTTCCTGTCAATGGGCCATACTTTCTCGTTTCTATGTGTGCCTTGTGAATTTTTGGTAAACCCTGAATATTTGAGTCTAATAATGTGTTAACTCTGGAAATCACATTCTGTCTCTTTCCCAGAGTTTTCTGTTTATTGTTGCCATTGTTTATTGGTTTTGTTTTGTGTTTTTTTTTATTGTTGTGTGCTATCTTTGTGCTGAGAATCAGCCTGAGGTGTAAACTTAAGGTCTCAAGTCTTTTCTGAGACTTTCCCTTGTGGATGCTGCCACAGGGATGGAGGTGGGGGACAGGTACCTGTTACTGTGCTCAGTGCTGAAGTGGCCAGAAATTAACACAGTTTTACATCAGAGTCTCCCCTAGAGACTGCAAGTCTCGACAGACTCCAGAGTTACAGGAGAGCTCCATCACAGTCCTGCCAGTGCGACAGTGGTCTGGACGGGGAGGTAGGCTCCTGGGGCTTCCTACTCCACCGTCTTCCCCGACTTCAAAATATGTTACTTTTGTTCTTTTTGCTGCTATGTGTGCAGGAAAATGGTAACTCCTTCTCTTTTGCGTGGTCTTTGAATGACCTGTATTCACATTTGGTTGTGCTCACTTTTCTCTCTCTCTCTCTGTCCTTTTAATACCACTCCAGTAAACTTTCTGAGTATACGTCCCCAGGTATTTATGAAGGGATCCTCTTTCTTGATACTGTCTAAGAAACCTCTTATAACTTCTCCAGTTCAGCCCAGTGGCTCTAAGAAAATTTCAAACACGTAAACATATACAAAAGTAGAGAGGTGGGACGTCCCTGGAGGTCCAGTGGCTGAGACTTCGCCTTCTAGTGCAGGGGGTGCGGGTTCGATCCCTGGTCAGGGAATTAAGATCCCACATGCCTCGGGGCCGGAAAACCAAAACATAAAACAGAAGCAGTATTTTAACAAATTCAATAAAGACTTTAAAAATGGTCCACATCAAAAAAAAAAAAAATCTTCAAAACTAGAGAGGATGGTATAATGAGTCTCCAGGATCCCATCACCAGCTTCACCAGTGATCAACTTGTAGCCAATCTCCCTTCACCCAGACCCCACCCACTTCCCTATGTCCCATATTATTTTTATAAATTTATTTATTTATATATTTATTTTTGGCTGTATTAGGTCTTCGTTGCTGCGTGCAGGCTTTCTCTAGTTGCAGTGAGCAGGGGTTACTCTTTGTTGTGATGCATGGGCTTCTCATCGTGGTGGCTTCTCTTGTTGCGGAGCATGGGCTCTAGGCGCGTGGGCTTCAGTGGTTGTGGCATGCGGGCTCAGTGGTTGTGGCATGCGGGCTCAGTAGTTGTGGCTCGCGGGCTCTGGAGTGCAGGTGCAGTAGTTGTGGTGCGTGGACTTAGTTGCTCCACGGCATGTGGGATCTTCCCAGACCAGGGCTCAAACCCATGTCCCCTGCATTGGCAGACAGATTCTTAACCACTGTGCCACCGGGGAAGTCCCTCCCATATTATTCTGAAGCAAATTCCAGGCATTGTATCATTTAATCTTTAACTGTTTCAATAGATACTTCTAAAAAGATGAGGCCTCTTTAAATTAACCACAATACCATCATAGCATTAAAAAAAGAAATCCTTAATATTGAATATTCAAAATCCATAAACGAAGCTTTTCAATCATTAATTTGAATTAGAATCCAAATAAGATCAATACTCTGCAATCAGTTGTATCTTTAAGTCCCTTTCAACCCATAGGTTCCCTCCCTGTGTGATCACTTTTCCGGTGGCAAAATGCTCCTCAGATGCTGTGCATTGGATTCCCCGCGGGATCTTGCTTTTTTTAAAAATTTTAGTATTTTTTTAAATTGAAGCATAGCTGATTTACAATGTTGTGTTAATTTCTGCTTCACAGCAAAGTGATTCCGGCACGCAAACATATATATATATATATATATATATATATTTTTTTTTTAAATATTTCTTTCCATGCTGGTTTATCACAGGAGACTGAACACAGTTCCCTGTGCTCTACAGCAGGACCTTGTTGTTTATCCATTCTGTATATAATAGCTTAGATCCGCTAACCCCACACTCCCACTCACTCCAGCCCTCCCTCAACCTCCTCCCCCTTGACAACCACAAGTCTTTTATCTCTGTCTGTTGTCTGTTTCTGTTTCGTAGATAGGATCATTTGTGTCATATTTTAGATTGCACATATAAATGATGTCATATACTTGTCTTTCTCTTTCTGACTTACTGTACTTTGTAGGACAATCTCTAGTTGCATCCATGTTGCTGCAAATGGCATTCTTTTATTCTTTTTTTTTTTTTTTTTTTTTTT
>NW_006792080.1:0-32487 GCF_000442215.2 Lipotes vexillifer | reverse complement strand
AAAATGGCATTTTTTTTTTTTTTTTTTTTTTTTTTTTTTTTTTACTTTCTGGCCGCACCCTGTGGCACGTGGGATCTTAGTTCCCCAACCAGGGGTCGAACCCGTGCCCCCTGCATTGGAAGCACGCAGTCTTAACCACTGGACCACCAGGGAAGTCCTATTACATTCTTTTTTATGGCTGAGTAGTATTCTGTTGTATATATGCAACACATCTTTATCCATTTGTCTGTCCATGGACACTTAGGTTGTTTCCATGTCTTGGCTGTTGTGAACAGTGCTGCTCTGAACATGGGGATGCATGTATCTCTTTGGATTAGACTTTTGTCTGGATATATGCCCAGGAGTGGGATTGCTGGATCACATGGTTGCTCTATTTTTAGCTTTCTGAGGATCTTCCTTACTGCTCTCCACAGTGGCTGCAGCAGCTTGCATTCCCTCCCACAGTGTAGGAGGGTTCCCGGGGATCTTGGTAAGTGAAGTCTCTAGTTGGGCAGGTCCTGGATGGGGCCTGGACCCTGCGGCTCTGACAGATGTGCCGGTGATGTGCACGCTGGTCTGAAAGGACCGACACTGAGCAGTGTGTCCCTCATGCGCTGCATTTCCTGAGACTTTTCTCCTTTACCAGTGGGATCTGGTGCAAGAGGAAAGCCTGTGACCCAACAGCTTGACATTTAAAGGGAACTAGTGGGGAAAAGGTACCTTTTTATCTCAATTACCTGGAGAAGAAATAGAACAATAAAATTACCCCCCGGTCCCCAACCTGGTCGACGTAGCAGAGGTGCCGGCTGTAGGGTCACTCGTGGGTCCAGGCACTGGACGTAGAGGAAAGCTTTACACAACAGGCTAGAACCGAGCGCAGCCTTGCACCCTTAGGAGATGCATCCCTGACCCCAAGCGCACCCGCCCTTTTGGTGGGCACTCAGGGTCGGAGGGGGGTCCGGCCTCTGTTATTGTCCCGGGCAACCTGCGTGCACCCCACAAGGGCCCGGGGGGAGGGTATGTGTCAGCTGCATGTGGCCTCTCAGGCCATCCGCCTCTGAGAGCCCAGGAGAGCTGGCCAGACCAGGTCAGGATCCCTCATGGTCAGGCTTCTGGCCTCAGCCCCACAGCCATGGGGCTGCAGCCCGGGAGGCCACTGGGACGCTGAGGCCCGTAACCCTGTGACGGTGTGTGTGACAGACCGGTGGCCCCCAGTGGGCAAAGGAGCAGCAGCCCATGGCACTTGGCCTATAAATGAGAAAATGTCAGTAGGTTCCATCAGCCAATGGGCAGAGCCACAAAATCACCGTAGGGGTAAGGGACACCTCTAGGCCTCCCGGCACTGCTGGCTGAGTGGCCGATGTCCTGCTTCCTCTGGCCAGGACTTGCATGCAGCCGCCCATGCAGGATGGCCCCACGACCACCCTAAGAGCCAGGATTCCTGCTCCAGAAACCCCAGCATACAATGGTCAGTGTCTGCCATGATCGTGAAAGATTTAAACAACTTTTCAATATATTATTTCATGTAAAAGTTGATTGTTGCTCTCCTGTTCCTAAGAGAATTGAAAACATGTCGTCACAAAGCCCTGTCCTGTCAATGCCCATAGCAGCATTATTCCCAAGAGCCTAAAGGTGGGATGTACCCAGATGTCCAGTGGCGAAGAATCCGTCAGCAACGTGTGGCCTCTGCACGCAGCGCACTGCTGCAGAGTCATAAATGGGCCCCAGCGGTCACAGGAAGGAGGGAAGCTCTGATAGGCGCTACAGCACGGACAGACCTGAAAACATTATTCTGAATCAAAGAGCCAGACACAAAGGGACAAATGTCGTGTGGCTCCATGTTAACGAGATATCCAGGAGGCAAAGTAGGGGAGACGGAAGAGTGGGAGTGACTGCCTGGGTTTCTCCCCAGGTGGTGAAAATGTTCTAAAATTAGATTATGGTGATGGTTGTACACCTTTGCAACTCTACTGAAAACAACTGAATTGTACACTTGAAAAGAATTTTATGGTGAATTATATACCTCAATAAGGCTGGTTTTTGTTTTTGTTTTTGTTTTTTTTAGTGTGGATTGTTAAAGATCTTACATTTTCCTCCTGCATCTCTCCAGCGCCTCTGACCCTGGGCCTCACCCAGCCCTCAGCATGCGGCAGAGGCCAGCAGGCTCAGAGAGGTGCTGGTCCCCCATCCAGGGACCGGGAGGTCAGCCAGCTGAAGCAGTGGATCAACACGCTGATGATGTCCGTCGCCAAGGAGGAGGAGACAGCCGCGGAGCTGGAGCTCAAAGCTCGCATCTTCCATTTTGGCGAGTACAAGGGTGATCAGGAGGTAGGGCCTCTGGATGGACAGATGGCTGCCTGTGGGCTGTGGTGGGCAGAGGGCATGTGGCCACAGGGTGGGAGGGTGGGGACATTCATGGGCACCTGCTGGGATGGGGCCCAGTGCCCAGAGCTTGGACGGTGGGAGAGCGAAGCCCCGGGGACGCGGTGCTCTGGGGCTGCCATGGCCCCTTGCCAGCATCCGGGCTCTGGGCCTGACCCAGGGGCACCACTGGACAAGGCCGTTGGCCTCAAACCGGAACCAGCCATGTATTCACGCCCCGTGGACAGGCAGCTCCCCGACACACCTCCTCTATCCCTTGCTTCCTTCAGTGACTACATCAGCTTCTTAAACACACACAGTGTGTCTGGAAGTGATCCTGCCAGGAGGAGGGCAGGCACGTCCCCAGCCAGGCTGGGAGGGGAGAGAATTCTGAGGGCACAGAGGCCAGGGATGTGTCCTGGGACCGGGCACACCCCTCCTGACAGCGTGCCCGGGGCCCAGGGTGTGCACCTGGCTCCCTAGTTCATTCAAATTCCTGTTGAATGCCTACTGTGCGCCAGGCACCAGGCCAGGTACATGGGACTCCCTGAGTGCAGGCCAGGCGTCCGCGCCTCCTGCAGACTAGTGGGCGCTGGCTGTACCCTGTGCCTGGCCTGTGCCTGCTGTTCCTCTTGTAACCACCCCGTGGGACAGCGGTTGTTGAGTTTCCTGAATGCCAGGACAGGCTGAGAGAGGGGAGTCCACCTGCCCAGGGCTACAAAGAAAGCAGGTCACAGAATGTGTTCCTGGGGGGAGCTTAGGTCAGCGCGGGGGCAGAACAAGGTGGGCTCCTGGAATAGGGGACTGGGCCTCAGTGGGCACCCCGAGGCCCAGACATGAGCCCCAGTAAGTGACGGGACTCAGGATCTGGCTGACCACGAGAGGGCCAAGGGGTCAGGCATTCTGGCCAAGAGAAGTCCAGGCGTCCAGTTGTGGCCCCCCCCCCCAACTTCCCGAGCCCCACTGCCTGCCGGGCAGGGCCCTGGGAGGTCAAACAAGCCACAGTGAGAGGTCTGGCAGGCTGTGGCATGGGGCCAGCCCAGGCCCGCGTGGCCACACTGGAGGGGGGCCTCCCGCCTCGTAGGACAAGCTGCTGGAGAGCCTGAACCGCAAGGTGCTGGACGTGTACCGGCACTGTGTCGGCAGCCAGCAGGAGTCCAGCCTGGGCACCGTGAAGATGCTGGCCGCCGTCGAGCACCAGCTGAACGAGCTGCTCGAGAACCTGGAGCGGGTGCCCCCGGTGAGGGTCGAGCAGGCCGAGAAAGCCAAAGAGAAGGAGCGCCGTTTGAGGTGAGGTCCCACCGTTCGTGCAGCTGCCTCTCAGCGGGAGGACCCGGGGGGCGAGGGCCCCTCACACCCCTGCCCCGGCTCTGGGCTGGCACTGAGGACAGAGGTCGGATGCGGCCCTGCCCGCGGAGCTCCTGAGCCAGCGGCAGGACCTGGTGCGGCATGCTGAGGGAGGGGAGCTGGGATCTGGGGGCGTCTGGGGGTCCAGACGGGGCGGCACACTCCGCCCGATGGAGAAAGTCCGTGTTTGGGAGTGGGGCGTGTGGTGGCGTCAGGGGGCCTGGGAGCCAAAGTGAGGGTGCGGCCAGCCGGCCTCGCCTCCGGGGACAAGGGACGGTGGCAGGCACTCTGCTGGCTGGACTGGAGGGGAGAGGAGCTGCACTGCCAGAGCCCGGGGTGGGGGCGGTGGAGGGGGACGGCGCCCGCTCGGGAGCAGCTGAGGGGAGCCTAGGTCGGCAGGGGACGCCCGGCTCTGAAGGGAGGCCCGTGGAGCTCCCCACAGGCCCAGTGGGGTGCAGGCCAGTCCCTGGCCACCTGGTTCATTCGGTCCTAGCAGAGCCCCGAGACACGGTCACCTGCAAGCAGCCATGTCTCTGCCGCGTGCACAAGGGCTCTTCCTGTGTGTCCCTGGGCCCTGCTGGAGCGGGCACTGGACAAAGGTTTGACGGCCACAAGTACAGAGGATGACACGGGACTCTAGAGCTTGCTGGGGCCTGGGCCTTCGAGGGTGGCAGTGGGGGAGTGGATCGGTGACCAGGGATGATGAGCTAGGAAGTCGGGTCCCCCGGGGGGATGAGCCCAGGGCCGCGACCCACAAGGAGCGAGCGTCAGAAGCCAGGCCCTGCCCCCTGGCAGGGAGGTGGGGAGGAGTGGACGGTTTTCTCAGAAGATGGAGGGCTGTGGCCTGGGGGCCGCGTGGGAGGGAGCTGGTGACTCGGTGGCCTGCCCTGGGCCTCTGGTCATGAGCCCCTCCCCTCCTGCCCCCCAGACTCCGGGAAGAGAAGCTACAGCTGCAAAAGCAGCTGCAGGAGGAACGCGTGCAGCGGGCCCAGGCCCGGGCCCAGGCCGAGGTCAAAAGGAAGGTGGGCGGGGGGGCCCTGGCGTCGGGATGCGTGGTCCCTAAAGCAGGCCTGAGCCTCAGCACGGCCCCAAGGACAAATGAGGACACTGTGGGGTCTCCCGTAATCCTCGCGGCAGGAGGGACGGGCCCTTCAGCCTGGCGTTTCCCCTGAGCTTCCAGGTTTCCCCCCTTCTCTCCCCACGCCCGGCTCATCCCAGGGGGCGGGCCCGGTCCAGGCTGGTTAGACTTCCTCCCCCGCAGCGCTCACAGTGGCCCCGGCCCGCCCACTGACCACGAGTGGCCACAAGTGACCAGAGAGGCTGGCATGGGCCCTGGGCTCCTGGCGCGCTCGGGCCAGGTGTCCAGACCTCGGCGCTGGGGCTCTGCGGTCAGGGCGCAGGCTCACGGCGTGCCTGTCTCCACAGAGGGGCAGGAGGCTGGTGTGCCGCTCGCGGCCGCCTGCCCTGCAGAGCAAGGAGGCGCCCAGGCACGAGCTGGCGGACAAGGACAAGGTGGAACGGCTGTTCTTCACGTAGCCCACGGGCCACCTGCTGCCTAAGGAGAAGCACAGGCGGCAGGGCTGACGCCCCAGGACACGCCAGCGCTGGCACCATGCCCCCCGCTCCCACGCTGTCCCTTCAGTCTCACGCGAAATAAAAGCTATGTCACTCTGGTACCTCGAGGCCTGTTTCAGGAGGCAGACGCTCTAGCAAAATGTCAGTCTCCCCTCATTCGTCTCATATCACGACTGCACATCTCATATCATGATGTGAGAGAGGAGCCCATTTTGCATGTCAATTCAATTAGCTGCTGAGACAGACAGTTCCTTCCTAAGGTGAGGGTTGGAATAAACCCCAGCTCCATCCTGAGATGAGGTGTAGGATCCAACCCAGTTCCGCCCTGAGGTGAGGTGTGGGATAAAACCCAGAACTACCTGAGATGAGATGTGAGACCAACCCCAGTTCCACCTTGAGGTGAGATTTGGCATCAACCCTGTCTCTACCCTGTTGTGAAATGTGGGATAAACCTTAGCTCCAACCTGGGGTGAGATGTGGGATCAACCCTAGTCCCCACGGAGCTGAGGTGTGAGAATGACCCGAGTTCTACGTGAGATGAGTATAAATGTGGGATAAACCTTAGCTCCAACCTGGGGTGAGATGTGGGATCAACCCTAGTCCCCACGGAGCTGAGGTGTGAGAATGACCCGAGTTCTACGTGAGATGAGTATAAATGTGAGATTAAACCCTGTTCTGCCTGAGGTAAGGCGTGGAATCAACTAGGGTGAGTTGGGGGACCACCTGCAGCTCCATCCTGAGGTGAGGTGTTGGGTCGAACACTGTTGCACCCTAACTGGAGGAGGTGTGGAATCGGCCACAGCTTTTCACCGTGGTGAGGTGTGGAAACAGCCCAGGTTGAACCTGAGTTGAGGTGTGGGATCCACACGAGCTCCACCCTGGACAGAGGTGTGGGATTAACCCCACGTCAACCCTGAGGTGAGATGTGGGATCAACTCCGTTTCCACCTTGAGGTGAGGTGTGGGATCAGTCCCCTCTCTCTGTGAGGTGAGATATGGGATCCACCCCATTTCTCCCCTGATAGGAGATGTAGGATCAACCCCAGCTGCACCCAATTTGACGTGTGGAACCAACCCCAAGTTCCACACTGATATGAGATGTGCAGTCAACCCTAGCTCCCCACTGAGTGAGGTGTTGAATCAACCCACATTCCACCCTGAGGCGAGATGGATCCGCCGCAGCTCTGCCATGTGGTGCGGTGTGGGATTAACTCCAGCTCACCTGGAGGTGAGGTTTTGCATCAACCCCAGCACCATCTGGAGTTGAGGTGTGAAATCAACCCCGGTTCCACCTGAGGCGAGATGTGAGATCAACCAGAGTTCTACGTGGGGTGAGATGAGTTAAACCTCAGTCCTCCCTGAGGTGAGGTGTGGAATCAACTGCAGTTCCACCTTGACTTGAGGTGTGGGATGAACCCCAGTTCTACCCTGGGGAGAGGTGTTGCATCAGCTCCAGCTCCACCTTCAGGTGATATGTGGGATAAGCCCAGTTCCACCTGATGTGAGGTCTGTGGTCAATCCAGTTTCACTCTGGGTGAGGTGTGGGACCAACTGCATTTTCATTCTGGAGTGATGTATGAGGTCACCCCAGGTCCATCTGTATGTGAGACATGGTTGGCTAGCCCAGAGTGACCGGGCAAGAGCTGTCTGTTGGATGGAGCGGAATGAATATACATAGAGTGTTTATTGCAGACACTGAGTGTGCCTGGATTGAATGCTGAATTAAAAAGTTTTCTTTCTAAAGAGTAAAAATTGGAATTTTCAAAGTGAGCGTATCTGAGAAGTTGGTCATTTGCACACATCATCTGTAAATAGCGGTTTTTAAATGCACACAGTGAGGGTGCAGGTAGGTATATCTGAATGGTACTGCGTGAGTCACAAGGCGCGAAGGCTGGATTGCGCAGAGCGTGGGTGGAAACAGTGGCTGTTGGATAAGTCCTGAGACTCCCTCTGGCAGGTGTCCTCGCTGGGTGGGGATGGGTGCGATGGGTGGGGAACATGAAGGCACGGGGTCGGGTCAGATCTTAGAGGAGCTGCCAAACAGCTCTGTCCCTGTTCCTTCCCTGTCCAGGAAAGGGAAACCCCAGAACATTGAGAGGAGAATCAGGAGGCAAGAGGTCTCTGGGTCACAAATGGGACTGCTTGTATGTTATTTTAGGGTCCATTTTGTTACTGTGTGTTTTCACTAAGAAATCACCAATTTCCTCTAGATCTGTGGTTTGATGCAATATGTTTCTCTTATTCTACAGAATTGTCACATTCAGTGAACAAATACTGATACTTTATTATTAACGGAAATCCATATTTTATTCAGTTTACCTTTTCTGTTCCAGTATCCCACCCAGGGCACCACATGGCACGTAGTCGGCGTGTCTGTTTAGTCTCTTCTGGGCTTTGACAGTTTCTCAGACTCACCTTGTTTCTGTGACCTTGACAGTGTGGAGGAGGGCTGCTCGGGTTGGTGTTTTTCTTGTGATTAGACTGGGGTTATGTGTCTTGAGGAGGCAGAGCACAGAGGTCAGGTGCTTTCTCATCACTTTATATTAAGGGAATAGGCATCAAGGCAACTTATCACTGTTAATCTTACTTGGCCTCCTGGCTAAGTTATTATTTGTCGGCTTTCCCACAGTGAAGTTACTTGTTTCCCTGTGTCCATACTGTGTGTCTTCTCTTGGATGAACTTAGTTTGGGCAACCCACACTTCTGTAGAAGGGAGTTATCTTCACCTCCTTGATGGATGGCTGAGTGTCTGCATCAAATACTTGGATTCTTCTGCATAGGAGATTTTTATTCAATCTGATTTTAAAAAAGAAACCTATGCAATCACTTATTTTTTTCCCCCAGTGTGGACACCTGGGTATGGATTTTAAGCTCTTGGTTATAATCCAGCGCTACAGTTTTTGGTTACTCTGTTTATTCCTGCTTTGGCCATTGATTCTTTTCCTTTGGTTCCTGTTTCGTTTGACATCCTTCCATCTCCTTGCAGGAATGATAATTTTTTTTTTTTTTTTGCCTGCTTTGACTGCTTCTTGGGTCCCATTTCTATGAGACCTCTGTGTGCAGGAATTAAATTTGTTTCTTTTTCTCCTATCGATCTGTCTTGTGTCAATTTTATTATTAGTCCAACCACAGGAACTCAGGAGGGAGAGAGGGAAAACGGTCCCCCTCCCCAACAGTATTACTGTCAGCACAGTAATTCAAATTATGTAGAGAGAGTCCTATTTGTCCTCATTTAAAAATGTTAAATATAAAAGTTGAGTTGAATGTTATCTGCCTTTTCTTAAATCTAAACAACAGTATACACACCTAATTATAAAGATTTCTGTGTGGAACTGTCTGTACCCGTAGTAAATGAAAGGTGAGTTTATAATAATGCCTCCAACATGATCCATTCTTACATGGATACTGTACATCTTCCCTTGTGGTCCCGAAACCTGTTCTCTGTGCACCAATGCTGGATTGAATTTTGGAGACCGAGTTTTGGGTGAACTAGAAGTACAGGGAACTATACTCAGTACTCTGTAGCCAAGTTACGACGTCTTGCATTTACGGGGCCTTAACGATCTGATGTCCTAGAAAGAGGGGACTGCACCAGGGTTCCTCTGCGTGTGAGCTGCTCTGCATGCAGGGGCTCCAGGCCGGCCAGTTTCAGGGGCAGCTGCAAAGTGACCCCTTCCAAACCGTGCACTCTCCTGCGCCCTGGACACGGGGGCACGCGTCCCTGTTTGGGAGCCTCTGGTGTCAGCTGGGTTCTCCCCGGCACACGTGGAATTGTGCTTTTGTGGTCGACGCAAAGGTTGGGGCCCTCGGGCACGTTGTAGGGGTGCCCTGAGCTTCCAGGCCTCCTGCAGGAAGGAATACCCTGTGCCCCCCGCCCTTCCTGGGAAGGACCTGCCCGTGATTTTCTGAGCCGAGAATCTGACTCTCTTCTGCTTCACACACAAGCTATTTCTGTGTGTCTTTAAGATACGCTGAATTTTGCAGGAATAAAATAATGAAGTGATTCTAGCGAACCTTGTTCTCATAGTTATTCAGAACTTTACCAAGAATTCTCTGACAGTTTGGAAAATCAAATCTCCTGGTAAAGGGGCTCAGAGTTTCAGAATTGCCAGTAAATACACCAGGATTGCTGTCAGCACAGTAATTCAAATTATGTAGAGAGATTCCTATTTGTCCTCATTTAAAAATGTTAAATATTAAAGTTGAGTTGAATGTTATCTGCATTTTCTTAAATCTAAACTGAAGAAAAATTTAAGCAAGCATCTGATTACTTAGTGTACTTGAAGCCAAACACTCACCCATTAAATTATGTATTATTTTATTTAAATGTGTTTATCTTGAATTCTTCTCTCTGTTGTAACTATAGCTGCATACATACACAATATACATAATTATACTTAAATTATATGTGCAGAGAGATTATGTTATCTCTGCGTCTGATTTCAGAAGGTGAGGGGAGTGTTACAAGGTACTTGATATAAAGGGTGAGGGTCTGACGGGCTGACAGAACCCGCATGACATAGCATTTCATTCCCACTAAGGTGCTAGAATCGAAAAGACAGACGATAACAAGGGGAGAATTGGAACCTTCAAACATCGCTGGTGGGAATGTGAAATGGTGCCACCATTTTGGAAAACAGTCTGGCAGTTCCTCAAAGTGTCAAACATGGAGTCACCATGTGACCCAGCAATTCCACTCCTATGTATAAACCCAAGAGAAAGGAAAACACGTCCACACGAACACCTGTGCACGCATCTTCATAGCAGCATGATTCACAACAGCTCAAAGATGGAAACCACCCAAATTACCATCAGCAGGTAACAGACCACCAGCAGGAGAACAGATACACACAATGTGGTCCATCCACACGATGGAATATTACTCAGCCATGAAAAGGAGTGAAGCACTGACACTCACTACAATGTTGATGAGCCTTGAAAACATGATGCTCAGTGAGAGAGGCCAGGCACAGAAGGACACTCTCTTAGTCTGCTTGGGCTGCCATAGCAAAATACCAGGCTGGGGGCTTCAACAACAGAAACGTATTTCCTACAGCTCTGGAGGACAGAAGTCCGAGATCAGCGTGTCAGGATGGTCAGGTTCTGGTGAAGCTGGTTCTCGGCTGCAGACGGTGTTTTCTCACTGTGTCCTCACGTGGAGGAAGGGCAGAGGGAGCTCTCTGGGGTCTCCTTTATAAGAACACTAATTCTGGACTTCCCTGGTGGCGCGGTGGTTAAGAATCCGCCTGCCAGTGCAGAGGACACGGGTTCGAGCCCTGGTCCGGGAAGATCCCACGTGCCGCGGAGCAACTAAGCCCGTGTGCCACAACTACTGAGCCTGCTCTCTAGAGCCCGTGAGCCACAACTACTGAAGCCCTCATGCCACAACTACTGAGCCCATGCGCCTAGAGCCCGTGCTCCGCAACAAGAGAAGCCACCGCGATGAGAAGCTCGCGCACTGCAACAAAGAGTAGCCCCCGCTCACTGCACAGCAACGAAGACCCAATGCAGCCAAAAATAAATAAAAAGTAAATAAATTTATTAACCCCCCCCTACTAATTCCATTCATGGGGTCTCCACTCTCATGACCTCATCACCTCCTCAAGGCACCATCTCCTAATACCATCACCTTGGGGGTTAGGATTTCAACATGTGAATTTTGGAGGGACACAAACATGCAGCCAAGAACAACCACAAACTGTATGATTCCATTTATAGGAAATGTCCAGAACAGGCAAATCCACAGAGACAGGAAGTGGGCTAGTGGTGCTAGGTGCTGGGGGAGGGGGACGGAGTCTCCTTTGCGGGGCTGAGAATGCTTCTCACAACCATTTAAAAAAAACCCATCGTTCATCTCATCAACAACTTGACACCACAGGGGACTCGCATTTCTGCTGAAAGACCCCGCCAGCTTGCCCACGTGCTTCCCGGGTGACCATGTGGGGACCGTGGAGTGTAAAGGAGGGCGTGAATGACCCCACACCGGGATGGTCCAGAGGTGGACCCAGGGCTCAGCTCACGTGTACACGCATCCCCAGCAGTGCAGGACAGAATCCACTGGGAGGGCTGGCTGGCTTTATCATCAAGTGTGAACAGCCTCGTGGGGCCGGTGGCTGTGCACTGGTGACTGACTGACTGCAGCCCTGGACGCCAGAGCCTGTGGCCTGACTCCTCTCAGCCCGAGGCTGGGGCCTACCAGGTGAAGTGGACGGCGCTGCCGTCAGTCCGTGGTCGCTGCTGGAACACGGGCGCGGCTGCAGAGCGAGACCAGAGCACCTCCAGTTCCTTGAGAACCTCATGGTAGAAACGTGAGTTTTACATAACGCACAGGAGCCGTGATAGGTTATTTTCTTAGGCGAGCTGATAACACTGCTCCGTCCACGTGGGACAGCCACTGCCCTGCTCACTTTCCCCACAGTGGTTGGAGTTGAGCCCTTCCGTCCTCCCCCAACAGATTTGGCCTCCAAGGCCTCCTGAGGTTCCTCCCCGAACCCTGAGGATGTGTCCTGCCTGAGACTCCTGACACAGTATGCTCCCACTGAGGTCGGCCTGCTGAGGTCACGCAGAGGTCTGAGCAGTCAGGTCCCAAAGCAGCTGCCTGCCTCAGTTTTCGGGCTCACGATGCCCTGTCAGTTCGGTGGGCACTTCTCGTTCCTTCCATCCTCTAACACCTCACCCACTGCTGTGGGTTCAGTAGTGTCCCCCCCCCCAAATTTATATCCATTCTGACCCCAGAATCAGGCCTTGTTTCTGAAACAGGGTCTTTGCAGATGTGGTTAAGATGAGGTCATGCTGGATTAGGGAGAGCCCTAAATCCGACAGCTGGTGTCCTTATAAAAAGAGGGAAATCTGGACACAGACACAGAGGAGAAGCCGCGTGACGATGGAGGCAGAGGTGGGGGTGATGCAGCCCCAAGTCCAGGGACGCCAAGGATTTCTGGAGACCAGAGAAGCCGGGAGAGGCCAGGGCAGATTCCCTGAAGTTCCAGAAGGAACCAACCACACCTTCATTGTGTATTTCCAGCGTCCGGAGCCGTGAGAGAGAAATCTCTGCTGTTGTGACACCCCCGGCTTGTGGCATGTTGTCACGGTCACCCCAGGACCCCCACACCTGCCAGATGATGAGACACGAGGCATCAGAGGAAAGAGCCCCTCGGTATCTGGACGAGCATCTCTACACACACGTCTGGGTGCTGAAGATGGAGGACACGCAGCCGCCTCCCCACCCGAGCCGGGCGTTGGGCTGCCTTGCTGTCCCACTCGCTCCTGTCGTATGTCCGGTGGATGACCCACCTCTGTTGATGCAGGCGCCCCGTTTCACAGGGCAGGTCCTTGTGCCGAGTCCTTGGAGGGGGTGTCGAGCAGGGGTGACTGAGGCCTGTGAACATGTGGCCCAGAGAGGTCCTCCCCAGGAGCCCAGGCACAGTGAGCCCAGAGTGTGTGTATCCCTCCCCTCCTGTACCCCACGGAGTGAGGATAAAGCCCCAGTGACCCCAAAGAAGAGACAAGACACCCAGAGGACTAGACCATCCACAGACTGGGGACTGAGTGTCCACCTCATTTCCCCGGAGAGAACAATGTCTTCACCGGGACTGCAGACGGGCCCATGTGCCCACAGACACCCAGCTTCAGTGAGCCAGCCACACAGAAAACCCCCTTCCAGGGTCCCCTGTGTTAATAGACCCAGCCTGTGGGGGAGAGGGGCCGGCCCGAGGGAGGATGGACGTGCTGCAACAACGGACACTCACTGGTCCTCGACACATGCCTTGTCCTACGTGGTCTGAGGTCCCACGTGGTCTGAGGTCCCACGTAACCTGAGGTCCCACGTGGCTGTCCTTTCGCCCACCGTGTTGGGGGAAGACGAACCAGAATGTCTGGCCCTGTGTGTCTGACATGCCCCCGCTGGCCCCCCTGGATATGGGGCTCCTGGTGGGAGAAAGCGCAGCCCCTCACGTCCTTCCCTTTGGTGTCAGGTGCGGGGACCAGCCCTCTGCGGCCCGGTGCCTTGGGGAAAGCGGGCACTGGCAGGGGCGCCCCCGCTGAAGCAGCAGAAGAGGAAGGTCGCCGCCGCCACGGAGGGGACCCTCTTCAAGCTCTTGCCCGGGGGGAGGCACTCTGCGCAGGTGCAGCCACTGCGCAGTTGCGGACGTGGGAGCCGCAACGTGGGGCACGTGGTGGGGGAGGGATGCTCCACACCGGGCAGGGTCGGTGGCTCGAGCCCGTGGCAGCACTGCAGCCCTGTGGTGCCCTGCCCGCTAAGACGCCACGCGAACCTGGTCACGTGCGTGTGTACCGCACCTGATCTCAGACGCGTGTGCTCACTGCTGACCCATCACGTGTCCCTGATGTCACACACACAGGTGTGCTCACCTGCTCACTGCAGGCCCGTCACATACGCTTCATCACACACCCACTCACTGCTGCCTGTCGCCCCCAGTCCGCGTGGGTGGAGTCCTCTAAGGAGCTCGGGGTTGCCCTGCTGGACCTCGTCAGCTGGTCCAGCGCTGCCGCCGCGAAGGGGAGGCTCACACGGGTGCTTCCTGGTGTCCTTCACACTCGGGTCCTGAGCCACACTCTCCTGCCCAGTCAGGTTCCAAGAGACCAGGCGGGCTCAGACCGCTTCGAGGGGCTGGCTTAGGTAAGGGGCTGGCTTGTTTCCTGGGCAACATGACTGTTACCTCAGACTGAAGGGGGATTGTGTACCCCCCAGGAAAGAGACATCCATGCCCTGACCCCAGGGGCTCAGGACATGACCTCATTTGGTAGTAGGGCCTGGTTGTGTAAGTAGGTGAGACAGGGGCCTTAGGGTGGTCCCAATCCAGTGTAACTGCATCCTTATAAGATGAGCAGAGACACAGACGCAGAGGGGAAGCCACATGAAGATGAAGGCGGAGATGGGAGGGATGCAGCCATAAGCCACGGATGCCTGGAGCCCCAAGAAGCTGGAAGAGGCAGGAAGGACCCTCCCCTGGAGCCTCAGCACTTTCCAACTAGAGAGTTAGTAGGAATGGGCCTGAACTGAAGGCAGCACCGTGGTCCCTGACCAGTCTGTCTTGCCCGCTTGGCACGGTGGGGAGCAGCTCTCACGAGATGCTGACGAGCGAGTTGGATTCCCACGAGACCGTAGGATGCTGGTCCTGTAAACAGGCAGGCCCATCTCACCCTTCCTCCTGGGCTCTGGTCACACAGGGCAACTGTGCACCGTGTGGGGCTGGGCTTTCAGCCTCTGCACAGGACCCCTTGGTGTTGGTTCAAAGTTCAGCTTGCACCCCAAGAATGACGGAAGGTGAAATCCTCATCAGCCGTGTGCGGTGCAGGCAGGGAGACACAATTAATTATAGAGTTAAAAGCAGAGCGGGTAAGGGTGACTCAGCCACGGAAAAGGAGTGAAACACTGACACAGGCTCTGATGTGGATGAACCTCGAAAACATGATGCTCAGTGAGAGAGGCCAGACTGAAAAAGACAATTAGTGGATTCCACTTACATGAGACATCCAGAACAGGCAAGCCCACAGAGACAGAACGTGGACTGGGGGTGCCCTGACTGTGGGAAATGAGGGGTGACCTCTGAAGAGTGGGGTTTTGGGGAGATGATGGAAATGTTGTCAAATGCATTGTGCTGGTGGCTGCACAACCCTGTGAATATGCAAAACACTACTGAGCTTAATACTTAAAATGGGTTAACTAACTGTGTGGTAAAGAAATTCAATCTCAATAAAGCTGTTACCAAAAGCGAAAACCTGGAGGCTTCCAGGCCCACCTCCGGAATGTGACCCCAGAGGTGTGGGGTCGGACAGGACATGCGTGTCTGAAAGCCCCGTGTGTCCAACCAGGTGGTCTGAGGGCACCTTGCGAAATTCTCCCTGTGGCATCAGAAGCGTGGGGCGCTAGTGGGGCCAGGCCTCAGGCAGAGAGGCTGGATTCCGTGGCCTTGCTGTCATCTCTTAGGGACTGTGGCATCATCTCCGTAGAAGGAGGTGGGTCAGCTTGAAGCCCGGTTCCCTCTTCCGCACGTTTCTTCTTTCTCTCCCAGCGATGGTGCCGGCCGAGCTGTGCCAGAGCAACTGAGGCAAAAGGGTCGTGCACAGAATGACTCAGAACTTTGACCAGGTGCCGTGGGCTCCTCAGGGGCAGTGACCCAGGACTGAGGCCCCAGAGCCTCCTTGTGAGTGTCGTGGCCCCGGTGCCCCTCTCACGGGAGTTGCTGTCAGGCTTGATGCTTGAAGCAGCCATGGTATCGAGATTTCACTGGTAGAAACTATTCCTTTTCTTCCCTGGGAGAAGCAGGTGTCCTACTTTGTTGGGGAGACCCCTTTTTTTTTTTTTTTTTTTTTTAAAATTAATTAATTAATTTATTTATTTTTGGCTGTGTTGGGTCTTCGTTTCTGTGCGAGGGCTTTCTCTAGTTGTGGCAAGTGGGGGCCACTCTTCATCGCGGTGCGCGGGACTCTCACTGTCGCGGCCTCTCTTGTTGCAGAGCACAGGCTCCAGACGCGCAGGCTCAGTAGTTGTGGCTCACGGGCCCAGTTGCTCCGCGGCATGTGGGATCATTCCCAGACCAGGGCTCGAACCCGTGTCCCCTGCATTGGCAGGCAGATTCTCAACCACTGCGCCACCAGGGAAGCCCCGGGAGACCCCTTTTTTAATAAAGCAAAATGATAAGCTGTAAGTACATATTAAGGATTAGGTAATATACATGTAAAGAATAATCATAACCATCAAGAAACAGAACCTGATGAGTGGACACCCAGGGGTGCCCTTCCCTCGTCCCAGCCTCCCCCCCGCCGTGAGGTGGCTGCTCTCCCGATGTTGTGTCAGTGACTTGTCCTCATAGCTTACGCCCAAGCACGCATCCCTAAACAACGCAGCCCAGCTTTGCCTAGTTCCAAAGTCCGTAAGTGGGTGGACCGCGCTTGCTGCTTTATTGCTCTTGATGGCTCAGCATTGTGTCCATGAGATGCTTTCATCTTGTGAATATAGTTTTTTTAAAAAATAATTTTTATAGTTTTGCTACCTTTAAACAAAACGTACTCCATTGCTGTGGAATATTCCTTCATAGCAGCGTGCATGGTTCACTTCTGCATCCGCTTGTGATGGCCTCCAGGTGCTTTCAGGTTTGGCTCCTGTGGCTGCGGAGTCCATGTCCGTGTGTCCTGGTGCAGGGCTGGGGTGTTTGTGTTCAGCTGGGAGGAGCACTGCGGGTCTGTGTGCACGGACTTTGCTCTCCGAGGCCCGATTGTTTCACAAGTGGTTGCCCCGCCCGCTGTGCACCAGGCTTTCCATTGCTCCACGTCCTGCTGATATTCGATACTGTGTCTTCATGTCTGCCATTCTGGTAGGTGTGTGCACAGTAGTTTTCTCATGGTTTTAATCCCTCGGTTGTTAGTGAAGTTGTGTGTCTTGTCGCATTCATGGACTATTTCTTGTTGTTGTAAAAAAAGTTTTAAAAATTGTGGTCAAATACACAAAACATAAACTTTACTATCTTACCCATTTTAAAGTGCACATTTCAGGGTCAAGAAGTAATTCGCACTGCTGTGCAAACCTGACCGCCATCGTCCTCCAGAACTTTCTCATCTTGCAAAATTGAAACAGTCCCCGTTAAACACTCAGTCCCCGTTGTCCCTCCCTCAGCCCCTGGCACTCAACATCCTACTTTCTGTCTCTCTGTTTCCGACTGCTCTAGGGGCCTTGTATGAGTGGATCAAGCACTGTTTGTTTCTTTGTGTCTGGCTTACATCACTGAGCATAACGCCCTGAAGGTTCATCCCTGCTGCAGCCTGTGTCAGAATTGCCTTCCTTTTTATGCTGAATAACATCCCCTTGTATTGAGGGACCGTGTTTTGCATCTCCATTCATCCGTTAATGGACACATGTAATACCTACATTCATTTCTCATGTCTTATAATATTTGTGGAATAACGTCGGAAAGTCCTATGAATCAAAAGTCATTTGCCATTAACTTTTTTCTTAAACTTTTTATTGTGAAAAACATCAAAGCTAAGAAAAAGGGAAGAATACATGTGAGCCTCACTTGTGTTCAGGAATTAATGCTTTACGGATTCACTTTATGGATTCACTTTATTCCCTGTGTGTGTGCTATGCATGTGCATGTGCCTGTTTGCATACGTGTGCTGTGCATGTGCATAGGTATGTGCACTTGCACACGTTAATGTGTGCATGGGCATATGCGTGCATGTGTGTTCATATGCTAGTGTGTGAATATATTTGTGCTGTGCACCTGCACATGTTTGTGTGTGTGCTGTGCCTGCCTGTGCGCACAACTGTGTGTTTGCTGGAACCACTTGCAAATTGGTTGCACACTGAATTGTGCCCCAGATATATCCACACGCAGTCGCCCTAACAATCCTGCGTAGCCACATAAAGGTCACAGATCTCAGGGATTTAAACGGATGGAGCAGGATGTCCTGGCACAGAGTCTGTCTTCCAATGGCTGTCACTGTCTCAGTAACATCCTTCACACCTTCTTTAAGCCCCATTCAGGGTCCAGTTTAGACCCCCATCACATTCAGTCACCTGCCCCAGGTCCCCTCAAGCTACAATGTCACAGTTGGAGAGCCCGGTCAAGGCTGGGGGTGCCCCTCCTGTTGGCCTGGCCTCCAGGCCCTGCATTTGGCTCCTGTGTTCCCATCTCTCAGCCAGGCCCCGACTTGGATGGGGCTGCCACCTCTTTCCTCACAGGGTTTATCCTATTAAAGGTGTAAAATCCATAAAACACTTTAAGTTCAAAGTTAACTATGAATTTTTACCTTTCCTTCTTATGACTCTGCTATTCCCAATTGTGGTTAATGAATCATAGACTGTGGCGTCACTAGTTAAAAATGAGCTTGTTAAAATAATAGAACTCAGGCCCACCGGAACTACTGAATCACAATCAGAACTTTTACAATCTCCCCAGTGTACTTGTGTACCCATGAATAGTTGAAAGGTACATTCCTACCTTGACGTATCTTTTCTGTCTGAGAAATACACACATTTTATCCAGTTTGATATAAATAAAGCACTCAAAAATGCATATGCCTGTGTTGAAACCATCATTTTATCATTTCTTTTCCAGGTAAGTATAGTCTCTATACTTTTGTGGATCACATGCCACACTCTGTTCTTGTAGTTAGAAATAAGGTAGAGAAAGTTACTTTGTAAAAAAAAAAAATATATATATATATATATATTATTAGTGGATAATTCAAGACACTCTTCTAAATTAAAACCAGTTGTCTTAACTTTCTGTTTTCTTATTGGGTCACATTATGAACTCTTCCTGTGGCCACACGACATGTGTACTTTTAGTTTCAGGGACTGCTGACATTCTAGGATGTGCCCATAGATTTCTCTCAAGAAGACTGGGAATGCCTGGCCCAAGATCAATGGGAATTGTTACAGGGAAGTGCTGTTACCCAAGTATAGGAACCTTCTCTCCTTGGTTGAGGATACCTTCCTTCCAGAATTCCTTATCCACCCACAGGGTTTAGAGTCCTTCATTTGTAGAATGTCTCCTGGAATCTTCTGCTTCCTACAATAGGCTTTCAGGTTGCAATGTTTCAGGAAAAATTGGGAGTTTGTGGGTATAATTTATCTTATTCTTTAAAACTGCAGCCTCCCTTTTAATACACTTTGTAACTGCTTGGGATGTGTCTATATGAACTGTGTACTATATGCTTCTGTTACAGTCTTTACAATATTTTATTGTCTTATTTTCTGTAACAATTTTCCATGGATTCTTTGGGCTTAAGGTATACTAAAAGGGAGACTGCGATTCTGGGACTTCCCCGGTGATGCAGTGGTTAAGAATTCACCTGCTAATGCAGGCGACACGGGTTCGATCCCCGGTCTGGGAAGATCTCACGTGCCATGGAGCAACTAAGCCAGTGGGCCACAACTACTGAGCCTGCAAGCCACAACTACTGAAGCCGGTGCACCCTGAGCCTGTGTGCCATTTATTTTTTGGAGAATAAAACCACCTCTGAGTGATCAAAATTTAGATCACCTGGTCAAAATGCTTTATCACCTGTTCTTCTAAAACACTGATCAACGGAACAAGTTTTACTAGGGATAACAGTGTAATTGTATTCTGGAGTTCATATCGGCAGTATGGTTTATGACCTTGATGCTGGATGATGACATTTCAATCGTATAACTGCTATTAATTGTGTGTTCAATGATTAAAGTCTCATGTGATCTGAGTTCAGACTGGAGTCATGCTGGTTGCTTTCTCTCTATTGCAGATTTCTTCCAGTATGAAAGGATAAGAGCAATACGGCTTACTTTACAAAATGTCTGCAAACTAAATGATGATATAATCTACATTCAATTAATTTATTCATACCCTACTGTAGAACCGGGTTTGTTACGGTTGCAGAGCCTGGTAATTATGTAAAACTGAAACCTTTATCTGCATGGGTTCAAGTCCTCTACCTAAGAATATGTTTATAATCAACATTTTTTCACAAATGACCCAATTTAATTCACCATAGCATTCCTCATATTAACTAAATGGAAAATCCTAGGCTATATACAAATCCAGAAAGGGCCAAAAATCATCAGCCCCCATGGATTATTACAACCCATTGCTGAGGCATTCAAATTACTTATTAAAGAACCTCTATGTCCATCAACATCATCAATTTATATATTATTGCCCCAATGCTAGCCTTAACCCTGTCTCTCACAACATGAATTCCTCTTCCCATATCTTATCCTCTAATTAGTATAAATGTAGGCATATTATTTATATTAGCCATATCACACCTAGCCATTTATTCCATCCTCTGATCTGGATGAGCTTCACATTCAAAATACTCACTCACTGGAGCTCTAGGGACAGTAGCACACACAATCTCATATGAAGTAATGTGGCAGTTATTCCATTCTCAGTCTTACTGATAACTGGATCATTTACACTTTCAACAGTAATTATTACACGAGAACAGCTATGACTAATTTTCTCCTGACCGCTACCCAGAATTTGATTATCTCTGCAGTAGCAGAAATCCAATGAAGCCCCACTTGATTTCACAGAAGTAGAATCAAAACCTGTATATGTCTTCAATGTAGAAAATGTAGCAGGCCACTCACCCCGTCCTTCCTAGAGAATATGTCAGTTGCTTTATAATAAACGTTTCCACAACAATCTATTTTTAGGATCATTCGTCAATCCCTAGGTGCTAGAATTATAGATTCTTTCATCTTGTGAATATAGTTTTTAAAAAAATTTTTTTTATAGTTTTACTACCTTTAAACAAAATGCACTCGATTGCTGTGGAATATTCCTTCATAGGAGCGTGCATGGTTCATTTCTGCATCCGCTTGTGATGGCCTTCAGTTTCTTTCAGGTTTGGCTCCTGTAGCTGCAGAGTCCATGTCCGTGTGTCCTGGTGCAGGGCTGGGGGGTTTGTGTTCAGCTGGGAGGAGCACTGTGTGTCTGTGTGCACGGACTTCGCTCTCTGAGGCCCGATTGTTTCACAAGTCCCCCGCTGCGCACCAGGATTTCCATTGCTCCACATCCTACTCATATTTGATCCTGTGTCTTCATGTCTGCCATTCTGGTAGGTGTGTGCACAGTAGTTTTCTTATGGTTTTAATCCCTCGGTTATTAGTGAAGTTGTGCATCTTGTGGTATTCATGGACTACTTCCTGTTGTTTTTTAAAAAGTTTTAAAAATTGTGGTCAAATACACAAAACATAAACTTTACTATCTTAACCATTTTAAAGTGCACATTTCAGCATCAAGAAGTAATTCGCACTGTTGTGCAAACCTGACTACCATCGTTCTCCAGAACTTTTTCATCTTGCAAAACTGAAACAGTCCCCATTAAACACTCAGTCCCCGTTGTCCCTCCCTCAGCCCCTGGCACTCAACATCCTACTTTCTGTCTCTATGTTTCCGACTGCTCTAGGGGCCTTGTATGAGTGGATCAAGCACTGTTTGTTTTTTTGTGTCTAGCTTACATCACTGAGCATAATGCCCACAAGGTTCATCCTTGCTGCAGCCTGGGTCAGAATTGCCTTCCTTTTTAGGCTGCATAATATCCCCTTGTATTGATGGACCATGTTTTTCTTCTCCATTCATCCATTAGTGGACACATGTAATACCTACATTCATTTCTCCAGTCATAATATTTGTGGAATAACGTCAGAAAGTCCTATGAATCAAAAGTCATTTGCCATTAACTTTTTTCTTAAACTTTTTATTGTGAAAATCATCAAAGCTAAGAAAAGGGAAAAATACATGTCAGCTTCACTTGTGTTCCGGAACTAATGATTTACGGGTTCACTTTACGGATTCACCTTATTCCCTGTGTGTGTGCTATGTACATGCATATGCATGTGCCTGTTTGCATACATATGCTGTGCATGTGCATAGGTATGTGCACCTGCACACGTTAGTGTGCACTTGCTCACGTTATTGTGTGCATGGGCATATGCGTGCAAGTGTGTTCATATGCTAGTGTGTGGATATATTTGTGCTGTGCACCTGCATATGTTTGTGTGTGTGCTGTGCCTGCCTGTGTGCACAACTGTGTGTTTGCTGGAACCACTTGCAGATATATCCACACACAGCTGCTCTAACAATCCTGCGTAGCCACGTAAACATCACAGATCTCAGGGATTTAAATGGTTGGAGCAGGATGCCCTGACACAGAGTCTGTCTTCCAATGACTGTCACTGTCTCAGTAACATCCTTCACACCTTCTTTAAGCCCCATTCCAGGTCCAGTTTAGACCCCCATTACATTCAGTCACCTGTCCCAGGTCCCCTAAAGCTGCAATGTCACAGTTGGAGAGCCCAGCCAAGGCTGGGGGTGCCCCTCCTGTTGGCCTGGCCTCCAGGCCCTGCACTTGGCTCCTGTGTTCCCATCTCTCAGCCAGGCCCCAACTTGGATGGGGTGGCCACCTCTTTCCTCCCAGCGTCCCATCACCCAGTCAAGGGGTTTCATTCTCCCCAAAATCAGCATGAGGAGTGGAGGCATGACAGTCCCCACTGGGTCTCCTTCATGTGAGACCCTGTGCTGTTGAAAGAGCAGGTGCCCTGCCCTTGGAGGTGGGGGCTGGGGGGTGACATGAGGCCCACGATGGGCAGGCGGGTCCCAGGGTGGGGCGAGCCAGTGTGCAACGAGTTCCACAGTGGGTTCTCCTCTCCAACGGCTTCTGTGCCCCTACCTCTCCCCGTGCCTCCCCTCGAAGACAGCGCGGTGCCCGGGACCGGAGCCGTGGGAGCCGTCAGCCACCGCCCCCTCTACACACAAATGCACACGCACATGCACACGCACACGCACACGCTGCAGGGAAGCAGAACCTGAGCGCAGGGCTCTCAGCGGCCCTGAGCGCCCTGCCCGGAATCGGCCAGCAGAATGGACAGACCGGATCTCCCGGCCCGGACCATGCAGGACTGTCCTGCCTGGGCTTCCAGTGTGGCCGCCTGCTTCTGGAAGCCTGGGAGGCTGGAATCAGGCCACTTCTTGTCTGTCGTGGCAGCAGACTGGGCTGCACTCTAAGAAGTTCGTGGCTCACCCGTGGATCCTGACCATCAGGTGGCCAGAGAAATTGCTAACATTTCTGTTTTGCCTGTTGAAATGTTTAATGACAAAGATTTTGTTCAGTTTCCTGATGTGGGTGTCCAAAGATGAGAGACCCACGTGTGCGATCTGTACCTCCTACGAGATCAGCCCTAAGCTAGTTTAAACATGATCAAGTTCTGTCTACAAGGTAGATTTAGACCTCTGCCTGTCCTGTCTACTGATTATGTTTAGAGCTGACCATGTGCTGTCTATAATAAGATGATTTAGACCTGACCATGTTCTGTGTACGCTAGGACTATGGGGACCTGGGTAGAAACCCGGCCTGGCCTCAGCACTGGGAAGCTCTGTGCCTGCATCTGAAGGTCAGTGCTTAGATGTCTGGGGTCTGGAGCTGTGGTGGGCTTGTCTAGGTAACAGCCTCTCCTCTGAGTGTGGTTACCTGGTCCTCCCAAGGGTCAGTGCTATGGTTTGGGGCCTTAGTCTTAATTCCTGCAAGGTTCACCTTCCCTGGGGCTTGTGGAGAATCTGCAGGGGGGCTACCTGGCAATAATTCCAATTCACCAGCGTGTGCATGGTGCGTAGGGAGGCAGGTTTAGCTGGTGAATTGATTGCAGGGCACGCAGATCAGGCAAAAGGCCGACGGGTAACAGCTGAGGCTGCTGCTGAGCTCTCCTTCCAGTCTACCGTCCCTACTCAGAAGCGTCCAGAGCTGCCCCTCGGCTTTCAGCCCTACTGTCCTGTGAGTTATCTCAACAAGTATGTGAGACAAGAAAGGACTGAGCCTGCCAGAACCAAGTAGTGTGTTCACCTCTAGCATGAAAGCTTTAAAAACAGGTAAAATCAACAGAACCAAAGTGAAAAGAGGAGGACTTCTCTGGGACAAGTGGGGGGAGAGAAGACCCACCTTACACTTTTTCCCATCCCAGAAGGTCCCAGGGACCCAGCTTGTTTCCACAGTAGGGGAGCCACCAGCAGAGCCATGGTGGCCTGACCAAGGGGAACGTGTGACCCCAGGTGCAGGGTCTGGGGAGGGCGGTTCACCCTGGGACTGTGGATATGTGAGCCAGGTGGAGGTGTCTGGGGAGGAGGGGTCACCTGTTGAGAGAGAACGTGTGACTTTAGGTGCAGGGCCTGGGGAGGTGGGGTCACCGTGGTGAGTGTGGATGTGCGACCCCAGGTAAAGTGTGTGGGGAATGTGTGGGTCTCACCACATCTGCGTGGGTCAGGATCACATGTACGGGGAGACCCCATGTGTGCACTTTGCCTGCAGTGTGTCCTGTCCCCTTTGAGATTTCCAACCTCTGCATTAAGGGTGTTGCCCTGATTAACCTGTGGTTCCTTTTCTTCTCTTAACCTTGTCACATGCATATGAGGTCAGGCATGTTTGAGTGGGTTGCTGCTCTGTGTTCTGGTGAGAGACAATGCTTGATGGTATCATATTAATATCATAGCATATCATATATCTAATCTATGGGGGTCTCCACTGCCTGGGTCCCCCTGGACAGAGGTCAGGTGAGCACAGACTAACCCTCCCTCAGAATGGTCTCCCACGTGCTCTGTGAGGGTACCGTGATGGCCCCTGAGGTGGGGGACTGTGTCTGGGCCTCCGACATTTGTGTTGAAGGGGAGTCGAAATGGAATCTCAATTAACAAGACATTATTTTAAGAATTTATCTTAAGTGAAATAAAACACGTCACATTCCCTTTACCATCGTCACCATTTTAAGTGCACGTTTCTGAGGCAACCGATCTATTCACCTTCTCGTGGAGCCATCACCACCATCCCTAGAACTTTACATCTTGCAAAACCAAAATTCCACAACCATGAAAGTCTCACTCCCCGTTCCCTCCCACTGCCCCTGGCACCGATATCCACTTCAGTGCCTGAGTTGTGGACTCCAGGGCACCCACTGGAGCGGAATCCTGCAGTGCTTGCTGACGGGTCACTTTGGAAGAGCTGACTTTCCGTCTGAAGCTCTGCCTGTTCGCATCTGAAGAATCTGCATTTAGGGAGAGGGTGTGTGAGGGACAAAGGCGTCCGGGGTGCAGATGAGCCAGGCCCTGAGCAGCTGCCTGTTGGGTCCTCCGGTCCCACCTCTTGGCCTGGGCCTCACCTGCGTCTTCACTGGCCCCGCTGGCACCCCTGGGGCGTTGGTTCCCCTGGTGCCCCTGCTTTCCTTCCCTCCCGCTGCTGGTTGGGGCGGGAGCTGCGTGCTGGGTGGTCTCTGGTGAGGCACGAGGACCCTGCAGCGTGGACCTGCAGAGTGTGGGTGTGGTCCCAAGAGCATGGGACCCACATAGGACACAGCATTGAGGCATGACAAGTGCTAGGGCTGCCTCATCACTGACAAGGAATGTTGCCAAGATCCTGCTTGGGAGGGCGTGGTGGGTGGCCTGGGACCCCAGAGGCCCCATTCCTATCCTGGAGCTTGGACAGTGCATCCCCATGGGCTCCAGATTCACCTCGTATCTGAGCCATATCCCTCTGTCCTGTCTTTGAACTCAGGAAAACAAGCTCTCTTGTGCACAACATAGGCCTGGTCCTGTTGGTATTAGGATTCTTTAATTTAGGCGTCCTGGGATAGCAGCTCTTTTTAGGCCTAAGAAGGAACAGCTCAGGAGTGTAAAATATTTTCAGATGAAACTAACTAATATTCAATGACTATCTCTAACTACTCTGTTGTGGACTTCTATTAGTCCTTATTCTCCTGATTTTAGCTCTGATGTGGGGATTACAGAGAAGTCAACGTCTAAATCTCCATAATCTGTGTATTTGTAGCGTCGGTATCATGAGTGACCCATAGTTTGTATGGTTTGGGAAGAGTTACTGATTTCACGTATCATGTAAAGGATTCACAGTGATGATAGAGCAGCTAAGATTACAATAATGGCTGGTAAATTGTTCACATTTTCTCTACCTGTGCATCTATTGTATATATATATGAGTTAGTTTAGGTGTCAATATTAGTGAAATAATATAGAGGACTAGAGAACTTGTTTTAAAAATCACTATTGTGTGATGATGAAAATGTAAAAGTTCTTCCATAATCGGTGATGCTGTGTCTTGAGAGCCTAGATGAAGTTGATATGCCTTAGTGATATACAGGATTTTAGCCTATGATTTAACTTTGACAAAGATACATCACTTTTTACTTTTATCTCATTTATTGAGAAAGACATAACTGTTATGGTGTTGGCTTGAAACTGGTTGAAAAGAACTTGAGTCCTTCCTTATTTTACATTTACATAGGTAGGATCTTGAAACATAGGATATGGTGGAGGGTATTCGTGTAACCATTCTAGGTTAGGAGTAGCAGTTTCCACTGCTAAGTCTTCTTGTTTAGATGCAAATGCTTTTCAAAGTATGAAGATTATTAGCATTACTGCTGCTTACTGAGACGAATGAGCCTAAAGACAAAATAGTTCATGTTCTGGGTGCCTCAGAGTAATGTAGTGACATCCCTGAGAGGCCAAGAAAGTGCTGCAGGAAGTCATATTTACTGCTACGAATATACCTGTGAAGTGAGTTTTGCTACTGCTGAGTTAACTGTATAACCTGAGAATCGTGGGAATCAGTGTAGGAAGCCTCCTATAAGAGTGAAGCCTGCTCCCATGGACACTACGTCATGGAAGTGTGCTGCTACATAGTATGTATCCTGGAGGACAATGTCTGGGGATGAGTTGGCTAAGATGACTCCTGTCAAACCACCTACTGTAAAAAGAAAAACTAAAGCCTAAAACCCATAATATAGTGGGAGGTCATATAATATTAACTCTGTGAACGGTTGCTAACCAGGGACTTCCCTGGTGACGCAGTGGTTAACAATTCACCTGCCGATGCAGGGATCATGGGTTCGAGCCCTCGTCTGGGAAGATCCCACATGCCGCGGAACAAAAAGCCCGTGCGACGCAACTACTGAGCCTGCCCTCTAGAGCCCGCAACCCACAACTACTGAAGCCCACGCGCCTAGAGGCCGTGCTCTGCAACAAGAGAAGCCACTGAAATGAAAGGGCCACGCACCGCAACGAAGAGTAGCTGCCGCTCACCGCAAGCAGAGAAAGCCCACGTGCAGCAACCAAGACCCAACGCAGCCAAAAAAAAAAAAAAGAAAAAGAAAAAGAAAGAGTTGCTAATCAGCTAGATACCTTTACTCCTGTAGGGACAGAAGTAATTACGGTAGCTGATGCAAAGTATGCTCCTGAGTCGACAGCTATCCCTATGGTAAACGTAAGATGGGCCCACAAGAGAAATCCTAAAAAGCCAGTAGACATGACTCATACTATTCCCAAATCGCTGAAAGGCACTTTTCGTCCTAAATAGTATGTAATGATATGTGAGTTTATAACAAACCCTGGTAGGCCATGAGTACAGACTTCAGGGTGACCAAAGAATCAGAATAGGTGTTGGTATAGGATTCGGTGCCCTCCTGAAGGGTCAAAGAAAGTAGTGTTGAGATTTCTCTCTCTTAACAGTATGGCAATTCTGGCTGCTTGGACTGACATTGGTAATTATAGTAATATGGCTATAGTTGGGGAAGATTAAATTAATAGTGGTGTTTGGTATTGGGATATGACTGCTGGTTTTGTAAGACTATAGTAATAAAAGTAATAATACCAAGATTTGAAGAGACACCTGCTAAATGTAAGGAGAAAATGGTTAGGTCGACAGAGGCTCCTGTGTGGGCCAGATTGCAGGCTAGAGCTGAATATACGGTTCCACTGGTACCAGAACCAGCTTCTACTATTGGTGATATGAGTAGGAGTAAGAATGATGGGGTAAATAGTCAAAAGTTTACGTGATTTTTTTGGGAAATGCTCCCTCAGGTGTCCGAGTTATTAGTGGCCCAAGTCCATTTTCAAACCCTGCAATATAATGGGTACAACTATAAAGAAAATTATTACAGGTGCAGGGACTATTATGACTACCTTACAGATCTGGGCATCTCCAAGTAGCGCTCCAGGTTAGCATAGCTCAGCCTGGATTAAGATACGTAAGGTGCTGCCTGCTACTCCAGCTCAAGCACCAAATAGTAAATATAAAATGCCGATATCTTTGTGATTTGTTGAAAACAATCAGCAGTGTATGAACAGAGGTAAAATGACTGAGTTAGCTTTAGACTGTAAATCTAAAGACAGAGATTGAGCCTCTTTCTGGCAAACCCTGTGGTGAATCAACAAACTGAATTGTAACTTCAGAGAAGCGGCTTCAGTTCTGCCGGTGATTTTCCTGCCTTTTTTTTCTTTCTCAAGTGAGGGAGAAGCAGACTGAAGCCAGTTGACTAGAGGATTTGCCTGTTAACTAAAGTTTCCTGGGGTTAAAACTCATCAATCTCGTAAGGATTTGCCTTAATTACAATGTTTGCTTTAAATTCAATTGATGTAGGATAAAGTCTTGCAATCCTTATTTTTAGGAATTAAGTAAATTTTACTTGTTTAGGGTTTTGAAAGCTCTTGGTCTGAACTAACCTAAATTCCTAGTCCAGCGCTGATAGAATGGGTGTTATGTGTAGTAATCGTGTTGGTATTATGATTGGTAATGATAGGAAGGTTATTTCTTTGTATGTTCAAATTGTTTTATTTTTGCGTTGTTTAATGAAGGGAACATAGTTAGTGATGTGGTGTACGTTAGCTGCAAGTAGAAATATATGCTGAGGACTGCTATGATGGCTATTAGTGTTGGTAGAATGATGTTAGCATTTTTGTTATCTCTTGGATAATTACTCATTTGGGTAAAAACCCTGATAGTGATGGGCGATGTCCTAGGGATACCATAATGGTGAGGAAAAGGATCGTGATGGGAGGTGTTTTATCTCATGTGTGTGATAATCATACTCTTGTAGTACATGATCTGGGCATAAATAAGAAGAGAGTGTTGTGATGATATAAATTCATATGTTTAGGATTGTTATAATTGGAATATACTTTATAATAGCTGTCATTCATCCTATATGGGCAATTGATGAGGAGGGTGTAATTTTTTCCAGGTGAGTGTGGCTAAGTCTCCCTCAGCCTCCAGCTATGATTTGTAATATCACTATGATTAATAGTATATTTAGCTTGATGGATGGTGACATGTGGGATAAAACTGATAGGGGTGCCATTCTGTCAGGCTGATAGCATCAGGCCTGCTGTTCATGGGATGCCTTGTGTGACTTCAGACGCTCAGAAGTGAAATGGGGAAAGTCCTACTTTTGTGACAAGGGCGATTTTCATGAGGGTGGATGCTGCTGGATTAAACATTTGTGTTATTCATTGTGTTCTTTGACCAAAGTATATTAGATTAATGATAATAGCCATTATAAGTAGTATTGATGTGGTGGATTGTTTTAGGAAATATTTGTTGGATGCTTCTGTAGCTTATGGGTTCGTGTTTTTTATCAGAATGGGGATACCATTAACCAGTGTGAGCTTGCTATACAATTATATTTCCTGAGAAAATGGTCGGTAGAATGATAGTAAAAACAATGAGAGTTTATTGGTACAGGAAGGATATACGACAACATTTTGGGGGTATGGGCCTGAAGCTTACTTAGAGAACCTTATTATATAGCATGTGGTGTAAAGTGGTAGCATCGGGAATGTAAAATTCTTAGGAAGAATTCAATTCCAGGAATAAGAGCATTGAAACCTCTATGATTTACTCTAATTTCTTAAGTTTGTGGTGGGTTGCCTGGTATGATGACAGGTAGTGAAAAGTCTATACATCGGGCGAATGTTAGTGCTAAAAAAAATTTTTTATAAGAGATGTAGACGTTGATCATATCAAACTTCTGGGTAGGACGTTCAGATTCATCGAAAGGAGATTGTTAGATGTGTTTTAATGATGACTTGGGCTGTATATAATTCTGGCACCTAGGGATTGCCGAATGCTCCTAAAAATAGATTGTTGTGGAAATGTTTAGTATAAGGAAATTGACATATTCTCTAGGAAGGACGGGGTGGGTGGGCCTGCTACATTTTCTACATTGAAGACATATACAGGTTTTGGGGCTTCATTGGATTTCTGCTACTGCGGAGATAATCAGATTCTCAGTAGGGGTCAGGAGAAAATTAGTCATAGGTGTTCTCCTGTAATAATTACTGTTGAAAGTGTAAATGATCCATTTATCAGTAAGGCTGAGAATGGAATAACTGCTACATTACTTCATATGAGATTGTGTGTGCTACTGTCCCTAGAGCTCCAGTGAGGGAGTATTTTGAATGTGAAGCCCATCCAGACCTGAGGATGGAATAAATGGCTGGGTGTGATATGGCTAATATAAATAGTATGCCTACATTTATATGAATTAGCGGGTAAGATATGGGAAGGGGAATTCATGTTGTGAGAGCCAGGGTTAAGGCTGGCATTGGGGCAATAATATATAAATTGATGATGTTGATGGACATAGAGGTTCTTTAATAAGAAATTTAAATGCCTCAGCAATGGGTTGCAATAATCCATGGGGGCTGATGATTGTTGGCCCTTTCTGGATTTGTATATAGCCTAGGATTTTCCATTTAGTTAATATGAGGAATGCTATGGTGAATTAAATTGGGTCATTTGTGAAAGAATGTTGATTATAAACATATTCTTAGGAAGAGGACTTGAACCAGTGCAGATGAAGGTTTCAGTTTTACATAATTACCGGGCTCTGCCACCGTAACAAACCCGGTTCTACAGTAAGGTATGTATAAGTTAATTGAATGTAGATTGTATCATCATTTAGTTTGCAGACCTTTTGTAAAGTAAGCCGTTTTGCTCTTGTCCTTCCATACTGGGAGAAATCTGCAATAGACAGAAAGCAACCAGGATGACTCCAGTCTGAGCTCAGATCACGTGAGACTTTAATCATTGAACAAAGAGACAATTAATAGCAGTTATACCATTGAAATGTCGTGATCCAGCATCAAGGTCATAAACCATATTGCCGAAATGAGCTCCAGATTACAGTTACACTGTTATCCCTAGTAAAACTTGTTGCGTTGATCAGTGTTTTAGAAGAACAGGTGATAAAGCATTTTGACTAGCTGATCTAAATTCTAATCACTCAGAGGTGGTTTTATTCTCCAAAAAATAAATGGCGCACGGGCTCAAGGCGCACCGGCTTCAGTAGTTGTGGCTCACAGGCTCAGCAGTTGTGGCCCACTGGCTTAGTTGCTCCATGGCACGTGGGATCTTCCCAGACCGGGGATCGAATCCATGTCCCCTGCATTGGCAGGCAAATTCTTAACCACTGCATCACCAGGGAAGTCCCAGAATTGCAGTCTCCCTTTTAATACACCTTAAGCCCAAAGAATCCATGGAAAATTTTTACAGAAAATAAGACAATAAAATATTGTAAGGACTATAACAGAAGCATATAGTACACAGTTCATATAGACACGTCCCAAGCAGTTACAAAGTATATTAAAAGGGAGGCTGCAATTTAATTTTATTTTTTTATTATTTTTTTAACATCTTTATTGGAGTATAATTGCTTTACAATGATGTGTTAGTTTCTGCTTTATAACAAAGTGAATCAGTTATACATATGCATATGTTCCCATATTTCTTCCCTCTTGCATCTCCCTCCCTCCCACCCTCCCTATCCCACCCCTCTAGGTGGTCACAAAGCACCAAGCTGCTCTCCCTGTGCTATGCGGTTGAGGGAGGCTGCAATTTTAAAAGAATAAGATACATTATACCCACAAACTCCCAATATTTCCTGAAACATTGCAATCTGAAACCCTATTGTAGGAAGCAGAAGATTCCAGGAGACATTCTACACGTGAAGGACTCTAAACGCTGTGGTTGGATAAGGAATTCTGGAAGGAAGGTATCCTCACCCAGGGAGAGCAGGTTCCTATACTTCTCTAACATCACATCCCTGTACAATTCCCACTGATGTTGGTCCAGGCATTCTCACTCCTCTTGAGAGAAATCTATGGCCATATCCTGGAATGTCAGCAGCCCCTGAAATTAAAGGTACACATGCCATGTGGCCTTTTACAAAGTAACTTTCTCTACCTTATTTCTAACTACAAGAAAAGAGTGTGGCATGTGATCCACAAAACCGGTATAGAGACTATACTTATCTGGAAAAGAAATGATAAAATGATGGTTTCAACACAGGCATATGCATTTTTGAGTGTTTTATTTATATCAAATTGGATAAAATGTGTGTATTTCTCAGACAGAAAAGACATGTCGAGGTAGAAATGTACCTTTCAACTATTCATGGGTACACAAGTACACTGGGGAGACTGTAAAAGTGCAGATTGTGATTCAGTAGGTCCAGTGGGCCTGAGTTCTATTTTTTTCACAAGCTCATTTTTAACTAGTGATGCCACAGTCTCTGATTCATTAACGACAATTGTGAATAGCAGAGACATAATTAGAAAGGTAAAAATTCATATTTAATTTTGAACTTAAAGCGTTTTATGGATTTTACACGTTTAATAGAATAGTAAGCACAACAGCAACAATCATTTGTGAATATTTACTATAGACCGTGTATCTTTCTAACTTTTTTGTGTAGGATTCCAGGAAAAAGGCCTGGGCTCCGGCTACAATGGGCGGGGCCCCCAGGCCGGGCCGCCCCTCCAGGACCCCCGACGGGGCCCTGCGCTCCCGGCGGCTCCCTCCCTCGGCGCCCCCTCCCTCCCGGAAGGCCTCGGGGCAGAGCTGTCCCACCCCCTGCGCCCAGAATGGAGCCCGCGTTTCCGCA
>NW_006792079.1:0-204 GCF_000442215.2 Lipotes vexillifer | reverse complement strand
ATTTAACAATGCATAAAAAGTAATGTATACACCATGCCCAAGCGAAATTGATCTCAGGAATGGCTGGTTGGTTCAACATATGAAAATCGATGTAATATACTATATTAATAGAAAAAAGGGCAGAAAACACATGATTATTGGAATAAATGCAGAAAAAGCATTCAACAAAATCCAATAATGATTCATGACAAAACAGTCAGCCAA
>NW_006792078.1:0-2739 GCF_000442215.2 Lipotes vexillifer | reverse complement strand
GAATGTCGACTGTTGTCACTTTTCTTCAAGATAGTATTGGAAGGCCTTACCAGAACAATTAGGCAAGAAAAATAAATAAAATACATCTAAATTGGAAAGGAATAAAAAAAAACTGTCACTATTTACAGATGACATATCATATATAGAAAATCCTAAAGACTCCTTTAAAAAAAAAACTATTAGAGCTAATAAGTGAATTCAGTAAAGTTACAGGATATAAAATTAATATGCAAATATCTGTTGCATTTCTATACACTAATAATAAACTATCAGAAAGAGAAATGAAGAAAACAATCCATTTACAATTGCATTACAAAAGTAGAATACCTGTGAATAAATTTAACCAAGGAGGTAAAAGACCTGTATATTGAAAAGTATGACATTAATGATATAAATTGAAGGAGACACAAATAAATGGAAAGATATTCTATGGTCATGGATTGGAAGAATCAATACTGTTAAAATGTCCACAGTACCCAAAGCAACCTACAGATTCAATGCAATCCCTATCAAATTTCCAATGGCATTTTTCTCACAGAAATACAACAGGTAATCCTAAAATTGTTATGGAAACAAAAGACCCCAAGTAGCCAACACAATACTGAGAAAGAACAACAAAGCTGGCAACATCATGCTCTCTGATTTCAAATTATATTACAAATCTATGGTAATTAAAACAGTATGGTATTGGCATAAAAACAGACACATAGATCAATGGAACAGAATACAGAGCCCAGAATAAACCCATGTATATGTGGTGAATTAATTTATGCCAAAGGAGGAAGAATATACAATAGGGAAAGGACAATCTCTTCAATAAATGGTGTTGGAAAACTTGACAGCCACAGGCAAAAGAATGAAACTTGACCACTATCTGAAACTATACACAGAAATTAACTCAAATGAATTAAAAACTTGAACATAAGACCTGAAATCTTAAAGCTTCTAGAAGAAAACATGGGCAGTAAGCTCTTTGGCCTAGGTCTTGGCAAGGATTTTTTGGATTTGACACCAAAAAATGAATGACAACAAAAGCAAAACTAAACAAGTGAGACTATATCATACTAAAAAGCTTCTGCACAGCAAAGGAAACCATTAACAAAATGAAAAGGCAACCCACTGAATGGGAGAAGATAGTTGCAAATCATATATCTGATAAGAGGCTAATATCCAAAATATATAAAGAACTCATACAATTCAATAACAAAAACAAAACAAAACAAAAAAACAACAATTTGACTGAAAAAATGAGCAGAAGATCTGAATAGATATTTTTACAAAGAAGATATAGGGATGGTCAGGAGGTATATGAAAGATGCTCAACATCACTAGTGACCAGGGAAATGCAAATCAAAATGACAATGAGATATCACTTCATACTTGTTAGATGGCTGTTATTAGAAAGGCAAGAAATAACAAGTGTTGGTGAGATGTGCATGGATGGATGAGGGAATAAAGAAGACATGGCATGTATGTGTGTGTGTGTGTGTTTGTGTACACACACACACACGTATATGTATATAGTGGAATATTATTTAGCCATAAAAAAGAATGAAGTCTTGTCACTTGCGAGCACATAGATGGACCTCAAGGCCATTATGCAAGGTGAAATAAATCAGAGAAAGACAAATACCATATTACCTCTCTTATATGAGTAATCTTAAAAGAAAAAAAAGCCCATAGATACAGAGAACAGATTGGCAGTTACCAGAGGCAGGGGGTAAGAGTGGATGAGATGGTATAAAGATAAGAAAAAGAGTATATACCATTATTGTTCCAGTCATAGAACAATGAAAACAGATAAAACTAACCTATGTCATTAAAGTCAGATTATTGTTTGATCTTTAATGACATAGGAGACTTCCGGGATGCTGTACTATTCCGCTTCTTGGTCTAGGGGCTGTATATATGAGTGTATTAAGTGAATATACCTCAAGCTCTATGATTATGGTATGTTAACTGAAACATATATTTCAATAAAAATGGGATAATTGTGAAAAGTGAAAGCTTAAGACATTTTAAGTGGTGAGTTATAAATTTAAAACAAATACTGAAACCACTAAAGAAAAGTAGGAACAAGAGAGAATTATCTATAAATAAATAAATACATCTGTATGTAAATGATTGATGGACTCATAGGAAAATGAATAGATGGATAAATAGAGGTAAAGATTGATGTATAGAGAGACAGAAAGATACATATACACTGGATCATGAGTTAAGATGTACTTCTTGGTGTGAGTATGTGGGGTTTAGCCAAAAAAAAATTCCATATAATCATTTAAATGATTCCTCTTTAACCTTTATTATTTTCTTCCTCTTACTTGCTCTGGGTTTAGTTTGCATTTGTTTTTCTTACAATTTCTTAAGGTGGTACGTTAGGTTATTGATATATTTTATTTGTTCTTAACATAGGCATTTATGGCTATAAATTTTACACTGAGCAAAGGCTTTATCATCACCCTGTAAATTTTTGTACATTTAAGCTGCAATGTTTACTACTATGTTACAAAGTGATAGAAAGTGAATGAAAAGAATATGCATTGACCAAAATATTAATCATATTTAAATTATTGAATCATTATTATAAATACAAAAAAGGAAGAAAAAGCACACCATATGAAAACAAACAAGAAAGATAAAGGAATAAATAAAAAAGACATACCAGTCAGATACTATTCATGAGGTTTCTGGATATATCAAAAGAGAGGAACAACAAAAGTGAATTCACACACACAA
>NW_006792076.1:0-269 GCF_000442215.2 Lipotes vexillifer | reverse complement strand
CCTGGCCTTTAAAAATGCTTTGCTGAAATCCTTTGGAGATTTCAGGGTGTTTTGGAACACGGGCCACCCCTCTCCTTGCTCGATCCTGCAATAAACCTTTCTGTGCTCCAGACTCCAACCTTTAGGATTGTTTGGCCTCACTGTGCTTCAGACACATGAACCTGCATTCGGTAATCACCTGACCAGCTTTACCAGCGTCCCCTGAAAATGTGTCAGATATTCAAGTTTTAGGGCCCTGTCCCAGCCCTATGGAATCAGCAACTCTGGTG
>NW_006792075.1:0-307 GCF_000442215.2 Lipotes vexillifer | reverse complement strand
CCCAGCCACTCTGCAGCATGTGGGATTTTCCCGGACTGGGTCATGAACCCATGTCACCTGCATTGGCAGGTGGACTCTCAACCACTGTGCCACCAGGAAAGCTCTCCCTTGTATATTATTTGTTGCTTTTCCCTTGCTGCTTTTAGTATTTTCTCTTAAAATTTACTTTTTGTTACTTTGATTAATATGCTTCTCAGTGTTTTTCTTTTTCTTTTTTTCTTTTTTCTTTTTTGTGGTACGTGGACCTCTCACTGTTGTGGCCTCTCCCGTTGCAGAGCACAGGCTCCGGACACGCAAGCTCAGCGGC
>NW_006792074.1:2326-2802 GCF_000442215.2 Lipotes vexillifer | reverse complement strand
AGCGTTAGGCTTAGGGTTACCATTAGGGTTAGGGTTAGAGAACGGGGATGCTTTAGGGTACAGATTAAGTTACGACAAGGTTTCAGGGTTAGCGTACGTGTTAGGGCATGGGTTAGTGTTAGCGTACGGGGTATCTTTAGGGCACGGTTTAGGTTAAGGCTTCAGGTAAGGGTTAGGTGTAGGGTTCTGGTTAGGGTTAGGGTTAGATAATGGGGATGGTTTAGGGTACAGGTTAGGGTACGACAACGGTTGAGTGTTAGCGTACGTGTTAGGGCACGTGTTAGTATTAGCGTACGTCTTAGTGTTCGGGCACGGTTTAGGGTAAGGCTTTGGGTAAGGGTTAGGGTTAGGGTTAGGGTTAGGGTTAGGGAACGGGGACAGTTTAGGGTATAGGTTAGGGTACAACAACGATTGAGGCTTAGCGTACGTTTTAGGGCACGGGTTAGTGTTAGCGTATGGGTTAGGATTGGGGCACG
>NW_006792074.1:0-1138 GCF_000442215.2 Lipotes vexillifer | reverse complement strand
TACGACAACGGTTGAGGGTTAGCGTACGTTTCAGTGCCCTGGTTAGTGTTAGCATACGGGTTAGGATTAGGGCAAGGTTTAGGGTAAGGAATCGGGTAAGGTATACGGTCTAGAGTTGAGTTAGGGTTAGGGAACGGGGATGGTTTACGGTACAGTTTAGTGTACGACAACGATTGATGGTTTGCATATGTGTTAGGGGTTAGTGTTAGTTAGAGTTAGGGTTAGGGAACGGGGATGGTTTACGGTACAGTTTAGTGTACGACAACGATTGATGGTTTGCATATGTGTTAGGGCATGGGTTAGTGTTAGCGTACGGGTTAGGATTAGGGCAAGGGTTAGGTTAAGGCTTGGGGTAACGTTAGTGTTAGGGTTATGGTTAGGGTTAGGGAACGGGGATTGTTTAGGGTAAAGGATAGGGTACAACAACGGTTGAGGCTTAACCTACGTTTTAGGGCACGGGTTAGTGTTAGCGTACGGGTTAGGATTGGGACACGGGTTAGGGTTAGGGTTAGGGTTAGGGAACGGGGATGGTTTAGGGTACAGTTAAAGGTACGACAACGGTTGAGAGTTAGTGTACATGTTACGTCACGGGTTAGTGTTAGCATACGTGTTAGGATTAGGGCGCGGGTTAGGGTAAGGCTTCTGGTTAGTGTTAGGGTCAGTGATAGGGTTAGGGTTAGGGATCGCGGATGGTTTAGGGTACAGGTTATGGTACGGCAACGGTTGAGTGTTAGCGTATGTGTTTGTGCACAGGTTAGTGTTAGCGTCTGGGTTAGGATATGGGCACGGGTTAGGGTAAGGCTTCGGGTAAGGGTTAGGGTCAGGGTTAGAGTTAGGGTTTGGGAACATGGACCATTTAGGGTACAGGTTAGTGTACGACAACGGTTGAGGGCTAGCCTACGTGTTAGGGCACGGGTTAGTGTTAGCGTACGGGTTAGCATTAGGGCATAGGATAGGGTAAGGCTTCGGGTAAAGGTTCTGGTTAGGATTAGGGTTAGAGAATGGGGACAGTTTAGGATACAGGTTAGGGTATGACAACGTTTGAGTGTTAGTGTATATGTTAGACCACGGTTTAGTATTAGCATACGTATTAGTATTCGGGCACGGGGTAGGGTATGGCTTCGGGTAAGGGTTAGGG
>NW_006792073.1:0-3017 GCF_000442215.2 Lipotes vexillifer | reverse complement strand
CCCCCCCCCCCCCCGGCAGCTGACCAGTCAGACATTAAAGATGCAGAGGCGCTGGTGGTTTCCCAGGTGGGTGTTTAAACTTTGGACAATTCATCTCCACGTGGGAGCTCGAATGGTGAAGGCCAGCCAGACTTTTGGGTAAACTTGAATGAGTAAAATAACCGTATTTCTCTTTACTCAGTCACCTTCCCTGGACTCCTCAGAAGGGCTTGGTTACAACCATCCTGGGGGTGGTCCCACCTTCCCTGCAACATACTGTGACGTGGAAGCCCATCTGGCGGGAGGGCCTGGGGTGGAATCAGCTGTGAACCCCCATCTCACGCTCCAACTTTTACTGCCTACGCGATAAATAATTCAAGTCCTGTACCCCTCACTTTCTTCATCTTTAAAAGGAGCATTATAGTTCTTGGCTCACGTGCTATGCCTAGCAGAGCAGGTAAGAGGTAATAGGTACTAACAATGGCTACAGGGCCATCGTGATGGAAATACACTAAGAGCACAAGACAAGAATACCAGAGGCCCTGGTACCACAATCCTAGAAGCAGAGAAGTCAGAGTGGATGGGGGAGGCTGGGGAGCCCTGCAGTCTCCCCTGCACCCCACCTGCCAAAGGACCTGGTGAAGGAGGCGCATGTGCCAAGGGGCCTGCGGGGTCCAGGGTTCGGAAGCCACATCCTACGCAAAGTAACTGAGCGCTAGGGCAGGAGAGGAGCAGAAAGCAGTGTCCGCTCATCTGCTGCTTCGACGTGGAGGGACTGTGGACAGCTGCCTGTGAGAAAAATGCCTTGGTTGCCCCTCCCCTAAAATGGGGGCTGTTGTGGACTCAGACAGAGAGAGATCCAGATCAGGGAACCCCTGCTCTTTGCCTCTCTGACCCTGGGCCCGGCACTCACAGCCTTTGACTGCACTTTGCACATCTGTGCATCTCGTCTATGCAAACCAGCTGACAGGTTTGTTGGGAGAAACAAACAAGTTGAACAGGTTGCCAGCACAGTGACGGCCAGCGGCGGAAGGTGGATGAATGCCAGTCTCCTCAGAGGCACTCAGGCAGCTGCTCACCTCCCACCCACTTCGTCTCTGGTGGGTAATGCTCTGGGGTCCCCCCGGTGGTCCACAGCGCTGTGCTTGACATGGGCAAGGAGGGCATGGACGGAGCTGCTGCCGTGGGAAGCAACTTGATCCACAAGACTGGCGAAGTGATCACTATGCATTTCAACAGGCCCTTTATGTTTCCCACACTCAGTAGAGACACCCAGAGCATCATCTTTTTGGGCAAAGTCACCAACCCCAGTCAAGCCTAGAGCTCTCCACTGAGTGGCGGGTCCCCTCGCTAAGGAGCTGGCTGCCCAGCTCCGTGGGGGCAGCCTGGTCCCTTTGCCCCGAGGAGCCCCCTGCCTGGACCCACCTGCTCACCCTGGTGAAGGTGACAGTGACTCTGTTGGGGGTTTCGCATGCCCAGGGAGTCTGTGTCCTGGTTAGAAGGAGGCTCTGAGCCCTACAACAGCAATAAACCACCTTCCTTGGACTGGACTCTTTCCTGTGTGTCTCCACGCTGATCTGCCTGACTCCATGCTCCTGCCACTGCCTGGGCCCCGAGGCCAAGCTCCCCGACCTCCCACACATGCTCAGCCCGCCCCAGACTCTGGGCCCCTCTGTCTCAGCCTCACCAGCCAGTCCAGGAGCAGGCTTTGTGCTTGTGACCAAGCCCACTGGACCTCAGGCCCAGGGCTGGGAGGGGCCCCTGCTGCCCGATGCTCACTTCCGGGGGCTATGGCCCTAGGTCCAGGTTCACTCTTCCATGCCCCAGGGCCCAGGATGTGCCCTCGTGTTGACAATGCAGGGGCTCTGACCCTGACCTCTTCTGGCACAGCTCCTGGAACCGTTGCTCCTGCAGCTGAGCTGGGCCTCCCCCCAGGATCGCCCCTGTTGCCCCCCCAGCACCTCAACCTGGGAGACCAGCTACTTCCAGGTTCCCAGACGAGCTACCCCACCACCGGACGAGCTACCCCACCACCGGACGAGCTACCACACCACCAGACGAGTTCCACATACTCCCCTGACAGAGGATCCCCTCAGCAGCCAGAACGGGGATATGGGAGCAAAAGGTCAATAAACACACACCTGCAATAAAAGGAACCCACTTGGTTCTTCATGTCCCTGATGTGATCAGGGGCTGTGTCATCTCCGGGAAGATCAGCTCCCGGCATAGATGATGACGTCACCCACAACTGAACGGTTGAGATCTCTCTGCCAGGCAGCCTGCTCAGACGTCTACGTGGAATAACCCGTTTAGTCCTTGAAATGATCACATGAGATACTTGCTGTTACTCATCCCATTTTACCGATGAGGAAACTGAGGAACAGAGAGGCTCAGCAATTTCCCCCAAGGCCACACCGTTACTAATTATTGCCGGCAGGATGTTATCCCAACCTCCTGGATCAGAAGAACACTCTAAACCACAGAATGAATCTGCCCTCAGAGATTTTCACAGCAGTGACCCTCATGGGACTTAGGAACTGATGCGAAACGTGGATGATGAAACAAGGCTCTGGAGGCTGATAGACGAGGATCAAACTCAGCCTGGGAAGTCGGCGAGCCATTCCTGGAGGAGGTGCTTTTTGTGCTGCCATCAGAGGAAGAATAAAATGTGGTAGGGTAAACAGAGAGGAGAATGTCCTTGGCAGGAGAAAGACATCTTCAAGAAACCGAAGGAAGCTGGGCAGACCTGGAGCAGGAAGCGGAGACCCTGCAGAGGTGATGGGGCCATGATGGAACCGCTGGACCACTGGGGGCCTGGCAGCTCAGTAAGGATGCTGGAAAGGTTCCATAGAGTCCTAGGCAGCTTTAAAGGAATTTAAACAGAGAGTCTCTCGGAGCAGATTGGCATAGTAGAAAAATGACTCCAGCTGCTGTGTAGAGAAGCAATTCAGGGCCAGCAGAGGGATGCAGGCTAGACATTAAAGGGGATGTTGCAGGAAATGGGGCCAGAGCCCAGGATGGAGAGGGAGAGCAGGAAT
>NW_006792072.1:0-298 GCF_000442215.2 Lipotes vexillifer | reverse complement strand
ATGGCTGAGTAATATTCCATTGTATATATGGGCCACATCTTCTTTATCCATTCACCTGTCGATAGACACCTAGGTTGCTCCCATGTCCTGACTATTCTAAATAGAGCTGGAATGAACATTGTGGTACATGACTCTTTTTGAATTATGCTTTTCTCAGGGTATATGACCAGTGGTGGGATTGCTGGGTTGTATGATAGTTCCATTTTTAGTTTTTTAAGGAACCTCCATAGTGTTATCCATAGTGGCTGTATCAATTTACATTCCCACCAACAGTGCAACAGGGTTCCCTTTCCTCCAC
>NW_006792071.1:0-707 GCF_000442215.2 Lipotes vexillifer | reverse complement strand
TATATATATATATATATATATATATATATAATCTTGTGGCCAGTTACTTATGATTTCAAAATTATTTAAATCTGGTATGGAAAGTGCAAATTTTGGTGATATATTAGTTTTGGACAACTGTTTCATATTTGTTGTATAAAATATATACATAGATGTATACTGTATATATAGAAATATTATTTTCACACACACATGCACACATAGTGGCTGGGTAGTGATGGAGAGGCTATCCACTGGCATTAAGCAAATATCTTGAGGCTCAGATACAATCCATGTAAATCCATTCTTGTCACCCAGTCAGTAAATACAGCAGCCCTTTCTCCTTCCTCACATAATCGTCAGTCATGTGACCTTGTGCCCTATGTTTTCTCTTCCCTTTCCAATCTGACCTGGGCATTCTCTATTCATCCTCTCTGTCTCTGTCCCTTTCTCCATTGTTACCTGATTTATATTAATGTGCAGGAGAGGCACACAGCCATGCTCTCCCCTATGGATAGAGTATTCAACAGGACAGTCCCAGTTTATGCTTATTGCCCCATTTTGGAAAATAAATCACTTTAGTCAACCTACCTGAAGATGACCCAAATATGTTTTTGTTTTCTTTTTTGCGGTATGCGGGCCTCTCACTGTTGTGGCCTCTCCTGTTGCGGAGCACAGGCGCCGGACGCGCAGGCTCAGCGGCCATGGCTCACGGGCCCAGCCGCTCC
>NW_006792070.1:0-1078 GCF_000442215.2 Lipotes vexillifer | reverse complement strand
CATCGTAAGATATCACTAATACAGAGAATGTAAACTTGGCTACACATGAGCTGAATTACAAAAAGGAAGATAGTCTCACATTTAGAAAACAAACTTATGCTTGCTTAAGGGGAAAGGTGAGTGAGGGTGCTGCATAAAATCAGAGATTGAAATTAGCAAATATACCATTCCATAAGCCAAATATGTAATAGAGAAGACCTACACCATGCTCAACGAAATGGACTCAACACCCAATATTCAACACATAAGAATTCAGTCCCTGACACTGTACCTAACAAAGGCTCTGATGCTGATCCTAAGTTAGGCTCTGACACTGTCTCTAAGGCCCTGTGGCCAATCATTACATAAAATCCTGATATTATCCTGCCCTAATACCCTGACCCATGTCTTACAAAGATCCTGAAACTATCCCAAATTAAGCCCTGACGCTGCCCCTAAGTGTCACCCTCTGGATGTCCCTAACAGAGGCCCTGAGAATGTCTTTTATAAAAACACTAAGGCTGATCCTCAGGGGCCTAAGAGGCCCTTATACTACTCCTATGTCACGCCTTGACACTGTCCCTCATGCAGGCCCTAAGGTTAGGCCTCACTTATACCGTGTTGCCGTACCTTAGTTAGGCTCTGACACTATCACAACATCTGACACCCTGACACTGGTCCTAACTAAGGCCCTGATTCTCTCAATAACTAAGGTCATCACGCTATCCCTAGCTCATTTCCTGACAGTATACGTGGCCTAGAACCTGACTCTGTCCCGAGCTAATTTCCTGCCTCTTGTCCTCACTGAAGTCCTAATGCTCTCCCTAACTAAGGCCCAGACTAGTCCTAACTAAGGCCCTGACACTGGGTCTGACTAAGGCCCGGAATCTGTCCCTAATATAGGCCCTGCTGCTGGCAATAACTAAAATCCGGACACTATCCTGAGTTAATAATCTGACCCATTTCCAACCAAGGTCCTGACACTGCCGCTAAGAAAGCCCTGTCTCTGTCCCTACGTGAAGACCTGAGGCTGTGTCTAACTCAGGCCCTGAAGCTATGCCTAACTGAGGCCTTGATGCTGTGACTACCTCAGGCCCTG
>NW_006792068.1:0-876 GCF_000442215.2 Lipotes vexillifer | reverse complement strand
GCCCGTGAGCCATGGCCGCTGAGCCTGCGCGTCCGGAGCTTGTGCTCCGCAATGGGAGAGGCCGCAGCAGTGAGAGGCCCAAGTAACGCAAAAAAAAGAAAAAAAAAAAAAGGATAACTGTGATAAATTGTGGAAAATTCTACAGAAGAGGAAGAAACTGCTCTATAAGTGCTCATTCACATTAATGTTGTTTTGCTGCCAAAGCATTGCTTGGATAATTCTCATTATATTACCTCTGTAAGGCTGAATATGACTTGAAATAGAATTTGAAATTACTTGTCTAGCTGAATTTTTTATTTTTCCACTTTCGAACTGACAATGACCAGTCACATAGTTGTCATGAAGAGCAGAGGTGGTCTGGGGACTCGAGTTTTTCAAATTACACTTCCTGCAGTATCACTGCACAAGTCAGTCACATGTAAGCAGCAGAAAGAACATCAGATTAGCTGGAGACAAGGGGCACAAGTAATAAACGTGGAAATTAACCCAAAAAACCGGCATTGTCCAACACATTAAGTCTGGTTATTTCTTATAGGGGGAGCCCAGTTCCCTTCAGTCACAGAAGTTAACGGGGAGCGGGAGCACAGTAAGGCTGTTCAGTTATCCATGAACGTGCATCATAACGAGTAGTTACTGCGTTGGCTTATAGGGATGCAGTTGGCATTGAGCATGGAAGTAGACATCTTTACAGGAATCTGATTTAACTTATTTAATTGGCCTTGGGCATCGTTTTTTGTTTGTTTGTTTGTTTTGCGGTATGAGGGCCTCTCACTGTTGTGGCCTCTCCTGTTGCGGATCATAGGCTCGGGGCATGCAGGCTCAGCGGCCATGGCTCACGGGCCCAGCCGCTCCGCGGCATGTGGCATCCTCCCAGAC
>NW_006792067.1:0-212 GCF_000442215.2 Lipotes vexillifer | reverse complement strand
CCATTCACATTTAAGATAATTATCGATATGTATGTTCCTATTACCATTTTCTTAATTGTTATGTGTTTGTTTTCGTAGGTCCTTTTCTTCCTTTGTGTTTCCTACTTAAAGAAGTTCCTTTAGCATTTGTTGTAGAGCTCGTTTGGTGTTGCTGAATTCTCTTAGCTTTTCCTTGTCTGTAAAGCTTTTGATTTCTCTGTCGAATCTGAATG
>NW_006792066.1:0-6093 GCF_000442215.2 Lipotes vexillifer | reverse complement strand
ACGAACCTGTGTCCCCTGCATTGGCAGGCAGACTCCCAACCACTGCGCCACCAGGGAAGCCCAAAATTTTCTTATTCTTTATTCATTACTTTTATGTACAAGTATGGACAGAACTATGTATGTATATTTAATAGGTTTCAACCCCTTCTAAAATCTTGTTAACCTTGTTTATCTAATTTTGTTTCCTCTTAACTTCACTGCAGTGTTTGAGGGGGAATTTTGGGGAAAGATTTAGAAGAAAATGGGTAGTAGAGTGATAGTTTCCTTGAAAGTCTACCAGTAGCAACATCTTAGAAAAGAACTTATCCTGCTTTATGGAGGCTTGGCATGTCAGACTTTGTATTAGAGTAGAGTATTTTTTATCTTCATAAAGCTTAGTGTAGAGCCCTATGGATACTTGAAATTATTAGCAATAGGGGTGATACAGTAGATATACTACATATTAGGATTTATCACCTCCTTGTTGAAGCCTTCTACCATGTCCCTACCTGTTAGCAGCTTTAATCAGCCCTTTCATAATGTCTCTTAACATTTAGTTCATATTACTATAAGGCATTTATTACACTGACTTATGATGAACTGAATGTATTTCTGCTCCCTCAGTAGAATGTGAGTAGCTTGAGAGTTGAGGTTATATCTAACTAACAGTTGTACCCCCAGTATGTGGACCTTTAATAATAATAGGCCAGCAATAAATTTTTTATTCAACAATTATTTTAAAAATACCTGTTATGTATTACACATTGTGCTAGGCAATAGGGATGCAACAGTAAACTCTAGAGGAGAGGATAGTCCTTGCCCTTATGGGTAAGTGAGAGAAATCAAGTAGAGAGAAAAGAGATGTTAGGTATGCAATCAGTTAATCATTTAAATATAATAGTAATAAGTATTACAAAATTGATCTGTATAGGAGTTTTATCAGATTTTAGTTTGAGTAAGAAAACTCAGTATAGTAATTCTAATATAACATTTTATTTCAAAATAACATCTATTTGAAAACGTCATGGCTATTTTGGTCTTGATTTGTCTTTGTAATGTATAATTTTTGCCACCTGATCGTAAGAAAGTCAAATAATTTTTTATAGATTATAGTGAAATGGTTATATAAATTTGGAACAACTTGGCTTCAGTCCTCCAAAGCAGAGGTTCTCCAAGTGTGGTTCGTGGATCAGCAGCATTAGCCTCATTGGGAATTTGGTCAGCACTGCAGATTCTTGGGCCTTGCCCCAGACCTACTGAATTAGAAACCCTGGAAGCAGGGTGCAGCAAATAGTGTTGTAATAAGCCTTCCAGGTGATTCTGAGGCATGCTAAAGTTTGAGAACATATGTTCTAAATGGTTAGATATTTGGCCACTCAAGGAAAGTAATATAGTATGTGAATAGTATTAATAAATTTGGGAAAATATGACAGTGGCATTTCTTCATTCTTGGGTTTTATAAAGACTTGATTTGATCTTTAAGAAATACAATGAGCCGTTATCATTCTGGGATATATCTTGACTACTTTGAGGATCCATAAATTTAGGAATATCATTATGTTATCTCATTTTCTTTTTAAAGGACAATAGCATATCTGAAACATTTAAGTGATTTTTCCCCTTTGGATGCTTAATGGTAGTTTCTACCTATGGGGCTATGGATAGAGAACAGCAGATAAGCGGCACTGAGATGCTGCTGTTGGCAAGTGCGAGGCTCACTCACTAGGGAAGTGCTTGCTGCCACTCACAGCCTCAAAGCATGTGCTCCTGTGAAACACAATTACTGCATGTTATGGACATTTAAATAAGTATTGACTGGTCAAAGTGGTGAATGTTAGATTCTTAAATACCAAGGTCTACTCTGTTCCTACTTATTTGTTTAGAATACTCATTTCACTAAAATGAATGCAGGTATTTCAGTTATTGCAATTTAATGATAATAATTAACAAGGTATTTATGAAGCGTTTACCTATTTACATGGGCGAATGCAGGTGGATGTTATTAAAAACTAAATCCCTGCTCTTAAGGGTGTTAAAGTCAATTGGGAAGGTAATATTCACATATATACAAACAAATATAAGACAGGATGTAATCAAGGACTAAACTCTGGAGCCTAGACCAAACTGTAGGAGTTCAGAGAAGTGTGGGTTTATTGTAGGTTGGTGTTGCTGGGGAAGATTTAATATAAAATGTAAACTTGAGCTGGGTCTTGTCAATAATAGGATTTGAGTAAGAGAAGAGGATAGAGAAGGACATTTTCCCCCATCCATCCATCTAATCATCCATCCATCCCTTTATTCATTCAAAATTATTTATTGAACACTGTGCCAGATATAAAACTGGGGAGGCAAGCAGTAAACAAAATTGCACGAATAGTTTATATTTACAGTTGTGAAAATGCTACAGTGGAGAAGTAGAGGATGCTATGCATGAGAAGCTTAACCTTAGCAGTGGAATTGGGGAAAGCTTTCTTAGGGAAGTGACATTTTAGGTGATGACAACTAAACAGATTCATAGAGATCAGAAGGAGAGTGAGGAAGTAGATGTGACTTAAATGGGTTCAAGATGTTCTTGATATTTATGCTTTAAAAATGTTCTCTAGGGGTTGGCTAAAGCATCACGTTAGACTTAAATCTTTTCTAAAGGCTTGTTTAAGTTTGAGGGTACACTTGAGAAACAAGAGTAGTAAGCATAAAATGTGGCCCAGACAGTCCTTATAATTCCCATTGTTAAACTGCCACATACTGAGTGTGATTAGCTGTGTGTTTCATGTCAAGTAGGATCAAATATTTCTTAAGTTAAATTTGACACTTTAGGTTGGGTACCATCAAAAGGATTGTATGTCATTCTTGGCTCTGGACTTTGTATATTTGCTGCAGGATTTATGTCACCAGATGGCACCATTTAACTAAATTTATGTACTATGGATGCTTATAAGAGTGGTTGTTTTAAAAATGAAGGATGTTTTTATTTGTGCTATAACTGAATTAGCAAAAAATTAATTTATTTTGATAGCATATTAGACTTCGATACACAGTAAGGTAATGAAGCCCCAAAAGTTTGTTGGGAGCATGAAAGCGTCTGGTAATTTCTGCTAAGGTACATAATAAATGAAAATCTGGTGGCGATCAGTATCGTTGATATATGGTAGCTGGCAGAAAAGCAGAGCACAGTAGGCTTCTCCATCTTTTTCCCATAGCTAGAAGAATAATATTATGAATATTTTAGTCTTGAATTTAACTTTAATATGTAGGGAGTTGATATACATAATAACAAAAATATAGAGAAATTTCTAAAAGATTATTTTAGTAAAAAGCCTTTTCAAGATGTCTTAAAATATCATAGTAATAATATGTTAAACAATTTTGTCAATAGAGTGTATGTTTTATTGAACTGTAGAACTAATAAACTTAATAAAACATGATATAGACTTCTTTCTTAGTATAAACATTTATCCCAAGGAAATGAATATTCTTTTTTTTGTTTGTCTTTTTTTTTTTGAATATTTATTCTTAGTTAAAAACTTCCTTAATACTTTCCCTGCCAGTAAGCTGAATTAGTTACTTTCTCTTTTACATTCCTTTAGTATTTGTTCATATTTCTGGTGTAGCGCTTAGTATGTTGTATTATTGTTAATTGCTTACATGTTGGTCTCCCTCAATAGACTGTGAGCTTCTTGAATGCAGGGACTGGTTCTAATTCAGTGTCTGCCATGGAATAGTCAATCATTAAATTTCTTTCATTTGACAGAATCTATTTTGAACACCTGCTATCTAAGAGACACTCTGTTAGGCTCTGGGGATTTAGTCACAAGAGAGATGTGGACCCTATTTTCATGGAGCTCATGGTCTAATAAGGGAGACAGACATTAAATAAGTACAACTGTGATAAGTACTTTGAAATAGTTATTTGGATCAAACAGTAAAATCATAAGGAATTACTTGTATACTGGTATAATTCATACTACTGTATTGTGTTTGTTTAAAAATGTTTAGATACTATTTATTAAATGAAACTTTCTAGTCTTCTATTATCCTTGGAATGAAATTCAAACTTCTCACCTGTAAGGCTCCCTATCGCCTCTGCCTACTTCTCATCTCATCTCTTACCACTCTTCCCTACTCAGTGTACTTCAGCCACACTGGCCTTCTCTCTGTTCCTAAATGCTGCCCCAGGACACTTTACATGCTTCTTTTTTGTTTGGAGTACCTTTCTATCTAGATCTTTGTCTTACTCTCTTATCTCATCATTTAGGTCTCCGTGCCTCTAAAGTGCCTTTTCACCTCACTCCTCACCTCCATCCCACCCCCAAGTCACATCTATCACATTACCTGTTTTATTTTTGTCACTGTAGGTATCACTGTGAGAAATTTTGTTTGTTTATGCATTTTGTATGGCTTTCTCCACTAGAATGTAAATTCCATAGGAGCATTCTTGCCTGTCTTATTCATTGCTGTATCTTTTATTTTAGCTTAGTGCTTAGAACATAATAGCCACTAAGTAAATATTTGTTAAATGAATAAATGAATAAGTGAGTGTTGCTGCATTCCTGGGACTGTGTTAGATTCTTGTTTAAGTTAGAAATGGACTAATTTGAAAGGAGAGGAAAGCGTAAGTAAGTAGGGTTTTATTTTCACTATATTGTTCTTAGGTAGGCAGTTGTTGGCATTAAGTCAGCATCTCAGGAAAGTTCCAGCCAGTGTCTGTACTGACTGGGAATTATAACGTGACCTCAGGAAGGAATGTAGGAGTGTACTGCCAGTACAGCCCAAGGCAAAAGTGTTGTCACCAGGCGGAGCACCTGGAGCTTTGCCTGAGCCAAAAGAATGGATCCCAGGTCCCACCAAACAGACTTCTGCATCAGAGGCTAGCAGTATGCCTAGTGAGCAGATGAACAGGGTCATTGCTCAAGGACCAGAGAAGCCCAAGGACAGCATGTAGAGCCAATGAACACAACCTATTTCTATCCCTAAGACTATGATGGCAGATAAACCACAAGTCTGACCCCAGAATTGTTTACTCCCATATAACGGGGCATTATTTTAGAGAGAAGGAGGAGGGGTAGGCTATATGAATGAAAAGTTTTATCTGAGAGAGACTTTAAATTATTGAGCCAGACTACACTTTAAACTGGATTGAGTGGTCACTTTTCCCAATTAACCAGGGATTGAGGGCTTCTGAAGCTGCTGGATAAGACACATACACAGTAAAGACCTGTATGTTTTGTTTGCCACCATGCCACTTATACCATGGTGTGGTATAAGTTGTATGTGTGACCCTGCTATACTGAAGCATAGATCTCAATGTTGTTTCTTACCTCTTCATTTTCAACATTCAATTTGGTATTGAATGTCGAAAAGCATTAACCACAAGAAGGAGCAATGGGAGAAGAAATAGCCCACAAGTGTCTCACAGGAAAGACTTCCCCTTCCTCCTGTTAGCTCTGGTTCCTGGCAAAAGATAGAAGTGGTGGAGAATGAGGAACATTGGTCTACCTTAGTTTGTTTACATGAGTCATTCCTAAGAGTTGCTTAAGGAAATATTTCTCCTCTACCTCATATGTTGCTCAGAAGCCCAGAACTTCTAAGACTATGTTAGGAATTCCAAACCTTCCAATAATAACCTACAGATACCATACAGCATAAAATTTCCTGGTTTCTAGTTTGAGTCTCTGGGTTCTACCTTATATTCAGTTCTAGTTTGCTGTCAAAATCATAAACTTTCATAAAACCATAAGATTAGAATTTTCTTTACAGGACCATATGTATGCAAATTGGGTCATCAAATGTACCTAGAGCTACCAAACTCCAGTGGGCATGCCAGGTCTTACAAAATGAGTTAATCATGAATCCCTAAAAGTTTAAAGCATTGTTAAACTCACAGAAACAAATTATACTGAATATTAAATAATGCATTCAGAAAAACCTTCAGTTTTGAAAATAAGCCATTTGAAAATAGACCATTCAGAAAGAAGCCTTGGTCTTTATAAATAGTTGCTGCAAGAGTTTTTTGTTTTTTTTTTTGCGGTCCGCGGACCTCTCACTGTTGCAGCCTCTCCCGTTGCGGAGCGCAGGCTCAGCGGCCATGGCTCACAGGCCCAGCCGCTCCGCGGC
>NW_006792065.1:0-285 GCF_000442215.2 Lipotes vexillifer | reverse complement strand
ATCCAAAACACATAAACAACCTAAGTGTTCATTGAGAGATAAATGGATAAAGTAAATGTGAGAAAAATACATACACACATAGAGAATGAAATATTATTTAGTCATAAAAAAGCAAGGAAATCCTGACATTTGCAACAACATGGATGGAACTTGAGAGCATTAGGCTAAGTGAAGTAAGTCAGACAGAGCAAGACAAGTACTGTAGGATCTCACTTGTATATGAAATCTATAAATAACAAAACTTATAGAAAAAGAGATAAGATTTGTGGTTGCCAGAGATGGGGC
>NW_006792064.1:0-829 GCF_000442215.2 Lipotes vexillifer | reverse complement strand
AGTATCTTATAGATTACACTTGAAATCTTAAGGGCCAAAGTCTTTCCTTACCAGATTTAAAGAACAATGGACTAGGAATTCATTGGGTCACCGACCACTCAGTCAAGAGTGAAGACAAAACCTTCCAAGTTGCATATGAAGGTTCTGAGTTAGGAGTCCAGGAGACCAGTGAAGAATCTGATCTCATGCAAGTAATGGTACAATAACGGTCACGGAAATGCCGAAGATGGGAAGTAGTTTAATTGGTATAAACAGATTCCATTCAGGACTATTGCAGTAGCATATAAGAAACCTCATTTTGGAGCTGTGCCCTATTCCAAATAAAGCATGGGCAAGAATTTTTAGCCAGTGGGCCTGGTGTGTCCCAAGATAGAATATTACTGGAAGAACCCGCAAGAATAAGGGAGATTCTGTTAAATTGTTCTAATAGGATTTTTGCAGAATACATGCCACGCTGATCAGATATCTCCTTTGGATGACAGAGGGTGAGATACCTGATGAGATATGGATGGTAATCAGACGGGGAGAGTGAGAGACCCTTGTTCAACTGAATTAGCAGGATTCTTGCAAAGGATTTAATTACAAATGCACACATGGGCTTAGGGGAACGTTCAAGAGTTTGCCTAAAGTTTGGTCAAGTAAGAGTTTTTGTGACTTCCAAAGAGAAATGGGGGAATTATTCCATAATGGAGGTAATGAAGACTATGTCAAGTACAGAAGATTCCTTAGGTGTCTCTTAGTATTACAATGTCCTTTTATTAAGGTTACGGGAAACTAAAACCGACCGTTCCAAGCAGAACTAATAACGGCCCCGGCCCATTCTGAATGA
>NW_006792062.1:0-1173 GCF_000442215.2 Lipotes vexillifer | reverse complement strand
CGTGTTCCCTGCATCGGCAGGCGGACTCTCAACCACTGCACCACCAGGGAAGCCCCCAGGACAGCATTTTTAAAAAAATAAAGTTTGTATTTGTAGATTCCAGATTGTTCCCAGAAACTTTTCAGGCCTAGTTTGCTCCCCTGGCTTGATAAAATAACTATATACATTTACTTTATCCTTTACATTTTATGAAGAACTTTCACATACATAATGACATTTAAAGGCAAAGATTTCATTACCTCTTACAATTTTGGGACTCCATATCATAAACTAGATCCTGAGTTATGGAAACCAGTATTAATGCAGAAGACAACTATTTATGATGGAAAACAATAATATCACTAGCATTCAGGGTTTCTTTATATAAACCATATGCTGATTGGGAAACTGACCCTGTAGTAGACAGAATTCTACTATGATCCCCAAGATTCCTATGTGATCTCCTTTCTCTGAGGTATGGGTGGGATCTGTGAATATTATGGATATCATTCTCATGATTAGGTTATGTTCTGTGGCACAGGAGAGGAAATTTTGCAGATTAATTAAGATGTAGTCGTCTGACAGTGAGTTCATAAAAAGGGAGATTTTCCAAGGTGGGCCTGACCTAATCCTGTGAGCCCTTTTAAAAAGGGCTTAGGCCTTCCCTAAGTTCAGAGAGTTTTCGCTAATGGTGTTGGAGAAGCAAGATGCCATGAGCTCTGCAGCTGCAAGAAACTGAGTTCCATCAACAACCAGCTTGGAAGAGAACTCAGAGCCGTAGATGAGACCACAACCCCAGCCAGCACTTTGATTGCTGTTTTGTGAGACCCTGAGAAGAGAACCCAACTAAGCTATGTCTGAACTTCTGACCCATGGAAACTGTGGGATAATAAATGTGTGCTCTTTTAAGTTGTTAAATTTGTGGTAATTTGTTACACAGCAGTAGAAAACTAATATAGACACTAATTTCTGTAGAATGCCAATTCAGGATTTATTTCTGGACAGGTGTGTTTGCTAAAATGTTTTAAAAATGCTCAAATTATTCTGTTCTTTGAATATAATTGGTGTAATTTCTTTTTGCCTACTATGTTATCAATTAAAAATAATTCATGTCGGGCTTCCCTGGTGGCTCAGTGGTTGAGAGTCCGCCTGCCAATGCAGGGGACACGGATTCATGCCCCGGTCCAGGAAGAT
>NW_006792061.1:0-1405 GCF_000442215.2 Lipotes vexillifer | reverse complement strand
ATATATGTACATATATATATATATATGTACATACACACACACACACACACACACACACACACAATGGACTATTACTCAGTCATAAAAAAGAATGAGGTGATTCCTTGGTGGTCCAGTGGTTAGGGCTTAGCGCTTTCACTGCCGGGGCCCAGGTTCAATCTCTGGTTGGGGAAGATTTTGCAAGCCACGTGAAATAACAAAAAAAAAAAAAGAGAGAGAGAATGAAATCTGCTATTTGCAATAACATGGACATTACGCTAAGTGAAGAAAGTCAGACAGAGAACTACAAATACTGTATGATTTCACCTATACATGAAATACATAAAAGAAAACAAATGAAGAAATGTAACAAAAGAGAAACAGACTCATAGATACAGGGAACAAACTGGTGGTTGCTAGAGGGGTAGGGGTGGGGGATGAGTGAAATAGGTTAGGGAGTCTAAGAGGTACAAACTTCCAGTTACAAAACAAATAAGTCATGAGGATGTAATGTACAACATAGGGAATACAGTCAATAGCACTGTAATAACTTTATATGGTGACAGATTGTAACTAGACTTATCATGGTGACCACTTTGTAATGTATAAAAAAATTGAATCTTTATATTGCACACCTGAAATTAATATAATATTGTAAGTCAACTATACTTCGATAAAAAATAAAGTATAAATAAATAATTTGAAAAATAGTGATTCACATAACTTGCTCTTTTCTATTTCCATTCCATAGCAAGCAGGCTTTCTGTGTATGATTCCCTTCTAGGAAAAAATGAGCTTGTCATGAAGACTATATTACAATTTCTATGAATTTACCATATCTCTCATTGTAAGTGAACAAATTCACATTCTCATTTCACCCATTAATACGAAATTTAATTTAATTTTGCCTCTAATATATTGATCCAGTCTCCTTAAATGACACAATTTGTATCCTGGGCTTCTAAGACTCAAAGGCCACAACTTTGCCTGTGGTGAATCAATGGAATAATCATGCTTAATAGAAATTTGTGGGAAAGAGCCTTCTTCTACCTCAGGAAACTTTTCTATTTCAAACTTTCTGTAAGAAATGACATGGCTTTTAGCAGCTGTAAGAGAAACAAGAAATTAACTATTATGACAGCACTACAGCATCGCTAGCGAGTTAAAGAAGAAAAGTCACTCCAAACATATTTTCAAGCCCAAGTTTAGTCAACCGGCATAATATAATAGCTCTCTGGGCACCAGCCAGAATTTAATGATTTCTCCAGGACATGATATCACAGTATTATGCTGTTTAGAGAAAATATAAACTCATCTTAGAAAACTAAATTTCATAAATCAAACTACATTAAATAGGGCTTCACTGGTGGCGCAGCGGTTGAGAGTCCGCCTGCCGATGCAGGGGACACAGGTTCGTGCCCCGGTC
>NW_006792060.1:0-472 GCF_000442215.2 Lipotes vexillifer | reverse complement strand
ACCATATTAACAAACTGAAGGAGAAAAACCATATTATCATCTCAATAGATGCAGAGAAAGCTTTCAACAAAACTCAACACCCATTTATGATAAAACCCTGCAGAAAGTAGGCATAGAGGGAACTTTCCTCAATATAATAAAGGCCATATATGACAAACCCACAGCCAACTTGGTCCTCAATGGTGAAAAACTGAAACCATTTCCACTAAGATCAGGAACAAGACAAGGTTGCCCACTCTCACCACTCTTATGCAACATAGTTTTGGAAGTTTTAGCCACAGCAGTCAGAGAAGAAAAGGAAATAAAAGGAATCCAAATCGGAAAAGAAGAAGTAAAGCTGTCACTGTTTGTAGATGACATGATACTATACATAGAGAATCCTACAGATGCTACCAGAAAACTACTGGAACTAATCAATGAATTTGGTAAAGTAGCAGGATAAAAAATTAATGCACAGAAATCTCTGGCATTC
>NW_006792059.1:0-934 GCF_000442215.2 Lipotes vexillifer | reverse complement strand
GCTAAGGGTAAGTGTTAGGGTTAAGGTTAGGGTTAGGGAATGGGGACAGTTTAGGGTACAGGTAAGGGCACGACAATGGTTTAGGGTTAGCGTATGTTTTAGGCCACTTGTTAGTGTGAATGTATGTGTTAGGATTAGGGCACGGTTTAGGGGATGGCTAAGCGTAAGTGTTAGGGTTAGGGTTAGGGTTAGGGTTAGGGAATGGAGATGGCTTAGGGTACAGGTAAAACTACGGTTTACGGTTACCATACGTGTTAGGGCATGTGTTAGTGTGAGTGTATGGTTTAGGATTAAGGCATGGCTTAGGGTAAGGCTAAGGGTAAGAGTTAGGGTTAGGGAAGGGGGACGGGTTAGGGTATAGTTTAGTGTACGACAACGGTTTAGTGTTAGCGTACGTGTTAGTGCACATGTTAGTGTAGGCGTACGGGTTAGGATTAGGGCACGGTTTAGTGTAAGGCTCAGGGTAAGTTTTAGGGTAAGGGTTAGGGTTAGCGTTAGGGAACGGGGACATTTAAGGGTACAGTTTAGGGTAAGTAAACGTTTTAGGGTTAGCGTACGTTTTGGGGCATGGGTTAGTGTTAGTGTACGATTTAGGATTAGGGAATTGGTTAGGGTAAGGCTTCGGGTAAAGGTTAAGCTTAGGGTTAGTGTTAGTGTTAGGTTTAGGGAAAGGGGACGGTTTAGCGTACAGCTTAGGGTGTGACAACAGTTTAGGGTTAGCGTACGTGTTAGGGCACGGGTTAGTGTTAGCATATGGGTTAGGTTTAGGGCACGATTTAGGGTAAATCTAAGGGTAAGGGTTAGGGTTATGGTTAGGGTTAGGTGATGGGGACGGTTTAGGGTACAGGTTAAGGTACGACAAGAGTTTTGTGTTAGTGTAAGTGTTAGGGCACGTGTTAGTGTTCGCGTACGGGTTAGGATTATTGCACGGGTT
>NW_006792057.1:0-1539 GCF_000442215.2 Lipotes vexillifer | reverse complement strand
AAAAAAAAAAAAAAAAAAAAAAAGAAGAGTTACAATCAGACAGATAAAATAAATGATCTTGAGATGGGAATGTTAGAGAAATTTCTCTCTCCATTATACTTAGGTTTAAGAAAATATTCTCTATAACATTTATACATATATATATACATAGGTGTGTAATTTTCAAGATGAGGAAACTCTATCTCAAAGTTCTTTTATCCATTAAGTGGGGATAATAATAGACAACTCATAAATTTGTTGAGATCATTCACCACTGATCACAATGAGAGTTACTTAGTGAGCCCTCCTGGTCTTACACCCTTTCTTGGAAAGTCTCAAATCAGTTGAAACTGGAGAGAGTTCATCAGGTGGTGTGGAATACATGAATCTCAGGTCAGGCTCACACAGCTTTCAAAGTTGCAGGATATGTAGGCAAAGATTCATTTTGTTAGCAAGGAAATTTATTGAAGAAAGAATTTGTAGGTTATAATCTTGAAAATGTATCCTTCAGAAAATAAAAATTGTCTGTACGTATTAAACACAGAGAAGAATTTTTTTTGAGCAGAAGTAATGAAATATTTTAGTTCTATATTGACTAGACCTGTCAAAAAAGTGAACTTTTCTAGATCCCCTGAAATATGTTTTATTTTTATAGTGCTATGAACAAAATTTAGTAAACTTTTATTGACCTTCTAAATTGTGCTAGGGTACCAACAATAAAGTAGGCAGAGTTCTATTCAAAGAATAATTGCCAAGTGGGGAGACTGACAACAATAAAATCAGAACAATAGAAAGTTTAGGTAAGAGAAATATTACACAATTTCCTTGGTCTTTCTGAGAATTCCAACTACTTCCAACTAATCTTACATTGTTGAGTTGTAGTTGATTCTGATTAATCTCCTGGTATTGAATGTTAAGATTATTGCAACTTTTGCTAGTTCACAATAGAGTTGAAATAATTGGATGGACATGAATGTGTGATAAAAAGAAAGAACAGAATAATGAAACCCTCAAAATTTTCGCAAAAATGAAAGTGTTTAAAATGTTTCAGAACATGTAGGATGAAATAATGTTACTAGTGATTAAAAATATGTAACAGTGACTGGGAGAAATTTCTTATTTGACAGGTCATTTTCTTGACCTAATTGTCGTATTGGCCAAGGCTCTTTCCATCAAATTGCTTTTAGCCAGTTTGTTTTTAGGTACATATGAAGTCAAGGGGAAAAGATGAGAATGATGAGCAGATAAGCAGGAGCCAGACTATGAGTCAGTAATGGTTAGTGGTGTTATCTCATCTATCTGGACCCTGCAGAAGACTCTAGGACAGTTCTCTTAAAGTGGATTAACAATTATTAAAACTACCTATTTTTTAAATGTTTTTTGAATATTAGCCTGGGGGCGAAACCCTATGTATCATGCACCTTCATATGGGAAACAGGATGTTGTTGGTTTATATAAGAATGCTCGGGCTTCCCTGGTGGCGCAGTGGTTGAGTCCGCCTGCCGGGTTCATGCCCCGGTCCGGGAAGATCCCACATGCCGCGGAGAGGCTGGGGCCGGG
>NW_006792056.1:0-200 GCF_000442215.2 Lipotes vexillifer | reverse complement strand
TGGTTGGGAGTCCGCCTGCCGATGCAGGGGACGCTGGTTCGTGCCCCGGTCTGGGAGGATCCCGCGTGCCACAGAGCGGCTGGGTCCGTGGGCCGTGGCCGCTGGGCCTGTGCGTCCGGAGCCTGTGCTCCGCAGCGGGAGGGGCCACAACAGTAAGAGGCCTGCGTACCGCAAAAAAAAAAAAAAAAAAAAAAAAAAAA
>NW_006792055.1:0-4631 GCF_000442215.2 Lipotes vexillifer | reverse complement strand
TATACACATTATACAAAATAAAATAAATATCTTATATATATAACATAAATAAGATATAAGATATATATCTATCTTCAGGCTACGTTCTTAGAGATTTTGATTAGGTAGAACTGGGCCAGGAATATTTTTTTCTTATTAGATGAACACTGGCCTGGTGTCGGGTTTTTTTTCATCACCAAGGTGGAGAATCACTATATTAACATAATACCCACTATTAAGATGCAATGAAAAATATTTGCACCTATATTGTGGTTTAGTTTCTATATGTTAATATTATATTTTCTAGAAATATAACATAAATGTGGAGTTCTCTTTTACTGATACAGTCTGTATTAACATAGCAAAACCAGCCTTGCTGTATCATCATATTTGGAACTCTGTTTAAAAGATTTATTACTTAAAAGATGTGAGACTAGCCCCTATTGGGGGAAAAAGAAATAAGGAAACAAACAAATTCAATGAACAATATCGGTGATAGTAGTCTGCCTTAGACATCTGTCCAGTCGTTCACCACCAGGGTTGATCTGGCTAACTAAATAGGTATTCCTATCTAGCTCATGTGTCTATAGATCATTTTCCTAGAGGTGTGCTTACCATCAGAGAGGTTGACCTTTTCAAATAGAAAAAGACTATTTATTCATTAAGGATATCCTATATTATGAGACCAATTAAAAAAGAATGAGGAAATGAGGTCAAAAGGAGAATAAATCGAAAAAGTCAAATGCTAGGATTAAGACTGGTAAGCAAAATATTTGGAGTAAGACACATGTCAGCGAGAGGAAAACAAAAATTGGACTTAGTATTTTAGCAATCAAAGGAAAGAAATAAACATAATAAATTATGCCATTCATATTGTCCAAAAAAATAAAACAAACAAGTTGCTCAGGAAAATCTCAGATCTTCCTGGAACTGAAACAGGAGAAATACCTTCAGTGGACACTGGCATGTGGTAAGCCTTATGTATAACATTCCATTCTCTCTCCTCAACCCCAGACCCTAAGTAAGTATAGTAACATGTTTTATTAGTCTCTTTGTTATAACACCTATTAACAAGGCCATCAGAAAAGAAATGAGGAGGAGCTAAAACAATACAATGCAAGAATGTTTTCAGTAACTGTACAGCTTAACCTGAATTATACACAACATTTCTTGGAACTACGCTTTTGCTGATTATTGGGTGTAAATGATAGACAGATTTAATATGTTCCACTGTCAGCCAGACTAAAACTAGGAAATCCATTCCCTAATGAAATTTGAGAACCCCTACCCATACTTAAATATCAAGCTTCTCAATTTCAGTACAAGGATAAGTTATGAAAACATGGGAGAACAAAACTAACATTTTCTTAAAGAATGACTCCTGGGCTTGTTCCATAAATGGAGAAGTAATACTAATAATTTTAGCCTGGCTGGAAAACATTTAAAGCACATATAATTAGTAAATATATAAAATAGTGTCAACATTGCAGTCATATAACTTCTAATCTTGAGCAACATAACTTCTCATGAATTCTTTAAACTGGTTGCAAAATATATGTCTCAGTGTCTAGAAGAATTGACTTGCACAAATACTTCATAGTTTTAATTCAGTGAAATATTGAAGAACAATTTCCAAAACTGATATGGATTTGGGATAGGTTTATCTTAAATCATTCTTCCTGGACATTAATCAGATAGCAGAGTTAATTGACTAATAAGAGTCATTTTCTGCTTTTGACCTTTCTCTGTTGTCAACATTGTAAAGGCAAATGCTTATATTTCTCTTTTATGTGTAATGTTCCTAGGTTGGACATAGCAGTGAAACTATTAATAGGGAACATATGGGTAGAACTCATTTGAAAGTATCATTGTAACATTACGATACATTAAGAAGACAGACAAGATATACTCTTGTTTATCCCATTAGGAATTATTAAACAATTCATCAGGAGATCATTCTGAGTCAAGTTCTCAAAGCAGTTTTAAGGTTATATTGAGAATCAATAACTCATACAACATAGCTAATAATGAATTTATGTCTGGGGACAAGGGTAAGAAAAAAGTCAATCAGACAGGTACAAAATTCTCATGTTTTTTCTGAAATTTTCTACACTCTGTGAAAGAATAGAGTGATATAGCAACTTCATGCAGAATATTGGCTTGAAGAGCCCACACTTCTGATTTACCAAGAAAGAAACAAATATATAGCCTGGGGAGAAAATCTAGTAAGCTAAACAGTCTATAATCTGGGGGGGAATAAATGTTTGTCATTGAAAAAGGGAATGGATTACAGGCTACTTAATCATAAATAAGCATACTTTGGAAGTTTATGCTTAGTGCGTAAATAAATGGGAAATACCAGAGCCAAGTATTAGAAATAAACTTGCACTTTCTCAGAAGTAGAAAAACTGGGTATTTCACTTAATTAGCTATAATATATGAGAAAGTATAATGGAAAGCATAATTCTACAGTTATGGAGTTAGTACAAAAATTCGGCTCCTCTCATAAGAACTACATTTACCTGCATGGATGAGGTAGAAAAATGAGAAATTCTGTATATAATTTGACATAAACTCATTCAAGTAGCCATTTTGAAATATGGCTTCCAAGTTTGCCTCACCAAGCCAGTGCCAGGTTTGCCACTGATTGGACCAACCTGAATCATCAAGGTGGTCTGGGGAATGCTGTGTGCTGAAGAATTTCAAGAAAGTGTCTCTTTGCTTCTGGAAGGTGCAGTGTATGGATTTGAAAGTGGAGCTATTGCAGCCAGTTTTCCCCTAGTAGGAAAACATGGGAACAGAGCCATGAGAACTTCAGGTTCATGGAGCCAGAACTCTTATAAATCACATCTGAAGATCACCCTACTCGAACAGTGGGATTTTCAGGGATGTAGCTGTATTGGTTTTCTATTGCTCTAAAACAAATTACCACAAATAGAAGCTTAAGACAACACTCATTTATTAGCCCACAGTTCTGCATTTCAGAAGTTTAGCACAGATATGCTCAGGATATAATAAGGCTGAAATCAATGCTCTGGCCAGACTGAGTCATTCCCTGAAAATTCTATGAAAAAAATCCACTTCTTTAACAACAAGCTCATTCTTGTTGTTGGCATGACTCAGATCCTTGTGGTTGTAGGACTAAGATCCCTAGTTTCCTTGCTGACTGTCAACCATGAAGTTCTCTCAGGTCTTAGAGGCTGCCTGAATTCTTTGCCACATGACTCCCTCTTTTTTCAAGTAGGCAATGGTTCTTCAAGTCTGTCCTGTGTCTCCAAACTCTGATTTCCTCAACAAGCCAGAAGAAATTTCTACTTTTAAAGGTCTTATCTGACTAGTTCAGAATCATCCAGATAATCTCTCTATCATAAGATCAACTGATTTGACAGCTTAGTTATATTCACAAAACCCCTTCACAGCAGTATCTAGATTCATGTTTGACTGAATAACTGGGAGAGAGTATATGCCAGGGACTGGAAATCTTGGGATATCTTCATAGAATTCTGCCTACTACATAATCCAGTATGCTCACTTTGATATTTATACCAGTTTGAACCACATTTTTCATTATTTATAATAAAAAAACATTATAACTGATATACTCCTTGAAAAAAGGAAACTCATAGTGAGGTTAATCATATTCAATTTGTAAGAATACTAATTCATCATGAAAATGAATAAATTACTCATACAAGCCTCATGAGTTTGACAAACAACAGTGGCCAGTCCATCTTAACATCTCCCAATTTCACATTTTTCTTCCACAGTTAGCTACTGACAAGTTCCAGGAGGTAAATATGGTTGCTAATATCTAGGACCCTTTGCAAACAAATAATAAAGCTTACTAGAATAGTCAACATACCAAGATTATAACCTATAGTGTCTTATCTGGCTCCAGTCTAGAAAAGGAGTCTTAATCTCTCTTGAAAATTTAGGTTTATGACAGATAATTTGTAGAAATTATAGTCTAGCCACTCTTCCATATATTCCACATTTGTTCCTTAGATCAAGCCAAATGACCAGAAGACTACAGATTTGGATTATATTGCCGTTAGAAACCTAGAATCACCTGTCTGGAGTTATGTTTCAGTGTTAGGCCCTCTTTAATCAAAGAAGTTTGTCACTACAAAAAATCCATTATCATACCATTTGTCATTTCCTATATAAAATTCTCCATGAGAAATCTCTTTGAGAATTAAGTGACAGAAATAGATATACTTTTAAAATTATACCAATGAATTTGATGGAAACAGTTCAGGTCTCCTTCATTACTTTGGCTGCCAGAAAGTTTACAGCCAAATTCAACTATCAGCTTTAATGAGTATATATGACCTTGGGATGGCAAGTTTGTATTTTTCTTTTATCTTATCTTTATTTTTTGCTCTACGAATATTCCTTGTTCTTGATGCTCTGTCCAAGGCATCTCAAATATTGTGGCAAATGAGGCTGAATTGAAAAAAATTTCATACATCAAGCACAAATAACCTTTTATTTGTATTGCAAATGCCTGAATTTTGTTTAGAGAACATTTTGGGTTGAGAAGTTCAGATTAAGGAATAGATAGTTCTTTCCTACTACAATAAAAAAAAATTATCCAAAAAGATTGGATTCAAATAATGCAGTTCTTTTTTTTTTTTTTTTTTTTTTTGGGG
>NW_006792054.1:0-370 GCF_000442215.2 Lipotes vexillifer | reverse complement strand
GCAGATCCCTGCCTCACTGGGCCCTTACCATCTGCACTGTGCTCACCAGGGCATGTTGCAGGTGTGGGTGAGTGTCACTTAGTGCACACCCAGTGCATAGAAGGTACGCAAGATGGAGAGGCTACTGTCCAGTGAGTGGCCGCCCTCCACATCAATGAGGCAAGCCAACTTCCAGGTATTGTTGAGAGCTGGGGTCAGGTAGGTCAGATGATCATTTTCAGAGGCAGGGGCAGCTTACTGAAGTTCTTAACACCTACCACCACCAGTCTGTTTACCGTTTTTTGTTGTTGTTATTTTGGCCGTGCCGCGCAGCATGAGGACTCTTAGTTCCCCCACCGGGGATCAAACCCGAGCCCCCTGCAGTGGAAGA
>NW_006792053.1:0-2190 GCF_000442215.2 Lipotes vexillifer | reverse complement strand
TTAGTTTCAGGTGTACAGCAAAGTGATTCAGTTATACATATACACGTATCTATTCTTTTTCAACTTCTTTTCCCACTCACACTCTTAATTAAATTTAAAAACTTGCCCCTGAGAGCTGGAGTGCTTCTGGCCACTCTCAGATGCCCAGGAAGCAGCTCACGCAGCTGGACGTGATCTAAGATCATGGTGGATCCCTGCCCTTGCCTAGAGCGAGGGAAAGGGGCCACCTCCATCCAAAGCCCCACTTCTCCAAGGAGCTTCAGCATTTCCCAGACACATTTGCAGGTTTGCCTTTTATTTTTACATTTATCCAATTTTCATTGAGCACCTTGTATGCAAGTCTCTGTGCTCCTATTAAAATCTTCAAAAAATATAGCTCTCTTAAAAATTCAGTATTTTTTTCCTCAGGATTTCTGCCATGCTTCCTTCAGAGCTCTAGTGAGGGCTCCCTTGGGAAGCCGCACAGATGGGAGTTACAGAAACTCAAAGCCTGTGCTGAGAAGAGCTGCGTTCCGGAGGCTTTCTCTGCTTTGGCCCTTTGTGAATGTCAAGAGGGGAATGTGGATGGATGACAGAAAGAGGAAAGAGGGCATAGAACTGAGTCAGTCTTGAGGCTGGAATAACTCTCTAGAGACAGGCTAGTGACTGTTCGGCCAAAGGAAAAAGAGAGACCAGAATAATGATCAAACAGCAATAACAACACACACACACACAGACACACACATACACACAACTGATATCCAGTAATTGGATCCAATTTCTACTCTGCTCTCTCAGCCCTCAGAAATGAGCCAGCATTTATGTGATATCCCAGGGCAGACAAGGACCCTGGTCCATGATGTCTGCATGGATGAGGGGTAGCAAAGGCCCCTGGAGTAGGACATCTCAACCCCAAGCGTTATATTTTCTGCCCATCTCCAAAATGGGATAAATTTAGTACAGTTGGGAAAAGGCACATATCAACCAGATGAAGATATGTGTAAATAAACCAGACGGACCACGTGTGGAGTTCCAAGTTATTGGGGAAATCCAAGGCCAGACGCCAAAGCAGTAGGCATTGCAGTTACCACAAGTACATGAGGTGATGGGCACTCAGAAATCTAGGGAGCCTCCATGCTCCCATGAAGCAAGGGCTGCATGTCAAGTGTTGGATGTTAATGCCCCTTCCCTTTTGAACTCTGTGGTTCATGTCCTTGTCCCATGGTTCAGATTGTCCCAGGAGGACTGGAAAATGATAAGGTGCCATGTCATGGTATTTCTTAAAACTAATTATCTGAGAGAATTCATGGAAAACTGAATGGAGTAAGAGTTCATACTTGACTAAGATTCACCGTCATCCATGACAATGAAGTGATCCTTTAGAAAAGTTAATAACTTAGCCGTTGTTAATAGTAAACAGATCTGAACATCAGGACTAGTGAAATCAAGACTTCTGGGTCTATATTCTTTGTATACACACCTACATAATAAATTGACTAAATAAATGAATAAACACAGCTTTAATTTTGAGTATATAACTAAAATGCTTGAGCTCTCTATTCATAGTCTATAAATGGAAAAAAATTTTATTAATAAAGTTAAATTAAATTTGATGGAATCTCATTTGAAAACACATCTGTGGGCTCTAAGTTCTAGTACTTTTTTTCAGGTGAAACATCCTAAGGGTATGATTTTTATATCTCAATTATTAAGTTCCTTAGATGGAGTCACAAGGGTTAAGAACTAACTTCTATGTTTACACTTAGGTAGGTAGATTCATTGTAACTATCGGTTTCTGATTCTGGCCAACTCATTTCTCTATGAAAAGGCATTTGTAGTCATATGCTCCCGATCTACAGCACAATGCCCAGCCCACAGAGGGCTCAGTAAAGGCTTGGGAAGTTGATGCCTCTGTGCACTGGAGACAGGTTTTGGGTGAGGTAGAAAAGAATAGCTCTATTGCTTTGCCAGGCAAAGGGGGACACAGCGGGCTCTTACCCTCAACTGTGTGCTCCCACCCTGGAGGATCTGGTGAGGAGTTTTACAGCAGTGGTTCAAGGGCCGGGTTGCTGATAAGGATCAGGCTGTGTGCAGGGCCTTTAATCTGGCCTCAGGTGGTCTCCTGATGAGCTTCTGTGGTTCTCTTAAGTTATCAAACTGTGACCTTCTCTCTGGAATGAAGAATGCTTCATCAAGTAGTTAACATCTTCC
>NW_006792052.1:0-3781 GCF_000442215.2 Lipotes vexillifer | reverse complement strand
CAGGGGACATGGGTTCGTGCCCTGGTCCAGGAAGATCCCACATGCCGCAGAGTGGCTAGGCCCCTGAACCATGGCCACTGAACCTGCATGTCCAGAGCCTGTGCTGCACAACAGGAGAGGCCAAAACAGTGAGAGGCCCGTGTACCACAAAAACAAACAAAGAAAAAACAAAACAGCATGGTACTGGCTCATGAACAGACACATAGATCAATGGAACAGAATAGAGAGCCCAGAAATGAGTCCACACTTATATGGCCAATTAATCTACAACAAAGGAGACAAGAATATACAATGTGGAGAAGACAGCCTTTCAAAAAATGGTACTGGGAAAACTGTATAGCTACATACAAAAGAATCAAACTGGACTACTCTCTCACACCAGGCACAAAAATAAATAAAAATTAGAACACTAAATTCAAAATGGTTTAAGGAGTCTATGTTAGTAATTTTTATTTAAAAAATTTAACAGTTACTAAGGAATGAGGATATGGCAGAGTTATACATTATATTAATACAAATATTTAATAAAATTAATGAGTAACCACCTCTGTGCTAATTGTCATTTCCCTAAAATCTTGAAAATATGCTATTTACAATTTATGCCCAGAGTGTGAGTAAATATGGCTATTTGGATTGCAATAAAAATAAAACAAAAAATAAATTAGAATGTCTGCTTTCATGTGTAATGTAGTTGCTATTATTCCTGCCACAAAAACTAGGATTAAAAAAAACAAAAAAACAAAAAAAAAAAATCATGTTTCTAAAGACTTTGGAAAGGTGTGACACAAAAATGACCAGAGTAGTTAAAATTGCATGGAGGCAAGACTCCGTCTATGGCAGATTGTTGTAGCAATGACCTCTCACTTTTATCCAAAAGTCACTTTACATTTTAGAGATCCCAGTAAGATGGATTCATGAGTTTTCGGCAGAAATTCTGGAAGGCATAAAACAATGAAATGTCACATTAAAGTGCTATTACTAAATAACTGACAACTTAGTAATCTACACTTAGAAATTCTTTAAAACATAAGTTGAAATGAACATATTTTCAGTAAAATAGAAGTTGATTAATTTTTACATGTGCACTAAAATAATCGTAAAGAAAATCATTCAAATACAAGGAAAATATTTGCAGATGGAGATACAGAAATTCTAGGTGAAATGAGACATAGGTAAAAAAAAATGATGTATATGATTTAAATGAATGTTGACTTAATACCACTACACTCTTATTAATGATGATAATGATAATGTCTTTTGAAGTTTTAAATTTATATAGAGTTAAAAATATGACAAATATTTCATAATCTCACTTTCAAATGGAATTCTAAAGAAAAAAGTTGAACTCATAGTAACAGAGTAGGATGATGGTTACAATAGGCTGAGGAGGGGGCAAATGGGAGGTATGGATCAAAGGATACAAACATCGAGTTTTAAGATGAAGGAGTTCTGGACACCTAATCTACATTGCGGTAACAATAATTGATAATATATTACATACTTGAAATTTGCTGAGAGTAGATCTTAAGTGCTGTCACCACACACACACAAAAGATAACTATGTGAGGTGATGGATATGTTAATTAGCTTCAGTGTGATTGAGTAATCATTTCACAATGTGTAAGTATATCACAGCATCATTTTCCACACCTTGAATGTATATAATTTTACGTGTCAGTAGTACTCAATAAAGCTGGAAAAGAAAAACAAAAATAATCATTTCAATTTTACACAAACCAGCATCATTTTAGTGGTTGGACATATTGTTTTAACACTTTAAAGCATTAGATTTCAAATCACAATCAGGACAAGAACACAGCGTCAATATTACTTAACATTGTTGTAGATATAACACATTTAGAAAGAAAGAAATTAGAGATATAAAAATTACAAATATTATTATTATTTCTGATGTTATGATTTTTTACTTATATACATTTATAAGCAATAAAATGAATAACTAAGATTTCTAGATACAAACAAATTAACTAAAGATTTACATCTCAAAGGGCAGAGAAAGAATTTAGTTGTAAGTTCTCAAGTAAATGCCCTAAGCAAACGGACTTAAGAGGCTTAGAGTCAAAAGCTTGTCTAAAGTTTAGTCAACCTGAGGTCACTAGTTTAGGCCAGGGACATTTTTTTTTTTTCAGTGTTAAGTGGTCTAAAGAAATGTGGATGGCTAAAGAAATTAGAATTTATGTTGGTCACTTAGGAATTACTTCAAACCATACTGACAGTTCCAGACCACTTTGCAAATGCCATTGTCAGAAAGCCTCTATAATCACAAAGCCCCTGTTGATTCCAAAACAATTCAGTGACTATCATGATCCACAGGGACAGTATGAATGCTTGCACCTAGGTTCTTAAAATCCTAAAAATGGTGTTCAGTTACTGGCCCCAGTGATAGAGTCACTGAAAGAAAAAAGCCTCTATGACTGGGTTTGTCAGAAAAAAAATGTTGGAAATAACAAAATCAATAATAATGCCACCTCCACTTCAGTAAACATTGAAAATCTTAAATAAATGTCCCTGATTCTCTAAACCAAAAAATCACAAGAAAACATAGAAAATATATTAATAGATTTTAACTTTCCTGACTCTATAATACATAGGCATGCTAAGGAATGTTGAACAGAATTTAAATGAAAATCCAATACATTCATTTGCTAAGACTAGAATGGTTATTCCCCAAATATGATAAATGGGCATAAATATCACTTACAGCACACTAGTTTCATAAATCTATTTATAGGACATTTGCTGACAGAGAAAAGAGTTAGCTAAGTGGAGAATACGAGTTATATTATGTTCAAGTACATATCATATTTTAGACCTGATATGCAAACATCAGAATTAGTAGGGACTATGGCAGATCAGAAACACTAAAGTGATTCAGTTGCATTGAGCTTACTTTTAATGCAATACATATGCAGAATACAGAATAGAAGACACATTTTGCCTGTAAACTACTCATTTGCAAACTTTTGTTAAGAGACAGAAGTACTGACCTGAAATATGACATTCTAACACTTAGCCCTTAATCTACCACTCTTGGGTTGTATCATTTAGCCCCACTATGATAGTTACTTTATCTGTAAAATTAGCAGGATTGAGCAGGAAATCTAATATACTGAATGTGAGAAGGTGAGTGAAAGGTGTTTTATTTCATTATACACCCTAAAAAGCAATAATGAAGAGACTGTAGCCCTGAAAGGAAAGATTTGTATGTAATAAAAGAAAAGAATATAATGCTTAGTTATTTTTAGTCATTTTGCACTTCTTAAGGTTAATTTAGTTTGACATTGAAGGAAATTAGTGTCAAATTCTAAATCAGGCTTTAAAAGTTTAAATCCAACCAGACATTTGGACAGAATGCTAGTATTAGCTGAAGGGTATACCTTGTGTAGTCATTTTCATTTTGAATATTTATTTGTAATATATCTCATTCAAAAAACCCTTGGGGGAAAAAGGATATTTGGTACATTATTGTGATATACAGGTGCCAACTGGAGTTTGGGGAAAGCAAATTTTACAAATGAAATTGCCTAAATTCCCTCCCTTTATTGTTTTAATACATGTTGTTATGTGTGCCCTATTGACCACAGATTCAAATGTTATATAAAATGATTTGACTAAGCCATCTAATAAATAATTAGGGTTTGCTAAATTAAAAAAAAACAATGAATTTATTATTTAACTATTTATTAATTAATTTATTTTTTTTGCTGTGTTGGGTCTTCGTTTCTGTGCAAGGGCTTTCTCTAGTTGTGGCAAGCGGGGG
>NW_006792051.1:0-4174 GCF_000442215.2 Lipotes vexillifer | reverse complement strand
GGGAAGATCCCACATGCCGTGGAGCGGCTGGGCCCGTGAGCCATGGCCGCTGAACCTGTGCATTCGGAGCCTGTGCTCCGCAAGGGGAGAGGCCACAACAGTGAGAGGCCCGCGTACCGCAAATAAAACAAAACAAACAAACAAAAGCATGTTTATATATTAGGTCTACAAATGTGAATGACAGAGGATAAGAATGACTTCTTCCAAAATAAAAAGGGCAGCCTAAAATCATTTTTAGCGCTTTCTGTATGCCAACATCAACTGAAAATAAGGAGTTATCCTGTGGTTGCCAACATTTTACAGAAGTGTAAAGATAGCACAAAGATAACAATGGATTGGCAAGTTGACACAGTAACAGAATCACAAAGTCACATGGATGGAGACTTCCTTTCCATCATCACTGGCTTGAAATGAATTGTGCACTGAGATGTTACCAAGAAAATGAAAGGCCGTGGCCGATGTGTAGATGTTGCAGCTCTTGAGTTTTCCATTAAAAAGTCTGGCAAGGAAAGTGGCAGATGCCAGACCCCTTCCTGAACCAAAGTGTGACAGACTGCATTCCAGGAAAAATAAATGTGAACATCCGGATCCTTCAGAATGATCCTTGGAAACGAGTATTTAATGGATTTAAATGTAACGGCATTGTAGTCTTTAAACAACAGCAACAAAAACAAAAAACAAGGGAAAAGAACCCTTTTCCTCCTAAAACTTGACAGAATTCATTATATCCCACACAGTCATGCTTATTTTAAATCATAGGTATGAATATTGTGAGCAGCAATTTCCATTTTAAATGATGATCACTGCATTGCAGTTTTTTCTTATTCTGACTAGCTGAAGCATCTATGAATTATTTATTGGGTTGGTACCGTGGCCTTGTGAATGACTTGAGCTCACTTAGCAAAAAAACTCTCAGAGGAACAAGGAATGTTAGTTCTGTGATTCCTGTTTTATCGATGAGGCAACTGAGCCCCAAGGAGGGAAAAGACACACCCAAGGTCAGTGATGGACTTGGAGGCAGCATTCGTAATCAACAAAGAGTGGGCTGTGTCCACCTGAAGAATCCACGGGTCCTGGTTCGGGTAGCCCATCCAGTGAGCTCTGGTGGCATTAATATATGTGTGATGCTCTTATTGTTAAGTGTGCCTGGCATACAATTGATAGTTTGATGTGATAGCTTCTTGGGTGGCTCATCAAAATCTTCACCAGTCTGGAGGCAGGGTGTGTCTTACTTTAAGTAGAAAGCCAGAGGGATAGCAGAGGATGTAAGTAAGATGCCTTTTGTTCAACTTATTGAGTACTTACTATGTGCCAAGCAATACAGGAGGTACTGAGGCCAACAGCAAACAAGGTAGGCATGGTTGACTCTCATGAAGTCTTGCTTATTTGATTCATTCAGATGAGTCATGACCCCAAAGCCCCTTGAAATGACAGGTGGCCCTTAGTGTAGGAAAGAGAGACCTTGGCATCACCAGAGTTTAATGGGGGAACTCTTTAGGGGGCCGTGAATTAAAATAATTTGTAACCCACACTTGCAAAATGTAACCAGATAACTCCACAAGCGGTTTCAGAAAGCACCAACATTTCAAAATATTTGAAACAAACACAAGCAATCAGCTTTCTAAAGACTCTTTCTAAATACATCCCCAGTGGTATCCCACGTGAGGATGTACGTGGCATTGTAACTGGTTCCCTCCTGGGAAGCTGGCTATAGGGAGGAGCTGAGCTTGCATGGGGCAGTAGTGCAGCCAGCACTCCCACCCAGGTGGTTAATCCATTGGGTTTGCAGCTTGACTTTTGGTCTTCCTTGTCTTCACAAATGCTAGCATAGGAAGATCTTGTAGGCAAGCCCTTGACTTAGCACCTAAGTGAAATGAAATTAAAATTCACTAAAAGAAAACACTAGCTTCCTGGATCCTTATATTCCTTGACTGTTTGGTGAGAACCAATGTAGGGGGTGGTATCCGTGCCTTGAAACATGAGCTGTCTTTTGTTCAGGTCATAACTTGGGTCTTCCATGGTTTCTTCATCCGTATAATGGGAACAATAAATATTATCTTCTGTTTTGGCTAAATCCATTGGAAAATTTGGCTAGGTCTTAAAACAGCTTCCTACTGATGGTAACTTGTTCACTTATCTCTCAGAGCCAAAACATGTTTAAAACAGTTAAATAGTGCAATTTTCTTAAGACCCCGTGGCCTAAATATGTTGAAATGTTCCATGACCGGACTTAAATGCTTCTGGAGTCCTGACAAGTGGCTACAAGCATGACATTGTGAATTGTTGCCCAAACATGTTAGATACTCTGCTATGAATGCGAAAAGTTGTGGATCCCGAGACGATAACTGAGTTTTCTACAATAATCCTAGGATTCTACAAGAGTTTTGGCATCCCTGATTTGTTTTGCCTTGCCCCCTGTAAAAGTTTTAATAATATTTCTCTTAAATGAGAAGGCTTTCTCATTTCATCTTCGCTGTAAGCAAACAATATGAAAATCTGGATTTACACAAACAGGAAATCAGAAGATGAATCCTCCGCTTCTCGAATGGATTCATAAAACATATTCCTTTAAATCCAATTTAAAAAAATCTGTTGAGCACTTTCTCATTGCAAATCACTGTATTAGGCTCTCCTCTTTTCTCTATTTATTCACGTATTCATCACATGTTTATCAAGAGGCTACCATGGGCCATGTACTATACTAGGCAGTAGGGATACAGCTGTGGACAAACCCTCACAGAGCTTACGTTCCAATCTGGTTCTGTTTTTGAGTTTCTGATTTATAGATGTCTTTTCAGAAAATGACTATGGTATAAAGAAAGATACACTTAGACATTCCACTATTGGTTTTCATCAAATAGAGGGAAATCTGGCTCAGTGGTCAGGATTTATTGATTTGCTACTGTAGCCTACCCACTTACTAGTTGTGTAATTTTAGGAAAGTTATTTACCCTCTCTGTGCCTCAGTCTCTCAGCTGCAAAATGGGGAGAATACAAGTCCCTACGTCATAGGTTTGTTTTGAGGACTAAATGAGTTAAAGCACTCAGATAAGTGCTCAAAAATGTGAGCTTTATTATTGTCATTATTACCTGTTGATGTCTGCTTCTCTTAAACGGTAGCATCATGTAATGTATTTGGTATTCATTGTCATTTATTATTTCTGAGGGACCAAAATATCCACGGTCTTGTATGCTTGTAATAATTTTTTGTTGTAACAGCCATATTTTAATACCATAGGAAAGTCTCCAGACTCCAGAAACAGAAGATTCCACTCAGGCTATAAATCAGACACACTGCTTCTGATTTGATCTTGAGTAGCTGGGTGTTCCGCACTTTCTTGTGTCCCCTGTTCCGCACATGTGATTGTTTCATTTACAATTTTCCTAAGTTACAGTACTTTGTCCCATAGTATTTTTCTGGAAATTACACCACAGAAAGCAATTTTCGCTTGATAGAAAAGTGCAACAATTTTCCTGTCCAGCAATGGAAGCAATACAAGCCTTTGATGATAATTATTCCTCTTGCACATTCTTGTGATAAAGGAAATCTTTTAATTGCACCTTTCAGGTGAAGCCATCATGTTTTGTCATCAGCAGTGTGATGTTACATTTGAAGATTTCCAGGTCAGTACATATTGAATCATTTGATTAGAAATAAAGGAGAAGGAAATAATGTTAAGACTGACAAAAACATATGTATTACCTTAATGTTGCCAGTTTTTAATTTAGTTTCAATATTTCTTCCCCATGGGAAAAAAAGAGTATTTTGCTTAAATTGTCTTTAATTGCTACTTGGTCATTCCTTCTCAGCCGTAGGAGACAAGGCATTTACAGGCTGCCAACAAATTTGGGAGCTACCAGAGACACCTTAGCAGCACGAGCCTTGGCTGCCGGTCTCACATATGCTCACCTGACAGGGAGACAGAGGCCAAGTCTATCTCGTGGACAGCAGTCCTCAGCCCTTGTCTGATTGTGAAGCTGTGGTAGTACAGTACAAGGCATGTGGGCAGACATGACCCCACCCTAATTAAAGTTCACTCCACAAGGTGGATGGTGGTAACACCTTCTCAACGCATAATAACAAAGAGCAGGCAAAGAGTTACGTGTGCTGGCGGTGAATGGAAGAAGGGATTACAGGAGAAATCACTACTGTTCTTCTAATCATGTGGGAAAG
>NW_006792050.1:0-1375 GCF_000442215.2 Lipotes vexillifer | reverse complement strand
CCCGTGTCCCCTGCATCAGCAGGCGGACTCTCAACCACTGCGCCACCAGGGAAGCCCATTTTTTATGTATTCTGACTGCCCTGTATTTTGGTTCTTTACTGATCTCTGAGACCCTGCCCACTTGGATGGCCCATTTGGACATACTCTCTAGAACATCAGCATATGACTCTATACCCTCCCACTAACCGTTGAAGTCTAAAATTCTGGTCCTGGCTAAACCTGCTTTCCCATACCTCCCTGCCAAGGAAGGAGCAATTGGTCTTTCCTGGTACCCCTGGGTCCAGTACTTTCACACTCAAGTTGTGCCTGCACTTCCTGATTGCTACAACCACTGATTATCTGCTGAGTATGGAGGAAATAAAACTCTCGCAACAACGTCCCTGCACCTGCTCACTTGTCTCCTGCACTAACACCTTCCCTGACCATTCTATATAAAGTAGCAACTAACCACTCATCACTTAGCTTGTTTTACCCTTATCAAAGCACAAGATTCTCCACAGTAGGCTCTTTGCCAATGGACTGTCTCTTCCTACCAGAAGTAAGCATCTTGAAAGCAAGGACCTCGTCTATCTTTTTCATGTCAGTATCTCTACCATCTGGAAGAGAGCCTAGTCAAAGTAGGTGCCCACTCTATATACTGAATGAATGAATGAAGCCAGTATGTCCAGAATAAGAGGGCTACAGACAGTTATACAAGCCCTAAAGTATTATGGCTAAGACTTTATGATGCACAATTTCCAAAAATGAATGACACAAACTAAGAAATCAGGCAGTTGAACTTGAGACTTTATGCAGATATTCCTGAGGAAAATGCAGTCAATGAAAATGAGTGACATGTGATAACTTTTTTCAAGTATTTTCCTCCATCACCCCCAGCTCATGAGATTTACACAAGAAGCCCCCCGCCCCCCCAAAAAAATAGAGCAAGATAAAAAAAAAGCCCTCTCACTGTTTTCCATCCAGAAAAGAGATAGGGATAGCAAGTTTGAATCTGTCAGGCAGACAACTCACTAACAGGAAAGCCAGATACATGTATTTCAGAAAGAAACAGTCAAGAGAAATAGTCAGCAACTTGAAAATTAATCAGATCAAGCATAGTCCTTTCGATAAGTGCATGATTTACTGCTTAAGTTGATGGCATTATAATCAGCCCAAATTTATCATATTCCCATAGGCTATCTGACACAAATAATGCATTTACTCTATAACCATCTAAAATCTACCCTTTCTTTTGGTCAAAATAAAAGCCCAATTCCCATTTAGTCGTGTTTCTAGGCCTTGAACTCAAATGTGATGCTGGCTATTAAGATGTATTGGGGGGCTTCCCTGGTGGCGCAGTGGTTGAGAGTCCGCCTGCCGATGCAGAGGACACGGG
>NW_006792049.1:0-245 GCF_000442215.2 Lipotes vexillifer | reverse complement strand
CCTGCCAATGCAGGGGACACGGGTTCGAGCCCTGGTCTGGGAAGATCCCACATGCCGCGGAACTACTAAGTCCGTGTGCCACAGCTACTGATCGTGTGCTCTAGAGCCCGCGAGCCACAACTACTGAGCCCGCGTGCCACAACTACTGCAGCCCGCATGCCTAGAGCCTGTACTCCACAACAAAGAGAAGCCACTGCAATGAGAAGCCCGCACACCGCAACGAAGAGTAGCCCCTGCTCGCCGCA
>NW_006792048.1:0-1861 GCF_000442215.2 Lipotes vexillifer | reverse complement strand
TTTTTTTTTTTTTTTTTTTTTTGTGGTTCGCGGGCCTCTCACTGCTGTGGCCTCTCCCGTTGCAGAGCACAGGCTCCGGACGTGCCACTCCGCAGCATATGGGATCTTCCCGGACTGGGGCACGAACCTGTGTCCCCTGTATTGGCAGGCAGACTCTCAACCACTGCGCCATCAGGGAAGCCCAATTTCTTAGTTTTGATGAATGTGTCACAGCTGTGTAACTTAGGGGAAGCTGGGTGAAGAGTATATGGGACCTATCACTGCAATTCTTCAAATCTAAAATTATTTCAAAATAAAGTTTATTAAAAATTATTGGTTCCAAACAGCTTTCTCTTTCACTGTAAAATAATATCAGTTTCCAAGGTTCTGGAAGTAGCTCTAAGGACAAGGCAAAGATAAAATTGAATTCTAAAACAGATCAAGAGGCTTTTATCTAGAAATCCTGCCAGAAATGATTCATATATTACCTAATCATGAGACTTTGATGTCAAAACTTCAAGGAAAATGTTTTTAAATCTAAAAATATCTAAAAGAAAATGAATACTCAATGATTTAATAAGACACATAAATACTTCGAATTCTCCTAATTATGAATTCTGTCTGAAAGTTTTATAAGCTTTATAAATTTATAAGTTTTGCTCACAAGGCCAATGAAACCCCACTGAAAAAAATGAGACATTATTCTTGTATATTTTTGATAAAACTATATCACCTGACTAATGCTCCACAGTGAACAAAGGGTTTCTAAAAATTTCTGAAATTATCTTGACTGAATGGATGGGTAAAACCAACAGTTCGATAATCGGCATTAAAATAAATGCCAAAGCCTGTTTATATTTAACCCTCAAATGTGAAACACTAATACTTCCCTTATCAATCTTGCATGCTATTTAAAAAATCCCCAGGAACATGCTGGGCATATCTCTAAGATGCTTTTCTTAATATGCAATGAGTAAGTTGTTCAAGGTAGATCCTGTACTGCTTCTAAACGCTATTAAGGTCCTTAGAACATGAAATTCTTATCCCATCTTTTTCTAGGATTTGATCACTTTTTATGAGACTTCTCAACCTTATGGTGCATGTAGAATCTTTCAGATTAAAAGAGTAAAGGAGCTTCCCCTGAAGCAGAAGGAGGTATTCCCCTATATTGCCCTGTTTGCCTTTCATACCTGTTTCATCTCTTACATCAAAGTGAAAACCCCCCACCCTTCCTAGAAATGTGTCAAAAAATTTCCCACGTAGTCACAATAATGCATTCTCAAAGCATGGCAACCTGTTGTGGAGGAGCATTCTTATATGTGATGTAGCCTCAGTCTATAATTGACAGAATGTAATGATTTCAAGATCATTTCCATTATTAAACTGATAACTACGCTATAGTACCTGGGACAGTAATAAAAGAGAAATACTTGGCCCAATGACTGCTACTCAGGAGCTTACAGTTGAAGACTAATGAAATTGATGTATTTTGTAAAGGTCATAAAACTCATCCGCTGCCAGAATGGACAATTAGGTGTTTGTATTTGATATATGCAATTATGAACATGCTTTAAGTGCCATTGATGAGCAGTTTTTCAGTCATCTACATGCTAGATCCAGTGCTAGGCTCTAGAGCTGGATGTGATCATATATAATTCACCTTCTTTATCATTAAGGGGTGAGAAAGGCTATACCACCAAGGCTGGTCTCAAGGATGATGACTTGGTTTTGAGCAACACAGCATTCACTTTGTTCAGCTACCAAATCAAGCAAGGAAGCAACGCAAATAAGAGAGCCAGATCTAGCATACTTGATGGCTTGCATTGGTTCAGCTCCCCGTTGCTTCCTTCTTGCTTATGGAAGCACACTTGAAAGTTCAGCA
>NW_006792047.1:0-205 GCF_000442215.2 Lipotes vexillifer | reverse complement strand
ATATGACAAGCCCACAGCCAACATCATCCTCAATGGCGAAAAACTGAAAGCATTTACACTAAGACAGGAACAAGACAAGGTTGCCCACTCTCACCACTATTATTCAACAGAGGTTTGGAAGTTTTAGCCACAGCAATCAGATAAGAAAAGGAAATAAAAGGAATCCAAATAGGAAAAGAAGAAGTAAAGCTGTCACTGTTTGCAG
>NW_006792045.1:0-228 GCF_000442215.2 Lipotes vexillifer | reverse complement strand
GTTCCTGTCTTGCTAGTTGTTTGGCATAGGATGTCCAGCACTGTAGCTTGCTGGTCGTTGAATTAAGCTGGGTGCTGGTGTTGAGATGGAGATCTCTGGGAGATTTTCGCCATTTGATATTGTGTACAGCTGGAGGTCTCTTGTGGACCAGTGTCCTGAAGTTGTCTGTCCCACCTCAGAGGCACAGCACTGACTCCTGGCTGGAGCACCAAGAGCCTTTCATCCACA
>NW_006792044.1:0-2535 GCF_000442215.2 Lipotes vexillifer | reverse complement strand
AAAAAAAAAAAAAAAAAAAAAGAAAGTCACCCTCTGCTCTGACAGGGCCTCCGGTGTCCTTGAATCAGCTCTCAGCAGTGTGGAGCTGGGTTCTCCAGCGAAGACACTTCAAGTCACTGGAGTCAGTGGTCCCATGTTAAGGAGTCTGCCAGAAGCCAATGAGACTGCACCCCAGGGGGTCTTGTCTCTATCAGTTGTTCCTCCTGCTCCAGTGAAGTTTTTCCAAGGACATTACCAAACAATTTCCTTATCTAAAGTAACAATTTATCACACGAAGACACCACAGTCCTATACTGGATGTTCCAAAACAACTAATAGGGAAGTTCGTGTTGGCCACTGCAATTCCATCTTGAATTACTTAACACAGCTTAAATCCTATGAGTTTCACACCAGATGAGTAGGAATCATGACATGAAAGAAATCACATCATAACACAGGGTCTGAAATATTGCCTGGAGCATACTTATAATAAAAAATTGTTCATCTGAAATTCAAATTTAACTGGTTATACTGCACCTTATCGGGCAACTCTTGTTTAAGAGCCTCAGGTCACAGGGGCTTAAGTTATACAAGTAAAAACTCTGTTACAGCCAATGCCATGAAGAGCGATTGCCTCTTAGAAACGAACTGTTGCATTGGTTCTTTTCTCCCAGCAGCCACTGGGGTTATTTTGGAGCTGGCTTTAGGAGAAGGGGGAAGAGAAACCAAATGAGGGTGAGGGGAATGGTGGAAGGTGATGGAAGGTCCAGAGAAACTGGAGGGAAGATGACCAAGATTTCCTGAGGAACAAATGGAGACAACCCTAGACCCTTTCAGGGTGTGGAGCTTTAAGAGATTAAGGAAAGAATGAGCCCTTTGGGGAAAAGATAAAGAGGAGTTTGGAAAGCTCAGCTGAGGTGATGAGTTGTACTTCCAGCGCCCTGAAGGCAGGAGGATGGTTACTGGTAACTGGTGTAAAGTTTCAGGTGTTGCCTATTTCAACTCTGACATTTTCGGTATGTTATCTACCCAGAATGTGCAGAGGAGATGATTAGCAGGGCTTTTTCTTCATTTGCTCTCTTTTTTACCTTAAAGGTGATTTGAGAGCTTTCTCTCTCCTGTTGGTGTGAGAAAAGACGGTAAGAGAAGGAGGGAGATGAACCATGGTCACTTACACACTGAGTGCTGCAGGCGCATGTGAGAATCAGTCCTGGGGCTGTGCTGCGGGCGGGAGTGGGTCTGGGAAGAGGTATCCACCGGCAAGGCCCGGGCTCCACAGTGGTCCTGTCTGACTCAGAGGGACACCTGCTTGTTGGTGGCGGGGCTCCCCCTGGACTCTGCAGAGCCAGGACTAATGTGAGCACTGAGGCTGTCATTTTTGCAGAAGGGCCCTGGGAAGACTGTCCTCTTGGCTGGCGCGTTGCCTTGGTGGGACATCAGCCCCTTTGGCCCTTCACTGATGGGCTCCCCCTCTTTGGGAGGGGGTGGTATATTTAAGGCAATTTAAGGAGTGATGCGAGGGATGCAAGCTATAGGTTTCTTTCTCACTACTGCCCACAGACATTCAGTCTGGGTTAAGCCCCTGCACACACACAAACACACACACACAGAGGCATCCCCTTTTTCTGGTTGTGAGAGGAGCAACTGAGAGCCTTTCCCCTTTCTAATCTGAGTCCTGGAGTGGGAGGGAGAGAATTCCACCACCAGTCCCTTCCTGAGATCAGACGGCTTGGTCGTATGGAGGTGACGCAGTAGAAAGAGGCTATTTGAAAAGCCTTTCTAGAAAGCAGAGCACAAGACAGCTGCAGGCTCTTACTCGGCTGTTTACCTCGCGGTCAGGAGAGAAGTTTGCTCCCAGCAATTGGGGTCAATTCCTTCTCTCTTTCCCCTTCCTCCCCATAACCCACACGAGGCCGTCCACATGCTCCCCTACAATCCAGCCAACCAAACCACACACTGGGACCAAGACATTGGAGAGAAGTGGAGGGTGGCACCGAAGGCAATCACCTGGCTCCCACCTTCCGCCCGCCTTTCTCCTCTATCGGATTCAGAGTTTTTCATTTGACAATCCCCTCACTCAGCTGGTTTCCACGTCAGCTCCTGTTCCCCAGGGACGTGGCTTCTTGCTCATTCTCACACACAACAAGGCAAACCTGAGAGAGGATTATCCAGTGAAAAGAAACTATGAAGCCAGTTAGGAGAAACGTGGGCAGAAGATGGGTGTCAGGTGTGTTCCCTCACGTCTGCCCTCCGCTTTTTCTCTCCAATATTTGGACTCCCGTGTGCGGTCCAGAACTAGAGTTAAATGTATTCAACAGAAAAAAAGAACTTCTTTATTCTGAGATTATGCCCTTCCTAATTTTTGGTGTTAAAAGTTCTTTTTTTCCCAGTGAAGGTCATAACGAATGATGATTTTAAAACTGTTCATAGTTAGCAATATGTTAGCAGATTCATGTCAGTCCCTGAAAACAATTTCTTTAAAATATTTTACGCTTACGGGGCTTCCCTGGTGGCGCAGTGGTTGAGAGTCCGCCTGCCGATGCAGGGGACACGGGT
>NW_006792043.1:0-4197 GCF_000442215.2 Lipotes vexillifer | reverse complement strand
GTTAGGACAAGGGTTAGTGTTACCGCACGGTTTACGATTATGGCTCGGGTTCTGGTAAGGGTTGGGTTTAGGGATAGGGCTAGGGTTAGGGTTAGGGAACGGGGACGGTTCCGGGTACAGTTTGCGGTACGACAACGGTTTAGGGTTAGCGTACGTGTTAGGGCAAGGGTTAGTGTTAGCGTACGGGTTAGGATTAGGGCACGGGTTAGGGCAAGGCTTCGGTTAAGGGTTAGGGTTAGGATTAGGGTTAGGGTTAGGGTTAGGGAACGGGGACGGTTCCGGGTACAGTTTGCGGTACGACAACGGTTTAGGGTTAACGTACGTGTTAGGGCAAGGGTTAGTGTTAGCGTACGGGTTAGGATTAGGGCACGGGTTAGGGCAAGGCTTCGGTTAAGGGTTAGGGTTAGGATTAGGGTTAGGGTTAGGGTTAGGGAACGGGGACGGTTCCGGGTACAGTTTGCGGTACGACAACGGTTTAGGGTTAACGTACGTGTTAGGGCAAGGGTTAGTGTTAGCGTACGGGTTAGGATTAGGGCACGGGTTAGGGCAAGGCTTCGGTTAAGGGTTAGGGTTAGGATTAGGGTTAGGGTTAGGGTTAGGGAACGGGGACGGTTCCGGGTACAGTTTGCGGTACGACAACGGTTTAGGGTTAACGTACGTGTTAGGGCAAGGGTTAGTGTTAGCGTACGGGTTAGGATTAGGGCACGGGTTAGGGCAAGGCTTCGGTTAAGGGTTAGGGTTAGGATTAGGGTTAGGGTTAGGGTTAGGGAACGGGGACGGTTCCGGGTACAGTTTGCGGTACGACAACGGTTTAGGGTTAACGTACGTGTTAGGGCAAGGGTTAGTGTTAGCGTACGGGTTAGGATTAGGGCACGGGTTAGGGCAAGGCTTCGGTTAAGGGTTAGGGTTAGGATTAGGGTTAGGGTTAGGGTTAGGGAACGGGGACGGTTCCGGGTACAGTTTGCGGTACGACAACGGTTTAGGGTTAACGTACGTGTTAGGGCAAGGGTTAGTGTTAGCGTACGGGTTAGGATTAGGGCACGGGTTAGGGCAAGGCTTCGGTTAAGGGTTAGGGTTAGGATTAGGGTTAGGGTTAGGGTTAGGGAACGGGGACGGTTCCGGGTACAGTTTGCGGTACGACAACGGTTTAGGGTTAACGTACGTGTTAGGGCAAGGGTTAGTGTTAGCGTACGGGTTAGGATTAGGGCACGGGTTAGGGCAAGGCTTCGGTTAAGGGTTAGGGTTAGGATTAGGGTTAGGGTTAGGGTTAGGGAACGGGGACGGTTCCGGGTACAGTTTGCGGTACGACAACGGTTTAGGGTTAACGTACGTGTTAGGGCAAGGGTTAGTGTTAGCGTACGGGTTAGGATTAGGGCACGGGTTAGGGCAAGGCTTCGGTTAAGGGTTAGGGTTAGGATTAGGGTTAGGGTTAGGGTTAGGGAACGGGGACGGTTCCGGGTACAGTTTGCGGTACGACAACGGTTTAGGGTTAACGTACGTGTTAGGGCAAGGGTTAGTGTTAGCGTACGGGTTAGGATTAGGGCACGGGTTAGGGCAAGGCTTCGGTTAAGGGTTAGGGTTAGGATTAGGGTTAGGGTTAGGGTTAGGGAACGGGGACGGTTCCGGGTACAGTTTGCGGTACGACAACGGTTTAGGGTTAACGTACGTGTTAGGGCAAGGGTTAGTGTTAGCGTACGGGTTAGGATTAGGGCACGGGTTAGGGCAAGGCTTCGGTTAAGGGTTAGGGTTAGGATTAGGGTTAGGGTTAGGGTTAGGGACGGGGACGGTTTAGGGTACAGGTTAGAGTATGACAACGGTTTAGGATCAGCTTACGTGTTAGGGCACGGGTTAGTGTTATCGTACGAGTTAGGATTAGGACACGGGTTAGGGTAAGGCTTCGGGTAAGGGTTAGGGTTCGGGTTAGGGCTAGGGTTAGGGTTAGGTAACGGGGAAGGTTTAGGGTACAGTGTAGGGTACGAGAACGTTTTAGGGTTAACGTACCTTTTAGGGCATGGGTTCGTGTTAACGTACGGGTTAGGATTTGGGTACTGGTGAGGGCAAGGTTTCAGGTAACGGGTAGGGTTAGGGTTAGGATTAGGGAACGGGGACAGTTTAGGGTACAGGTAAGAGTATGACAACGGTTTAGGGTTAGCTTATGTGTTAGGACAAGTGTTAGTGTTAGGGCACGGGTTACATTTAGGGCACGGGTTCGGGTAAGGGTTAGGGTTCGGGTTAGGGCGAGGGTTAGGGTTAGGGAACGGGTACGGTTCCGGGTACGGTTTAGGGTACGACAACAGTTTAGGGTTAGCGTACGTGTTAGGGTAAGGGTTACTGTTAGCGTGCGGGTTAGGATTAGGGCTCGGGTTAGGTTAAGGCTTCGGGTCAGGGTTAGCGTTAGAGTTAGGGTTAGGGATAGTGTTAGGGATCGGGGACGGTTTAGGGTACAGGTTAGGGTATGACAACGGTTAAGTGTTAGTGAACAGGTTAGGGCACATGTTAGTGTTAGCGTACGGGTTAGGATTAGGGCACGGGTTAGGATAAGGAGTCGGGTAAGGGTTAGGGTTAGGGTTAGGGTTAGGGTTAGGGACAGGGACGGTTTAGGGTACAGGTTAGAGTATGACAACGGTTTAGGGTTAGCTTACGTGTTAGGGTACGGTTTAGTGTTATCGTACGAGTTAGGATTAGGGCACGGGTTAGGGTAAGGCTTCGGGTAAGGGTTAGGGTTCGGGTTAGGGCTAGGGTTAGGGTTAGGTAACGGGGAAGGTTTAGGGTACAGTGTAGGGTACGAGAACGTTTTAGGGTTAACGTACGTTTTAGGGCATGGGTTCGTGTTAACGTACGGGTTAGGATTTGGGTACTGGTGAGGGCAAGGCTTCAGGTAACGGGTAGGGTTAGGGTTAGGATTAGGGAACGGGGACAGTTTAGGGTACAGGTAAGAGTATGACAACGGTTTAGGGTTAGCTTATGTGTTAGGACAAGGGTTAGTGTTAGCGCACGGGTTACAATTAGGGCACGGGTTCGGGTAAGGGTTAGGGTTCGGGTTAGGGCTAGAGTTAGGGTTAGGGAACGGGGACGGTTCCGGGTACGGTTTAGGGTACGACAACGGTTTAGGGTTAGCGTACGTGTTAGGGCAAGGGTTATTGTTAGCGTGCGGGTTAGGATTAGGGCTCGGGTTAGATTAAGGCTTTGGATAAGGGTTAGCGTTAGAGTTAGGGTTAGGGATAGTGTTAGGGAACGGGGACGGTTTAGGGTACAGATTAGGGTATGACAACTGTTAAGTGTTAGTGAACAGGTTAGGGCACATGTTAGTGTTAGCGTACGGGTTAGGATTAGGGCACGGGTTAGGATAAGGATTCGGGTAAGGGTTAGGGTTCGGGGTAGGGTTAGGGTTAGGTAACGGGGAAGGTTTAGTTTAAAGTGTAGGGTAGGAGAAAGGTTTAGGGTTAACGTACGTTTTAGGGCACGGGTTAGTGTTAGCGTACGGGTTAGGATTTGGGTACTGGTTAGGGCAAGGCTTCAGGTAACGGGTAGGGTTAGAGTAAGGATTAGGGAACGGGGACAGTTCCGGGTACAGGTAAGAGTATGACAACGGTTTAGGGTTAGTTTATGTGTTAGGACAAGGGTTAGTGTTACCGCACGATTTACGATTCGGGCTCGGGTTCGGGTAAGGGTTAGGGTTCGGGTTAGGGCTAGGGTTAGGGTTAGGGAACGGGGACGGTTCCGGGTACAGTTTAAGGTACGACAACGGTTTACGGTTAGCGTACGTGTTAGGGCAAGGGTTATTGTTAGCGTGCGGGTTAGGATTAGGGCTCGGGTTAGGGTAAGGCTTTGGGTAAGGGTTAGCGTTAGAGTTAGGGTTAGGGATCGTGTTAGGGAACGGGGACGGTTTAGGGTACAGGTTAGGGTACGACAACGGTGAAGGGTTAGTGAACATGTTAGGGCACATGTTAGTGTTAGCGTACGGGTTAGGATTAGGGCACGGGTTAGGGCAAGGCTTCGGTTAAGGGTTAGGGTTAGGATTAGGGTTAGGGTTAGTGTTAGGGAATCGGGACGGTTTAGTGTACAGGTTTGGGTACGACAACTGTTGAAGGTTAGTGTACATGTGAGAGCATTGGTTAGTGTTAGCGTACGGGTTAGGATTAAGGCGCGGGTTAGGGTAAGGCTTTGGGTAAGGGTTAGGGTTAGGGTTAGGGTTAG
>NW_006792041.1:0-274 GCF_000442215.2 Lipotes vexillifer | reverse complement strand
GTCGAGCAGCAAAAGAATGTTTTGCTGGAACGTCCTTCTCCAAGCAATATTTCTCTACATCTGCGATAAAGTGGTGGTAAACCAGTCCTGGAACGTGGCCTGTGTAATCCAGGATTTGGGGTTATGCTTCCACACAACAGGAAGAGAGCCCTTGGCTACGTTTTTAAGGGTTCTTGGGTTCTCTGAATGATAAACTAAGAGGGGCTTCAGTTTCAATTCACCGGAAGCATTGCCACCAAACAACAGTTAGCCTATCCTTTGCTGCTTTACAGCC
>NW_006792040.1:25802-36398 GCF_000442215.2 Lipotes vexillifer | reverse complement strand
AAATAAGTGTACATTGGTATGCATTGCTTGCACCCTGTCCCCATTCACCTTTTCCCCCTTGAAACTTATAGGTATAGGTATAGGTAACCATAGGTATGGGTATCAGTATAGGGAACCTATAGGTATAGGTAACCTATAGGTATAGGTAACCATTTTTGTTAACTTCTTGTTCATTCATTCAGTCAATGTTTATGCCACTATGAGCAAATATTAATATTTATTCCTATTCCCTCCTTTCTGACACAATGGTAATATACTATATGTACTTTTGTGTCTCTCACTTATTTCCCAAATAACAATGTATGGATAGATAAATTTAACCATAGAAAAATGTAAACTTTAGTGAATGACATTATAAATAAAATCAAAGGATAAACTTGGACAAATATTTGCATGTAACTCACAATAAAAATGAATAGTTGATTGTCCACAGAAAGGGAATTTTTCAAATTATGTTGCATTCATATAATGAAATATCATGCAGTCATTCAAACACATGCAAAGGCAGGGAGGGAATTAGAAATGAGTGATGGTGAAAAATAACTTTAGCCTTGCCTTAAAGCTTTAAAAATTTTAAGAAGATAACGTACTTTTATATTAGTTGTGCACTAAAAATTATTAAAAATAAAAATGGGGAAAGAGCAAGAAAAGTATACAGCTATATAACTTAGAACAATGCCAAATATATAGTATTAAGTGAAGAAAACACTTGCAAAATAGTGTCTATAAGATAATCCTTTTTTGACAAAAACACTACTATTAGCATAGAAAAATATAGAAAAACTATATAACAAACTATTAATAATAGGTCAGGGGTGTGAGATTATGAGTACTTTTCACTTTCTACATTACATGTTTATGTAATGATAAAATTTGTAATATGTATGTATAACTTACATAATCAGAAAAAAATTGAAGATATACCTTTTAAAATGTTTTAACTATATATCCTTAATGGTTCTTGATACATACAACAACTTGGTTTAATTTCAAAATCATTATGGTGAGTGAATGAAGCCAGACAAAAAAGAGAAAATACTATATCCTTCCATTTATAAAATGTTCAACAACAGATAAAACTATCCATGGTGATAGAATTCAGAAGAGTGACACTGTTGGGAGAAGTTTGGTATGAAGGATCATGAAGGAATCTTTTAGAGTGAAGGAAATTTTTTATCTTCATGGAGAAGTGGGCGTTCATGCTTTTGTCAAAACAGATTGAACTTTTCACTTAAGATCTGAGCATTTATTGTATGGAAATCATACCTCAATAAAAAAGTTATTAGTGAAAATAGTACTCAAAATATTGGAAGAAAATATAAATTACTATTTTTATAGTCTAGAATGGGGAAGGTCCTTCTTAGTGTAACACAAAACCCAGAAACTGTAAAGGAAAAGATAGAGCAAGATTTTAATTTATTTTCTTATATTGCTTTCTTTTATTTTATTGAATGGGCAAGAAATTTACATGATGTGGTAGGCTGAATAATGATCCCCCCGTAGATGTCCATGTCCTTATTCCCTGGAACCTGTGAATATTACCTTACATGGAACATGGTACTTTGCAGATGTGATTAAGTAAATGAGGTTGACCTTCTAAAACTCTTCCAAAAAATTGGAGAAGGAACACTTCCAACTCATTTTACAAGGCCGGCATTACCCTCAGACCAAAGCCATATAAGGACACTACAATAAAAACATTACAAGCCAATATCCCTGATGAATTTTAAGTGCAAACATCCTCAACAAAATACTAGCAAATCAAATGTAACAGGATCATATACTATGATCAAGTGGAATTTACCCCTGGGATACAAGGATGGTTCAACATATGCAAAGCAATAAATGTGATACACCACATTAATAGAATGAAAGATAAAAATCATATGATCATCTCAATAGAAGCAGAAAAAGCATTTGATAAAATACAACATTTCATGATAAAAAATCTGCAAAAAGTGGGTATATAAGGAACATATCTCAACATAATAAAGACTTTATATGGCAGCCCACAGATAACATCATACTCAAGAGGAAAAGTTGAAAGCTTTTCCTCTAAGAGCAAAAACAAAATAAAGATGCCCACTTTACCATTCTTATTAAAAATAGTACTGATGTCATAGCCAGAGCAATTAGGCAAGAAGAAGAAATAAAAGATATCCAAATCAGAGAGGAAATAGTAAAATTGTCACTATTTGCAGATTACATGATAATTTATACAGAAAACCCTAAAGACGCCACAAAAAAACTGTTAAAACTAATAAATGAATTTGGTAAAGTTGTAGAACACAAAACCAACATACAGAAATCAGCTGCATTTCTATACACTATCAATGGACTATCTCAAAAAGAAATAAAGGTTAAAAAAAGCTCATTTACAGCAATATCTAAAGAAATGAATATGTAAGAATAAACTTAACAAGGGAGATGATAGCCCTGTACATTGAAAACACTAAGCGTCTGATGAAAGAAATTGAAAGAAGGCACAAATAGGGCTGGAGGGGAAGATGGCAGGAGAGTAAGAGGCGGAGATCACCTTCCTCCCAACAGATACACCAGAAATGCATCTACACGCGGAACAACTCCTACAGAACACCTACTGAATGCTGGCAGAAGACCTCAGACCTCCCAAAAGGCAAGAAACTCCCCACGTACCTGGGTAGGGCAAAAGAAAAAAAGAAAAAACAGAGACAAAAGAATCGGAACGGGACCTGCACCAGTGGGAGGGAGCTGTGAAGGAGGAAAGGTTTCCACACATGAGGAAGCCCCTTCGCAGGCGGAGACTGCGGGTGGAGGAGGGGGGAGCTTCGGAGCCGCAGAGCCGAGCAAAGCAATAGGGGTGCGGAGGGCAAAGCGGGGAGATTCCCGCAAAGAGGATCAGGGCTGACCGGCACTCACCAGCCCGAGAGGCTTGTCTGCTCACCCGCCAGGGTGGGCAGGGCTGGGAGCTGAGGCTCGGGCTTCGATCGGAGTGTAGGAAGAGGACTGGGGTTGGCTGCGTGAACACAGCCTGAAGGGGTTAGTGCACCATGGCTAGCCGGGAGGGAGTTCGGGAAAAGGTCTGGAGCTGCCGAAGAGGCAAGAGACTTTTTCTTCCCTCTTTGTTTCCTGGTGCGCGAGGAGAGGGGATTAAGAGCACTGCTTAAAGGAACTCCAGAGACGGGCGCGAGCAGCGGCTAAAAGCGCAGACCCCGGAGACAGGCGCGGGCTGCAGCTAAAAGTGCGTCCCCCAGAGACGGGCGGAAGCCACTAAGTCTGCTGCTGCCGCCACCAAGGGGCCTGTGTGCAAGCACAGGTCACTATCCACACCCCTCTTCCGGGGAGCCTGTGCAGCCCGCCACTGCCAGATTCCCGGGATCCAGGGACAACTTCCCCGGGAGAACGCACGGCGCGCCTCAGGCTGGTGCAACGTCACACCGGCCTCTGCCACTGCAGGCTTGCCTCGCCCCCCCGCTGGCCTGAGTGAGCCAGAGCCCCCTAATCAGCAGCTCCTTTAACCCCGTCCTGTCTGAGCAAAAAACAGACGCCCTCCGGCGACCTACATGCAGAGGCGGGGCCAAATCCAACGCTGAGCCCCTGGGAGCTGTGAGAACAAAGAAGAGAAAGGGAAATCTCTCCCAGCAGCCTCAGAAGCAGGGGATTAAAGCTCCACAATCAACTTGATGTACCCTGCATCTGTGGAATACATGAATAGAAAACGAATCATCCCAAATTGAGGAAGTGGACTTTGAGAGCAAGATTTATGATTTTTCCCCTTTTACTCTTTTTGTGAGTGTGTATGTGTATGCTTCTGTGTGAGATTTTGTCTATATAGCTTTGCGTCCACCATTTGTCTTAAGGTTCTATCTGTCCGTTTTTGTTTTTCTAAAATTTTTTTCTTAATAATTAATTTTTTAATTTAATAACTTTATTATATTTTACTTTATCGTCTTTCTTTCTTTCTTTTTTCCTTCCTTCCCTCCTTCCTTCCTTGCTTCCTTCCTCCCACCGACCCTCCCTCCCTCCTTCCTTCCTTTCTTTCCTTCTTTCATTCTTTTCTTCTTTCTTTCTTTCTTCCTTCCTTCCATCTTTCCCACCTTTCTTGCTTTCTTTCTTTCTTCCTACTTCTATTACTTCTTTCTCTCTACTTTTTCTCCCTTTTATTCTGAGTCGTGTGGAGGAAAGGCTCTTGGTGCAGCAGCCAGGAGTCAGTGCTGTGCCTCTGAGGTGGGAGAGCCAACTTCAGCACACTGGTCCACAAGAGACCTCCCAGCTCCACATAATATCAAATAGCGAAAATCTCCCAGAGATCTCCATCTCAACACCAGCACCCAACTTCACTCAAAGACCAGCAAGCTACAGTGCTGGACACCCTATGCCATACAACTAGCAAAACAGGAACACAATCCCACCCATTAGCAGAGAGGCTGCCTAAACTCATAATGAGTCCACAGACAACCCAAAACACACCACCACAAGTGAACCTGCCCACCAGAGAGACAAGATCCAGCCTCATCCATCAGAACACAGGCGCTAGTCCCCTCCACAAGGAAGCATACACAACCCACTGAACCAACCTTAGCCACTGGGGACAGACATCAAAAACAATGGGAAATACGAACCTGCAGCCTGGAAAAAGGAGACCCCAAACACAGTAAGATAAGCAAAATGAGAAGACAGAAAAACACACAGCAGATGAAGGAGCAAGATAAAAATGCACCAGACCTAAAAAATGAAGAGGAAATAGGCAGTCTACCAGAAAAAGAATTCAGAATGATGATAATAAGGATGATTCAATATCTTGGAAATAGAATAGACAAAATGCAAGAAACATTTAACAAGGACGTAGAAGAAATAAAGATGAAAGAGACAATGATGAACAACACAATAAATGAAATGAAAAATACTCTAGATGGGATCAATAGCAGAATAACTGAGGCAGAAGAACAGATAAGTGACCTGGAAGATAAAATAGTGGAAGTAACTACTGCAGAGCAGAATAAAGAAAAAATAATGAAAAGAACTGAGGACAGTCTCAGAGACCTCTGGGACAACATTAAACACACCAGCACTCGAATTCTAGGAGTTCCAGAAGAAGAAGAGAAAAAGAAAGGGACTGAAAAAATATTTGAAGAGATTATAGTTGAAAATTTCCCTAATATGGGAAAGGAAATAGTTAATGAAGTCCAGGAAGCACAGAGAGTCCCATACAGGATAAATCCAAGGAGAAATACACCAAAACACATATTAATCAAACTGTCAAAAATTAAATACAAAGAAAGCATATTAAAAGCAGCAAGGGAAAAACAACAAATAACACGCAAGGGAATCCCCATAAGGTTAACAGCTGATCTCTCAGCAGAAACTCTGTAAGCCAGAAGGGAGTGGCAGGACATACTGAAAGTGGTGAAGGAGAAAAACCTGCAACCAAGATTACTCTACCCAGCAAGGATCTCCTTCACATTTGATGAAGAAATTAAAACCTTTACACACAAGCAAAAGCTGAGAGAATTCAGCACCACCAAACCAGCTTTACAGCAAATGCTAAAGGAACTACTCTAGGCAAGAAACACAAGAGAAGGAAAAGACCTACAATGACGAAGCCAAACCAATTTAGAAAATGGGAATAGTAACATACAAATCAATAAATACCTTAAATGTAAATGGAATAAATGCTCCCACCAAAAGACACAGATTGGCTGAATGGATACAAAAACAAGACCCATATATACGTTGTGTACAAGAGAAACACTTCAGACCTAGAGACACATACAGACTGAAAGTAAGGGGATGGAAAAGGTATTCCATGCAGATGGAAACCAAAAGAAAGCTGGAGTAGCAATTCTCATATCAGACAAAATAGACTTTAAAATAAAAACTATTAGAAGAAACAAAGGACAATACATAATGACCAAGGGATCAATCCAAGAAGAAGATATAACAATTGTAAATATTTTCACACCCAACATAGGAGAACCTCAATACATAAGACAAATACAAACAGCCATAGAAGGGTAAACCGACAGTAACACATTCACAGTAGGGGACTTTAACACCCCGCTTTCACCAATGGACAGATAACCCAAAATGAAAATAAATAAGGAAACACAAGCTTTAAATGATACATTAAACAAGATAGACTTAATTGATATTTATAGGACACTCCATCCAAAAACAACAGAATACACATTTTTCTCAAGTGCTCATGGAACATTCTCCAGGATAGATCATATCTTGGGTCACAAATCAAGCCTTGGTAAATATAAGAAAATTGAAGTTGTATCAAGTATCTTTTCCGACCACAACACCATAAGACTAGATATCAATTACAGGAAAAGATCTGTAAAAAATACAAACACATGGAGGCTAAACAAACTACTACTTAATAACGAAGTGATCACTGAATAAATCAAAAAGGAAATAAAAAAATACCTAGAAACAAATGACAATGGAGACACGATGACCCAAAACCTATGGGATGCAGCAGAAGCAGTTCTAAGAGGGAAGTTTATAGCAATACAAGCCCATCTGAAGAAAGAGGAAACATCTCAAATAAACAACCTAAACTTTCACCTAAAGCAATTAGAGAAAGAAGAACAAAAAGCCCACAAAGTTAGCAGAAGGAAAGAAATAATAAAAATCAGATCAGAAATAAATGAAAAAGAAATGAAGGAAACAATAGCAAAGATCAATAAAACTAAAAGCTGGATCTTTGAGAAGATAAACAAAATAGATAAAACATTAGCCAGACTCATCAGGAAAAAAGGGAGAACACTCAAATCAATAGAATTAGAAATGAAAAAGGAGAGGTAACAACTGACACTGCAGAAATACAAAAGATCACGAGAGATTACTACAAGCAACTCTATGCCAAAAGAATGGACAACCTGGAAGAAATGGACAAATTCTTAGAAATGCACAACCTGCCAAGACTGAATCAGGAAGAAATCGAAAATATGAACAGACCAATCACAAGCACTGAAATTGAAACTGTGATTAAAAATCTTCCAGCAAACAAAAGCCCAGGACCAGATGGCTTCACAGTTGAATTCTCTCAAACATTTCAAGAAGAGCTAACACCTATCCTTCTCAAACTCTTCCAAAATATAGCACAGGGAGGAACACTCCCAAATTCCTTCTATGAGGCCACCATCACCTTGATACCAAAACCAGACAAGGATGTCACAAAGAAAGAAAACTACAGGCCAATATCACTGATGAACATAGATGCAAAAATCCTCAACAAAATACTAGCAAACAGAATCCAACAGCACATTAAAAGGATCATACACCATGATCAAGTGGGGTTTATTCCAGGAACGCAAGGATTCCTCAATATACGCAAATCAATCAACGTAATACACCATATTAACAAATTGAAGGAGAAAAACCATATGATCATCTCAATAGATGCATAGAAAGCTTTTGACAAAATTCAACACCCATTTATGATAAAAACCCTGCAGCAACTAGGTATAGAGGGAACTTTTCTCAACATAATAAAGGCCAAATATGACAAACCTACAGCTAACATCATCCTCAATGGTGAAAAACTGAGAGCACTTCCACTAAGATCAGGGACAAGACAAGGTTGCCCACTCTAACCACTCTTATTCAATACAGTTTTGGAAGTTGTAGCCACAGCAATCAGAGAAGAAAAGGAAATAAAAGGAATCCAAATCGGAAAAGAAGAAGTAAAGCTGTCACTGTTTGCAGATGACATGATACTATACATAGAGAATCCTAAAGATGCTACCAGAAAACTACTAGAGCTAATCAATGAATTTGGTAAATTTGCAGGATACAAAATTAATGCACAGAAATCTCTTGCATTCCTATACACTAATGATGAAAAATCTGAAAGTGAAATCAAGGAAACACTCCGATTTACCATTGCAAAAAAAAGAATAAAATATCTACGCCTAAACCTACCTAAGGAGACAAAAGACCTGTATGCAGAAAATTATAAGACACTGATGAAAGAAATTAAAGATGATTCAAATAGATGGAGAGATATACCATGTTGTTGGATTGGACGAATCAACATTGTGAAAATGGCTCTACTACCCAAAGCAATCTGCAGATTCAATGCAATCCCTATCAAACTACCACTGGCATTTTTCACAAAACTAGAACAAAACATTTCACAATTTGTGTGGAAACACAAAAGACGCCAAATAGCCAAAGCAATCTTGAGAACAAAAAACGGACCTGGAGGAATCAGGCTCCCTGACTTCAGATTATACTGCTAAGCTACAGTAATCAAGACAGTATGGTACTGGCACAAAAACAGAAAGATCAATGGAACAGTATAGAAAGCCCAGAGATAAACCTACGCACACATGGTCACCTTATCTTTGATAAAGGATGCAGGAATATACAGTGGAGAAAGGACTGCCTCTTCAATAAGTGGTGCTGGGAAAAGTGGACAGGTACATGTAAAAGTATGAGATTAGATCACTCCCTAACACCATTCACAGAAATAAGCTCAAAATGGATTAAAGATCTAAATTTAAGGCCAGAAACTATCAAACTCTTAGAGGAAAACATAGGCAGAACACTCTATGACATAAATCACAGCAAGATCTTTTTGACCCACCTCCTAGAGAATTGGAAATAAAAACAAAAATAAACAAATGGGACCTAATGAAACTTCAAACCTTTTGCACAGCAAAGGAAACCATAATGAAGACCAAAAGACAACCCTCAGAATGGGAGAAAATATTTGCAAATGAAGCAACTGACAAAGGATTAATTTCCAAAATTTACAAGCAGCTCATGCATCTCAATAACAAAAAAACGAACAACCAAATCCAAAAATGGGCCAAAGAGCTAAGTAGATATTCCTCCAAAGAAGATATACAGTTGCCAACAAACACATGAAAGAATGCTCAACATCATTAATCATTAGAGAAATGCAAATCAAAACTACAATGAGATATCATCTCACACCAGTCAGAATGGCCATCATCAAAAAATCTAGAAACAATAAATGCTGGAGAGGGTGTGGAGAAAAGGGAACACTCTTGCACTGCTGGTGGGAATGTGAATTGGTTCAGCCACTATGGAGAACAGTATGGAGGTTCCTTAAAAATCTACAAATAGAACTACCATATGACCAAGCAATCCCACTACTGGTCATGTACCCTGAGAAAACCATAATTCAGAAAGAGTCATGTACCAAAATGTTCATTGCAGCTCTATTTACAATAGCCCAGAGATGGAAACCACCTAAGTGCCCATCATTAGATGAATGGATAAACAAGATGTGGCACATATATACAATGGAATATTACTCAGCCATAAAAAGAAACGAAATTGAGCTATTTGTAATGAGATGGATAGATCTAGAGTCTGTCACATAGAGTGAAGTAAGTCAGAAAGAGAAAGACAAATACCGTATGCTAACACATATATATGGAATTTAAGGAAAAAAATGTCATGAAGAACCTAGGGGTAAGACAAGAATAAAGACACAGACCTACTGGAGAATGGACTTGAGGATATGGGCAGGGGGAAGAGTGAGCTGTGACAAAGCGAGAGAGAGGCATGGACATATAAACACTACCAAACGTAAGGGAGATAGCCAGTGGGAAGCAGCCGCATAGCACACGGATATCAGCTCGGTGCTTTGTGACCGCCTGGAGGCGTGGGATAGGGAGGGTGGGAGGGAGGGAGATGCAAGAGGGAAGAGATATGGGAACATATGTATATGTATAACTGATTCACTTTGGTATTAAGCAGAAACTAACACACCATTGTAAAGCAATTATACTCCAATAAAGATGTTTAAAAAAAAAAGAAAGAATACACAAATAAATGGAAAGATATTTCATACTCATGGATTGGAAAAATTAATATCCTTAAAGTGTCCATAGTATCCAAAGCAATCTACAAATTGAATGCAATCTCGATCAAATGCCAATGGCATCTTTCATAGAAATAAGAAAATCAATTCTAAAGTTTGTATGGAACCACAAAAAGACTTCAAAATAGCCAAAGCAATATTGGGAAATAACAAATCTGGACACATCACACTCCCTGATTCCAAACTATATTACAGATTTATATCCTCAAGGTCCATACATGTTAATAATAAAAACAGTATGGTATTGGCATAAAACAGAAACATAGTCCAGTGGAACTAAACAGAGAGCCCAGAAATAAACCATAGATATACTATCAACTAATCTTTGACAAGAATGCCAAGAATACACAATAGAGAAAGGGTAGCCTCTTCAATAAACCGTTTTGGGAAAACTAGATATCCATTTGCACAAGAATGAAACTAGACACTTAGCTTACACCACTCACAAAAGTTAACTCTAAATGGGTTAAAGACTTAAGACCTGAAACCATAAACTCCTAAAACAAAACATAGGAGAAAATCTCCTTAACATTCGTCTTGGCAATGATTTCAAGAATACGACACCAGGGCTTCCCTGGTGGCGCAGTGGTTGAGAGTCCACCTGCCGATGCAGGGGACATGGGTTCGTGCCCCGGTCCAGGAAGATCCCACATGCCATGGAGCAGATGGGCCCGTGAGCCATGGCCGCTGAGCCTGTGCGTCCGGAGCCTGTGCTCCACAACGGAAGAGGCCACAACAGTGAGAGGCCC
>NW_006792040.1:13680-25792 GCF_000442215.2 Lipotes vexillifer | reverse complement strand
AAAAAAAAAAAAAAAAAAAAAAAAAAAAAAAGAATATGACACCAAAATCACAGGCAATAAAAGTAAAAATAAACAGGTCAGACAACATCAAACTAAAAAGCTCTGCACAGCAAAAAAAACAATCAATGAAATGAAATGGCAGCCTGAGAAATGGGAGAAAATATTTGCAAGCTATCTAAGAGGTTATTATCCAAAATATATAAGAAACACATATAACTCAATAGCAAAATAATAATAACCCAACTTTTTCAATGGGCAAAGGACCTGAATAGACATTTTTCCAATGAAGTCATATAAATGGCCAACAGGTATAAGAAAAGCTGTTCAACATAGCTAATCATCATGGAAATGCAAATCAAAACCACAGTGAGATAACACCTCACACCTTTGTGATCAAAAACACAAGAGATAACAAGTGTTGGAGAGGATGTATAGAAAACTGAACCATTATATGCTGTTCATGGGAATGTAATTTGGTACATCCATTATGGAAAATAGAATGGAGGTTCCCCAACAAATTAAAAATTGAATTACTATATGAGCCAGCAATTCCACTACTGGGTATATATCCAAAAGAAATGACATCAGTATCTCAATGAGATATCTGCATTGAAATCTTCATTGCAGCATTATTTACAAAATGTGGAGAGGAGCTTAAAGATGGTGGAAGAGTAGGACGTGGAGATCACCTTCCTCCCCACAAATACAGAAATACATCTACACGTGGAACAACTGATATAGAACACCTACTGAATGCTGGCAGAAGACCTCAGACCTTGCAAAAGGCAGGAAACTCCCCAAGTACCTGGGTAGGGCAAAAGAAAAAAACAGCGACAGAAAAATAGGGATGGGACCTGCACCAGTGGGAGGGAGCTGTGAAGGAGGAAAGGTTTCCACACACTAGGAAGCCCCTTCGTGGGTGGAGACTGCGGGTGGCAGAGGGGGGAAGCTTCGGAGCCACAGAGGTGAGCGCAGCAACAGGGGTGCGGAGGGCAAAGCGGAAAGATTCCCACACAGAGGATTGGTGCCGAACAACACTCACCAGCCCGAAAGGTTTGTCTGCTCACCCACTGGGGCAGGCGGGGGCTGGGAGCTGAGGCTTGGGCTTCGGTCAGATCCCAGGGAGAGGACTGAGGTTGGCTGCGTGAACACAGCCTGAAGGGTGCTAGTGCACCACAGCTAGCTGGGAGGGATTCCGGTAAAAATTCTGGACCTGCGGAAGAGGCAAGAGACTTTTTCTTCCCTCTTTGCTTCCTGGTACATGAGGAGAGGGGATGCAGAGCACTGCTTAAAGGAGCTCCAGAGATGGGCACGAGTCGTGTCTATCAGCCCAGACCCCAGAGACCACCATGAGATGCTAAGGCAGCTGCTGCAGCCACCACGAAGCCTGTGTGCAAGCACAGGTCACTATCCAACCACCCCTCCCGGGAGCCTGTGCAACCCGCCACTGCCAGGGTCCCGTGATCCAGGGACAACTTCCCCGGGAGAACACACAGTGCACCTCAGGCTGGTGCAAAGTCATGCCGGACTCTGCTACTGCAGGCTCGCCCGGCACTCCGTACCTCTTCCTCCCCCTGGCCTGAGTGAGCCAGAGTCCTCGAATCAGCTGCTCCTTTAACCCTGTCCTGTCTGAGCAAAGAATAGATGCTCTCAGGGAACCTACATGCAGAGGCAGGTCCAAATCCAAAGCTGAACACCAGGAGCTGTGCCAACAAAGAAAAGAAAGGGAAATCTCTCCCAGCATCCTCAGGAGCAGCGGATTAAATCTCCATAATCAACTTGATGTACCCTGCATCGGTGGAATATCTGAATAGACAACAAAACATCCCAAATTGAAGAGGTGGACTTTGGGAGCAATGATATATAAATTTTTCCCCTTTTTCTTTTTTTGGGAGTGTGTATGTGTATGCTTCTGTGTGTGATTTTGTCTGTATAGCTTTGTTTTTACCATTTATTCTAGGGTTCTGTCTGTCCCTTTGTCTGTTTTTTGTTTTTTAGTATACTTTTTAGCACTTGTTATCATTAGTGGATTTGTTTTTTGGTTTGGTTGCTCTCTTCTTTCTTTCTTTTTTTTTAAATACTTAAAAAAATTTTTAATAATTATTTTTTATGTTTTATTTTAGTAACGTTATTATGTTTTATTTTACCTTCTTCTATCTTTCTTTTTCTTCTCCCTTTTATTCTGAGCCATGTGGATGACAGGGATTTGGTACTACAGCCAGGTGTCAGGGCTGTGCCTCTGAGGTGGGAGAGCCAAGTTCAGGACATTGGTCCACAAGACACTTCCCAGTTCCACATAATATTAAATAGGGAAAATCTCCCAGAGATCTCCAACTCAATGCAAAGACCCAGCTCCACTCAATGACCAGGAAGCTCCAGTACTGGACACCCTATGCCAAACAATTAGCAAGACAGGAACACAACCCAACCCATTAGCAGAGAGGCTGCCTAAAATCATAAGAAAGCCACAAACACCCCAAAACACACCACCAGACGTGCACCTGCCCACCACAAAGACACAATCCAGGCTTATCCTCCAGAACACAGGCACTACTCGCCTCTACCACGAAGCCGACACAACCCACTGAACCAACCTTAGCCACTGGGGACAGACACCAAAAACAACGGGAACTACAAACCTGAAGCCTGCAAAAAGAACACACCAAACACAGTAAGTTAAGCAAAATGAGAACACAGAGAAACACACAGCAGATGAAGGAGCAAGGTAAAAACCCACCAGACCTAACGAATGAAGATGAAATAGGCAGGCTACATGAAAACGAATTCAGAATAATGATAGTAAACATGATCCTAAATCTTGGAAATAGAATGGAGAAAATACAAGAAATGGTTAACAAGGACCTAGAAGGATTAAACAGCGAACAAACAGTGATGAATAACACAATAAATGAAATTAAAAATTCTTTAGAAGGGATCAATAGCAGAATAACTGAGACAGAAGAACAGATAAGTGACCTGGCAGATAAAATAGTGGAAATAACGACTGCAGAGCAGAATAAAGAAAATAAAATGAAAAGAATTGAGGACAGACTCAGAGACATCTGGGACAATATTAAAGGCACCAACATTCGAATTATAGGGGTCCCAGAAGAAGAAGAGAAAAAGAAAGTGACTGAGAAAATATTTGAAGAGATTAGAGTTGAAAACTTCCCTAACATGGGAAAGGAAATAGTTAATCAAGTCCAGGAAGCACAGAGAGTCCCATAGAGGGTGAATCCAAGGAGAAACATGCCAAGACACATATTAATCAAACTATCAAAAATTAAATACAAAGAAAATATATTAAAAGCAGCAAGGAAAAAACAGCAAATAACATAGAAGGGAATCCCCATAAGATTAACAGCTGAACTTTCAGCAGAAACTCTGCAAGCCAGAAGGGACTGGCAGGACATATTTAAAGTGATGAAAGGGAAAAACCTACAACCAAGATTACTCTACCCAGCAAGGATCTCATTCAAATTCTATGGAGAAATTAAAACCTTTAGAGATCAGCAAAAGCTGAGAGAGTTCAGCACCACCAAACCAGCTTTACAACAAATGCTAAAGGAACTTCTCTAGGCAGGAAACACAAGAGAAATCAAAGACCTACAATAACAAACTGAAAACAATTAAGAAAATGGTAATAGGAATATACATATCAATAACTACCTTAAATGTAAATGGATTAAATGCTCCAACCAAAAGACATAGACTGGCTAAATGGATACAAAAACAAAACCTGTATATATGCTGTCTACAGGAGATGCACTTCAGACCTAGGGAAACGTACAGACTGAAAGTGAGGGGATGGAAAATGATATTCCATGCAAATGGAAATCAAAAAAAAGCTGGAGTAGCAATTCTCATACCAGACAAAATACACTTTATAACAAAGACTATTAAAAGAGACAAAGGAGGACACTACATAATGATCAAGGGATCAATGCAAGAAGAAGATATAACAACTGTAAATATTTATGCACCCAACATAGGAGCACCTCAATACATAAGGAAAATACTAACAGCCATAAAAGGGTAAATCAACAGTAACACAATAATAGTAGGGGACTTTAAAACCCAACTTTCACCAATGGACAGATCATCCAAAATGAAAATAAATAAGGAAGCAAAAGCTTTAAATGATACATTAAACAAGATGGACTTAATTGATATTTATAGGACATTCCATCAAAAACAACAGAATACACATTCTTCTCAAGTGCTCAAGGAACATTCTCCAGGATCGATCATATCCTGGGTCACAAATTAAGCCTTGGTAAATTTAAGAAAATTGAATTCCTATCAAGTACTTTTCTGACCACAGTGCTATGAGACTAGATATCAATTACAGGAAAAAAATATGGAAAAATACAAACATATGGAGGCTAAACAATACACTACTTAATAACCAAGAGATCAGTGAAGAAATCAAACAGGAAATCAAAAATACCTAGAAAAAAATGACAATGAAAACACGATGACCCAAAACCTATGGGATGTAGCAAAAGCAGTTCTAAGACGGAAGTTTATAGCAATACAATCCTACCTTAAGAAACAAGAAACATCTCAAAAGAACAACATAACCTTACAACTAAAGGAATTAGAGAAAGAAGAAAAAAACCCCAAAGTTAGCAGAAGGAAAGAAATCATAAAGACCAGATCAGAAATAATTGAAAAAGCAATTAAGGAAATGATAGCAAAGATAAATAAAACTAAAGGCTGGTTCTTTGAGAAGATAAACAAAATTGATAAGCCATGAGCCAGACTCATCAAGAAAAAAAGGGAGAAGACTCAAATGAATAGCACTAGAAACAAAAAAGAAGTAACACTGCAGAAATAAACAGATTATGAGAGATTACTACAAGCAACTCTATGCCAATAAAATGGACAACCTGGAAGAAATGAACAAATCCTTAGAAATGCACAGCCTTCCAAGACTGAACGAGGAAGAAATAGAAAATACGAACAGAGAAATCACAAGTAATGAAATTGAAACTGATTTTAAATCTTCCAACAAACAAAAGCCCAGGACCACATGGCTTCACAGGCGAATTCTATCAAACATTTAGAGAAGAGCTAACACCTACCCTTCTCAAACTCTTCCAAAATACACCAGAGAGAGGAACACTCCACAACTCATTCTACGAGGCCACCATCACCCTGAAACCAAAACCAGAAAAAGATGTCACAAAGAAAGAAAACTACAGGCCAATATCACTGCTAAACATAGATGCAAAAGTCCTTAACAAAATACTAGCAAACAGAATGTAACAGCACATTAAAAGGATCATACACCATGATCAAGTGGGGTTTATCCCAGGAATGTAAAGATTCTTCAATATAGGCAAATCAATCAATGTGATACACCATATTAACAAATTGAAGGGGAAAAACCATATGATCATCTCAATAGATGCAGAGAAAGCTTTCAACAAAATTCAACACCCATTTATGATAAAAACCCTCCAGAAAGTACGAGTAGAGGGGACTGTCCTCAACATCATAAATGGCATATATGAAAAACCCACAGCAAAGATAGTCCTCAATGGTGAAAAACTGAAAACATTTCCACTAAGATCAGCAACAACACAAGGTTGTCCACTCTCACCACAATTATTCAACATAGTTTTGGAAATTTTAGCCACAGCAATCAGAGAAGAAAAAGAAATAAAAGGAATCCAAATTGGAAAAGAAGAAGCAAAGCTGTCACTGTTTGTAGATGACATGATACTATACATAGAGAATCCTAAACGTGCTGCCAAAAAACTACTAGAGCTAATAAATGAATTTGGTCATGTAACAGGATACAAAATTAATGCACAGAAATCTCTTGCATTCCTATACACAAATGATGAACAATCTGAAAATGAAATTAAGAAAACACTCCCATTTACCATTGCACCAAAAAAATAAAATATCTAGGAATAAACCTACCTAAGGGGACAAAAGACCTGTATGCACAAAATTATATGACACTGATGAAAGAAATTAAAGAAGATACAAATAGGTGGAGAGATATACCATGTTCTTGGATTGTAGGAATCAACATTGTGAAAATGACTATACTACCCAAAGCAATTTGCAGATTCAATGCAGTCCCTATCAAACTACCACTGGCCTTTTTCACAGAACTAGAACAAAAAATCTCACAATTTGTATGGAAACAAAAACGACTCCCAAGAGCCAAAGAAATCTTGAGAAAGAAAAATGTAGACTGAGGAATCAGGCTCCCTGTCTTCAGACTCTACTACAAAGCTACTGTAATCAAGACAGTATGGTACTGGCACAAAAACAGAAATACAGTTCAATGGAACAGGATAGAAAGCCCAGAGATAAACCCATGCACATATGGTCACCTTATCTTTGATAAAGGAGGCAAGAATACACAGTGGAGAAAAGACAGTCTCTTCAATAAATGTTGCTGGGAAAACTGGACAGCTACATGTAAAAGAATGAAATTAGAACACTCCCTAACACCATACACAAAAATAAACTCAAAATGGATTAAAGACCTAAATGTAAGGCCAGATACTATAAAACTGTTAGAGGAAAACATAGGCAGAACACTCCATGACATAAATCACAGCAAGATCCTTTTTGACCCATCTCCTAGAGAAATGGAAATAAAAACAAAAATAAACAAATGGGACCTAATGAAACTTAAATGCTTTTGCACAGTAAAGGAAACCATTAACAAGACGAAAAGACAGCCCTCGGAATGGGAGAAAATATTTGCAAATGAAGCAAATTAGAAAGGATTAATCTCCAAAATTTACAAGCAGCTCATGCAGCTCCATATCAAAAAACAAACAACCCAATCCAAAAATGGGAAGAAAGCCTAAATAGATATTTCTCCAAAGAAGATATACAGATTGCCAACAAACACATGAAAGAATCCTCAACATCGTTAATCATAAGAGAAGTGCAAATCAAAACTACAATTAGATTCATCTCTCACCAGTCAGAATGGCAATCATCAAAAATTCTACAAAGAATAAATGCTGGAGAGGGTGTGGAGAAAAGGGAACCCTCTTGCACTGTTGCGGGAATGTAAATTGATACTGCCATTATGGAGAACAGTATGGAGGTTCCTTAAAAAACTAAAATAGCCATACCATACGACCCAGCAATCCCACTACTGGGCATATACCCTGAGAAAACCATAATTCAAAAAGAGTCTTTTACCACAATGTCCATTGCAGCTCTATTTACAATAGCCAGGACATGGAAGCAACCTAACTTTCCATCAACATTTGAATGGGGGGCTTGGGGAAGATGGCAGAAGAGTAAGACGCGGACATCACCTTCCTCCCCACAGATACACCAGAAATACATATACACGTGGAACAACTCCTACAGAACACCTACTGAACGCTGGCAGAAGACCTCAGACCTCCCAAAAGGCAAGAATCTCCCCACGTACCTGGGTATGGCAAAAGAAAAAAGAATAAACACAGACAAAATAATAGGGATGGGACCTGCACCAGTGGGAGGGAGCTGTGGAGAAGGAAAGGTTTCTACACACTAGGAAGCCCCTTCACGGGCGGAGACTGAGGGAGGCGGAGGGGGGAAGCTTCAAAGCCACGGAGGAGAGCACAGCAACAGGGGAGCAGAGGGCAAAGCAGAAAGAATCCCGCACAGAGGATCGGTGCCGACTGGCACTCAGCAGCCTGAAAGGCTTGTCTCCTCACCCGCCAGGGCGGGAGGGGGCTGGGAGCTGAGGCTCAGCTTCGGTCAGAGCACAGGGAGAGGACAGGCAGCGTGAACACAGCCTGAAGGGGTTAGTGCACCACGGCTAACCGGGAGAGAGTCCATGAAAAAGGCTGGACCGGCCGAAGAAGCAAGAGACTTTTTCTTCCCTCTTTGTTTCCTGGTGTGCGAGGAGAGGGGATTAAGAGCGCTGCTTAAAGGAGCTCCAGAGATAGGCGCGAGCCGTGGCTAACAGCACAGGTCCCAGAGACGGGCATGAGACGCTAAGGCTGCTGCTGCCGCCACCAAGAAGCCTGTGTACGAGCACGTGTCACTATCCACACTTCCCCTCCCGGGAGCCTCTGCAGCCCGCCACTGCCAGGGTCCCGTGATCCAGGGACAACCACGGGAGAATGCAGAGCACGCCTCAGGCTGGTGCAACGTCATGCCATCCACTGCCGCCGCAAGCTCGCCCCTACTCCGTGCCCATCCCTCCCGCCGGCCTGAGTGAGCCAGAGCCCCCGAGTCAGCTGCTCCTTTAACCCCATCCTGTCTGAGTGAAGAACAGATGCCCTCAGGTGACCTGAATGCAGAGGCGGGTCCAAAGCCAAAGCTGAACCCCGGGAGCTGTGCGAACAAAGAAGAGAAAGAGAAATCTCTCCCAGCAGCCTCAGAAGCAGTGGATTAAAGCTCCACATTCAACTTGATGTACCCTGCATCAGTGGAATACATGAATAGACAACGAATCATCCCAAATTGAGGAGGCAGACTGTGGGAGCAATATTTATTATTTTTTCCCATTTTTTGCTTTTTGTGAGTGTGTATGTGTATGCTTCTGTGTGATATTTTGTCTGTGTAGCCTTGCTTTTACCATTTGTCCTAGGGTTCTCTATGCCCATTTCTTTCTTTCTTTTTTTTTTACTTTTTAAAAAATATTTCCTTAATATTTTTTATTTTAATTATTTTATTTTATCTTTATTTTATCCAATCTTTCTTTCTTTCTTTCTTTCTTTCTTTCTTTCTTTCTTTCTTTCTTTCTTTCTACTTTTTCTCCCTTTTATTCTGAGCCGTGTGGTTGAAAGGCACTTGGTGCTCCAGCCAGGACTCAGTGCTGTGCCTGTGAGGTGGGAGTGTCAACTTCAGGACACTGGTCAACAAGAGACCTCCAAGCTCCATGTAATATCAAACAGTGAAAATCTGCTACAGATCTCCATCTCAACACCAAGACCCAGGTTCACTCAACGACCAGCAAGCTACAGTGCTGGACACCCTATGCCAAAAAACTAGCAAGACAGGAACACAATGCCACCTATTAGCAGAGAGGCTGCCTAAAATCATTATAAGCCCACAGACACCGCAAAACATACCACCAGATGAGGGCCAGCTAACCAGAAACAGAAGATCCAGCCTCATCCACCAGAACAAATGCACTAGTCCCCTCCACCACAAAGCCTACACAACCCACTAAACCAACTTTAGCCACTTGTGATAGACACCAGAAACAACGGGAATTACAAACCTGCAGCCTGCAGAAAGGAGAAACCAAGCACCATAAGATAAGCAAAATGAGAAGGCAGAAAAACACAGCAGATGAAGGATCAAGGTAAAAACACACCAACCTAACAAATGAAGAGGAAATAGGCAGTCTACCTGAAAAAGAATTCAGAATAATGATGGTAAAGATGATCCAAAATGTTGGGAATAGATTAGAGAAAATGCAAGTAACATTTAACAAGGACCTAGAAGAACTAAAGAGGAAACAAGCAATTATGAACAACACAATAAATGAAATTAAAAATACTCTAGAAGGGATCAATACCAGAAAAACTGAGGCAGAAGAACGGATAAGTGACTTGGAAGATAAAATACTGGAAATAACTACTTCAGGGCAGCATAAAGAAAAAAGAATGAAAAGAACTGAGGACAGTCTCAGAGACCTCTGGGACAACCTTAAATGCACCAACATTCGAATTATAGGGGTCCCAGAAGAAGAAGAGAAAAAGAAAGGGACTGAGAAAGTATTTGAAGAGATTATAGTTGAAAAATTCCCTAATATGGGAAAGGAAATAGTTAATCAAGTCCAGGAAGCACATAGATTCCCATACAGGATAAATCCACACAGAAACATGCCAAGTCACATACTAATCAAACTGTCAAAAATTAAATACAAAGAAAACGTATTAAAAGCAGCAAGGGAAAAACAACTAACACACAAGGGAATCCCCATAAGTTGAACTGCTGATCTTTCAGCAGAAACCCTGCAAGCCAGAAGGAAGTGGCAGGACACATTTAAAGTGATTAAAGAGAAAAACTTACAACCAAGATTACTCTAACCAGTAAGGATCTCATTCAGATTATATGGACAAATTAAAACCTTTACAGGCAAGCAAAAGCTGAGAGAGTTCAGCACCACCAAACCCTCTTTACAAGAAATGCTAAAGGACCTTCTCTAGGCAAGAAACACAAGAGAAGGAAAAGACCTACCATAACAAACCCAAAAGAATTAAGAAAATGGGAATAGGAACATACATATCAATAATTACTTTAAATGTAAATGGATTACAATCTCCCAACAAAAGACACAGACTGGCTGCATGGATCCAAAAACAAGACTCATGTATACGCTGTCTACAAGAGACCCACTTCAGACCTAGAGACACATACAGACTGAAAGTAAGGGGATGGAAAAAGATATTCCATGCAAATGGAAACCAAAAGAAAGCTGGAGTAGCAATTCTCATATCAGACAAAATAGACTTTAAAATAAAGATTATTAGTAGAGACAAAAAGGACACTACATAATGATCAACTGATCGATCCAAGAAGATATAACAATTGTAAATATTTATGCACCCAACATAGAAGCACGTCAATACATAAGGAAAATACTAACAGTCATCAAAGGGGAAATTGACAGTAACACATTCATAGTAGGGGACTTTAACATCCCACTTTCACCAATGGACAGATATCCAAAAGGAAAATAAATAAGGAAACACAAACTTTAAATGATACAATAAATAAGATGGACTTAATTGATATTTATAGGATATTCCATCCAAAAACAATAGAATACACATATCTCTCAAGTGCTCATGAAACATTCTTCAGAATAGATCATATCCTGGGTCACAAATCTAGCCTTGGTAAATTTAAGAAAATTGAAATTGTATCAAGTATCACAATTTTATGAGACTAGATATCAATTACAGGAAAAGATCTGTTAAAAATACAAACACAAGGAGGCTAAACAACACACTACTTAATAACGAAGTGACCACTGAAGAAATCAAAGAGGAAAAATCAGAGAGGAATAAATACCTAGAAACAAATGACAGGAGAGACACGACGAACCAAAACCTATGGGATGCAGGAAAAGTACTTCTAAGAGGGAAGTTTATAGCAATACAATCCTACCTTAAAAAACAGGAAACATCTCATATAAACAACCCAACCTTGCAACTAAAGCAATTAGAGAAAGAAGAGCAAAAATACCCCAAAGTTAGCAGAAGGAAAGAAATCATAAAGATCAGATCAGAAATAAATGAAAAAGAAATGAAGGAAATGATAGCAAAGATCAATAAAACTAAAAGTTGGTTCTTTGAGAAGATAAACAAAATAGATAAACCATTACCCAGACTCATCAAGAAAAAAAGTGAGAAAACTCGAATCAATAGAATTACAAATGAAAAAGAAGTAACAACTGACACTGGAGAAATACAAAAGATCATGAGAGATTACTACAAGCAACTGTATGCCAAAAAAATGGACATCCTGGAGGAAATGGACAAATTTTTAGAAAGCTATAACCTTCCAAGACTGAACCAGGAAGAAATCGAAAATATGAACAGACCAATCACAAGCACTGAAATTAAAATTGTGATTAAAAATCTTCCAACAAATGAAAGCACAGGACCAGATGGCTTCACAGGCGAATTCTATCAAACAATTAGAGAAGAGCTAACACCTATCCTTCTCAAATTCTTTCAAAATATAGCAGAGGGAGGAACACTCCCAAACTCATTCTGTGAGGCCACCATCACCCTGACACTAAAATCAGACAAAGATGTCACAAAGAATGGAAACTACAGGCCAATATCACTGATGAACGTAGATGCAAAAATCCTCAATAAAATACTAGCAAACAGGATCCAACAGCACATTAAAAGGATCATACACCATGATTAAGTGGGGTTTATTCCAGGAATGCAAGGATTCTTCAATATACATAAATCAATCAATGTGATACACCATATTAACAAATTGAAGGCGAAAAACCATATGATCATCTCAATAGGTGCAGAGAAACCTTTCGACAAAACTCAACACCCATTTATGATTAAAAAAACCCTGCAGAAGGGCTTCCCAGGTGGCGCAGTGGTTGAGAGTCCACCTGCCAATGCAGGGGACACGGGTTCATGCC
>NW_006792040.1:5235-13593 GCF_000442215.2 Lipotes vexillifer | reverse complement strand
TAAAAACCCTCCAGAAAGTAGGCATAGAGGGAACTTACCTCAACATAATAAAGGCCATATATGACAAACCCACAGCCAACATAGTCCTCAATGGTGAAAAACTGAAACCATTTCCACTAAGATCAGGAACAAGACAAGGTTGTCCACTCTCACCACTCTTATTCAACATAGTTTTGGAAGTTTTAGCCACAGCAATCAGAGAAGAAACAGAAATAAAAGGAATCCAAATCGGAAAGGAAGAAGTAAAGCTGTCACTGTTTGCAGATGACATGTTGCTATACATAGAGAATCCCGAAGTTGCTACCAGAAAACTACTAGAGCTAATCAATGAATTTGGTAAAGTAGCAGGATACAAACAATGCACAGAAATCTCTGTCATTCCTATACACTAATGATGAAAAATCTGAAAGTGACATTAAGAAAACACTCCCATTTACCATTGCACCAAAAAAATAAAATATCTAGGAATAAACCTACCTAAGGGGACAAAAGACCTGTATGCACAAAATTATATGACACTGATGAAAAAAATTAAAGAAGATACAAATAGATGGAAAGATATACCATGTTCTTGGATTGGAAGAATCAACATTGTGAAAATGACTCTACTACCCAAAGCAATCTACAGATTCAATGCAATCCCTAACAAACTACCACTGGCATTGTTCACAGAACTAGAATTTAAAATTTCACAATTTGTATGGAAGCACAAAAGACCCTGAATAGCCAAAGCAATCTTGAGAATGAAAAACGGAGCTGAAGGAATCAGGCTCCGTGACTTCAGACTATACTACAAAGCCTCAGTAATCAAGACAGTATGGTACTGGCACAAAAACAGAAAGGTAGATCAATGGAACAGGATATAAAGCCCAGAGATAAACCCACGCACATATGGTCACCTTATCTTTGATAAAGGAGGCAGGATTGCACAGTGGATGAAGGATAGCCTCTTCAATAACTGGGTCTGAGAAAACTGGACAGGTACATGTATGAGATTAGAACACTCCCTAACACCATACACAAAAATCAGCTCAAAATGGATTAAAGACCTAAATATAAGGCCAGAAACTATCAAACTCTTAGAGGAAAACATAGGCAGAACACTCTATGACATAAATCACAGCAAGATCCTTTTTGACCCACCTCCTAGAGAAGTGGAAATAAAAACAAAAGTAAACAAATAAGATCTAATGAAACTTCAGAGCTTTGCACAGCAAAGGAAACCATAATCAAACCAAAAGACAACCTGCAAAATGGGAGAAAATATTTTCAAATGAAGCAACTGACAAAGGATTAATCTCCAAAATTTATAAGCAGCTCATGCAGCTCAATAACAAAAAAACAAGCAACCCAATCCAAAAATGGGGAGAAGACCTAAATAGACATTTCTCCAAAGAAGAAATACAGATATACAGATATACCGACCGCCAACAAACACATGAAAGAATGCTCAACATCATTAATCATTAGAAGATATACAGATATACAGATATACAGACCGCCAACAAACACATGAAAGAATGCTCAACATCATTAATCATTAGAGAAACGCAAATCAAAACTACAATTTTGTACCAAAATGTTCATTGCAGCTCTATTTACAATAGCCCGGAGATGGAAAGGAATATTACTCAGCCATAAAAAGAAACGAAATTGAGCTATTTGTAATGAGGTGGATAGATCTAGAGTCTGTCATACGGAGTGAAGTAAGTCAGAAAGAGAAGGACAAATACCGTATGCTAACACATATATATGGAATTTAAGAAAAAAAAATGTTATGAAGAACCTAGGGGTAAAACAGGAATAAAGACAGAGACCTACTGGAGAACAGACTTGAGGATATGGGGAGGGGGAAGGGTGAGGTGTGTTAGGGCGAGAGAGAGACATGGACATATATATGCTGACAAACGTGAAAATTTACAGGCAGCTCATGCAGCTCAATAACAAAAAAATAAACAACCCAATCCAAAAATGGGCAGAAGACCTAAATAGACATTTCTCCAAAGAAGATATACAGACTGCCAACAAACACATGAAAGAATGCTCAACATCATTAATCATTAGAGAAATGCAAATCAAAACTACAATGAGATATCATCTCACACCAGTCAGAATGGCCATCATCAAAAAATCTAGAAACAATAAATGCTGGAGAGGGTGTGGAGAAAAGGGAACACTCTTGTACTGCTGGTGGGAATGTGAATTGATACAGCCACTATGGAGAATAGTATGGAGGTTCCTTAAAGCTACCAATAGAACTACCATATGACCCAGCAATCCCACTACTGGGCATATACCCTGAGAAAACCATAATTCAAAAAGAGTCATGTACCAAAATGTTCATTGCAGCTCTATTTACATTAGCCCAGAGATGGAAACAACTTAAGTGTCCATCATCGGATGAATGGATAAAGAAGATGTGGCACATATATACAATGGAATATTACTCAGCCATAAAAAGAAACGAAATTGAGCTCTTTGTAATGATGTGGATAGACCTAAAGTCTGTCATACAGAGTGAAGTATGTCAGAAAGAGAAAGACAAATACCATATGCTAACACATATATATCGAATTTAAGAAAAAAATGTCATGAAGAACCTAGGGGTAAGACAGGAATAAAGACACAGACCTACTAGCGAATGGACTTGAGGATATCGGGAAGGGGAAGGGGAAGATGTTACAAAGCGAGAGAGTGGCATGGACATATATACACTACCAAACGTGACATAGATAGCTAGTGGGGAGCAGCCGCATAGCACAGGGAGATCAGCTCAGTGCTTTGTGACCGCCTGGAGGGGTGGGATAGGGAAGGTGGGAGGGAGGGAGACGCAAGAGGGAAGAGATATGGGAACATATGTATATGTATAACTGATTCACTTTGTTATAAAGCAGAAACTAACACACCATTGTAAAGCTATTATACTTCAATAAAGATTAAAAAAATTACTTTTAGTGGACTTAACTTTTGTTTTGCTTGATGTGAGAAAATAATTTTTAACTAGCTGCTTGATATTCTTTCAGGTATTTTCAACATTTTTTCTTTTCACTACTTGACATAATTAATGCTGGATTAAATAACTTTTGGATAATTAAATAGAAGCCTTTTTTATTTAACTCTCAAAACCCAAATAACACACAAAGGCACTGTGGATCAAACATAAAGGCAGTCAATGACCGCCAAAAGGTGCAAGCAGGTCACTTGCCATATGTCTGGGAGAATGAGTGATGGTTTGAAAGTTTTCAAATCACAGCCATCTATTCTCCATGATTTTGTAGCGCTGAGCTTGCATATACTTTGTGTATCTTACATGACTTCAGCATTATTGCTGCTCATGTGACCCAAGAAAACCCAGTAAGGGAAATTAAAAACTAAAGAAAAATATTTTGTCAGGTAGAGCTGAGCCTCAGAGGGCCACAAACTATCATAATAGCTGTTTTTTACCCCCCAAAACCAATTTTCACCCCCCTTGTGGGTGATTACCCACCAGCCCATCCACCTTCCACCCCCACGTTGAGAATACAAGCCCTGCAGTAGTATTTCATTTGGACTGAATAAAACAAGGTAGAATGAATGCTAGGTAGCTGAGAAAGAGACAGAGAGTGGGGGGTGCGGGGAGAACAAGAATTATCTACTAGGCATATACATACTACTATCTATATATAAAATAGATAAACAAGGACCTACTGTGTAGCACAGGGAGCTCTATTAAATATATTTTAATAACCTATAATGGAAAAGAATCTAAAAAAGAATATATATATATATATATATATATATATCTGAGTCACTTTGCTATACACCTGAAACTAACAAAACATTGTAAATCAACTATACTTCAATAAAAAAAAGAATAAAAAAAGAATTATCTACTAGAGACCAACCATTTGTGAGAACAAGATGGATAACAAACTTTTCTCCAAACCTACAGTTACAAAAATGCCTTGGTCCAACATAATGCTAGTAATCCATACATAATAGCTGTTCACCCCTTCTCCAAAAGGAGATCATCCCAAATCTTATCACCTACTATCTCCAGCTCCAACTCCAAAAGTTTTGAGGTGATATTTTTTCCTCTTCCACCTACCTTGCAACCCCTTCTAGATATGCTACAAGCTATGAACTAGATTGTACAATGAACCACCATTCACACATTGTATTCTACAATGTGGTGAAGATGAAGAAAGATGATGGAAATAAATTACACACACACAGAGCAAGGAAGGAAATAAGGAGAATGGTTATAGTCCTTGTTGCTGAAACTAGTCCAGAGGCCATAGCTCGGGTTTCTGACTTTCCTTTCTCTGTTTTGAATCCATGTGCTTCCCTAGCCCTTAACAAGAACCTTAGCTGTTCATGGTTATTTGCTTGGTAGCGTGAGGCCCTTGGTGGTCCTGTGTGTGTATCACTACTGTATTCTTTGGATAATCTTTATCACTGGATATCATGGGGATGAAGGCACCAAGGGGATTTCCTGGGACTCATATACTCATATATAGAGGGTAGATTAAGCCCTGCTCCAGTGCATCTAGCAATCCTGAGCTGCAACTTGTGTGTTATGTTCCTAAGACCCTAGATGTTGCCTAAACAATGATTGTGTGGAATCTGAGCTCTTGGAGGTCCTACCTGTATTGGCTGGCTGTAATCTTCATTGACCTTTTGCCACTGGACATGGCAGTGCTAGGGTCATGCAATGAATCTCCTGGGTTCCAGACATGCTCTTCCTTACCCCATTGTGTAGCAGAGAGATTCCCTATTTCCCCTTGATAGTTGGGACCACTCATCCCAGCCACATAGTAAACACCCTTTTTTTTTTTTTTTTTTTTTTTTTTTTGCCTATTGGTTCAATGTCATGAGGAGCTCCAGATGGCCAGCTGGAATTCTAAACTTCCTGTGAATCAAATTTTTGCAATTGTTTCACTAAGTGAAGTGATGAGAGGTGCCATTCCCATTTCCACCCTTTGGTTTCTAGACCTGTGTATTCTGTTTATGGGAGAAAGAGCATCATATATTGGTCGTTGATTCACAGAACACACTGAATTCTGCAGAATGGCCCCCAGAGCTCACAAAGTGTTGTTTCCTAACTGTCATCAGAACTAAATCTTCCATAGGCCATCCCACCCTTCTGCAAAGGCAGTTGCTTATGGGTGATGGCCCATTATCGTTAGACCATTTGTCTTACCTCTTTCACTGTGAAATGTGTTCCTTGACCAGAAAAAAAAATATTGTATGGGATATTTCAATGGCGTACAAAGTGTATAAAGTAATTAGAAAATCCAAGGATGGTGGTGCTGGTAAAAGCACCAGGGAAGGCAAATCCATTCCAGAATATGTGATTACTTCCATAAGGATAAATTGATGCCCATTCCCTGATGGAAGAGGTCCAATCCCTCTGTCATCGAAGGACTTGTTGGTCTCTCCAGGAATTGGTGACATATTGGAATTCTGCTGTTGAGAAATTGGGCACCATCCATCCCTTTTACAATGGCAGTTTTGTTCACTGGCTCATCTAACAAGCACTAGAATGTCTAGAGAAAGAGGTTGACAGATTTCTACAGAGTGGGTCATCATGCTCCCTTTTGTAAGCATTCACACGAGACACAAATATTCTCACACTCAGCCCATTCCAAGAGGTTCGTTCACTTACTCCTCATATATACGTATGCAAAGCAATTAGACTGTGCCTTACACGTAATAAGCGCTCTCTAAGTATTTTGCTGCCTTGTTGTTATTGCTCAGTTCTCCAATCTTGTTCCTTCCCAGTGTCTGACCATCTGACAAGACTGTTAATTGGCATTTATCAGTTCCCCGGCTACATGGCTTTCTGAATTAAGAGATCAACCAGATGCACAGCTCCGAGTTTTGCTCCTAGGAGAATTTCCCTTCCTTTCTTCCCATCAGGGTCACATCTTAGTGGGGCTGTTAACTTCCAGTTAGTCCCTACTTATCATACAGCATCATCTGCAAACCATGCTCCTGGGTTTTTTCTTCTTCAGTAAGCTGGTTATTGGGAACTCACCACAAGGGCCTAGAAGTGAGCTGAGGGAGAGCAAGCAGTGTGGCACGAGTAGGGACTATGGGAGTTTGCACCTCCTATAACTTGCTTTTGCTTTCAGGACCTGCTCCAGACTGACTTTGTTTATACCACTGCTCTTTGGTGATGGAGTGTTGTTATTGCCTGTCCAAATTTATGGCTTGGCGGATCAGATGGCACCAAGCCTAGGATGGGCAGCTCAGTTTGCATGGTCACCTGGGGTTCCATGAAAATTCCTCTCTGCAAGTCACTAGTAGAGAGTAATGAAGACCTGATGATAATTGTAATCATTAGCATTATCGAGCACTTACTAAGATCCAAGTATGGTTCCAAATGCTTTACATAAATGATCTCATTGAATTCACACAAACATTGTCTATAAAAGAGGAGCTATTATCCTTCCTGTCCTACAGATGAGGAGCCTGAGGCTTAAAGAGTGTGAATAACTTGTCCAGGGACCCAAAGGCAGCATCTGAGTCCTTGGAGCCTGCACGCTTAAACCCTAAGCTATAAATGGCAGCTCCGCCCCCCTTCTCCTTAAAGGTTAAAACAGAGGGGAGAGCCAATCCTGTGGGGATAAAACAGAACAAAGACCTCTGAAAGGAAGGAAGCCAAGAGAATGTATGTAAGCAGGCGCTCCAGAGAGTATGGAAGCTCAGTTTGCCCCTAAGCTTCCTGACAGCTGTAGCAGGAAGAGGTAGGGTAGCAGAATTCCCAAGCTTTAATTTTCTGGATAAAAGGTGGAACATAGTCATGTCTAAATGGACATTTGTCTTGGACTGAAATTCCAGAGGAGTTGCTCTTGGCTCTTGCTCTCGTGGCCAGCTCAGCAAACATCTGGGATCAGAAATTCATCTGTGATTTCATGAGACATTAAGAGCTTTATTTTTACACATGATTCTGAACATCTCCCACTGAAGGCAGAGAGATGTATGAAATTCTATCCCAGTCTCCACAACAGTTTTGTCAAACCCTCATTCTCCTCAGCCATCTCACACCTATACATAACTTTGGCCTCACCTCCTACTGCATTGAAAATAGAAGACACCAGACAGCAATGTCCTCAATTCCTTGCCATAAACTACCTACAAACTCATGAGCATCCCCACCTGTCGTCTCCTCACTCCCTCCTCCCCTGTAACAGTGGAGGAGTTGCCCTTTTTCCTACTGAATATTCCTTCAACTAGTGTTCTGTGTCCTATTCCCTGCTACCTCATCAGGAATCTTGATCAGTCAGTTGCCTCTCTCCCTTCTGTATCTTCAGGCTCTAATTTTTCTCCTGATGCAGCCTTTAAACATGTTTGAGTTTCCTACATCTTAAAAACACATTGTCAAGACATAGAGTCCACTTCCAAGATGGCAGAATAATGAGTTCCGTGGACCCATTTCCCAGCATACAAGCAAAATTAGTGAAAATAATTTTTAAAAAACAACCATTTAAAATCTCTAGAAATTGTCCTAAAGGCATACACCAAATGAAGCATTTATTCAAGAAAATCTCTTAAAACTTGGTAAGAACAATAAGAGTCTGTGGCTTTCAATCCATGACCCACTCCCTCCTTCCCCTTCACCCATTCAGCTTGAAGGAAGCTCCACTGTGGGTGGGTGTGGCCAAAAAGATGAGGCTCTCACTCTCCTCAGCATCCAGCCAACATTTACTATATCTCACCTGGAGAGGCAGGTCACCAGCATTTCTCATCTCTTCCAACTCTGAGTTGAAGAGGTGAGTGCAGTCAAGAGACAGAGGGCTTCCTTCCTCTACCTAACTCCTTACTCATAGGGAAGAGACTCTATCCCAGGCATGACAGGCCAGAAATACAGGTGGCCCAGTCAACTTTACCCAAGCTCATTCATAGGGCAAAAGTTCCACACTGAGGCAAGTTGAAAAGACAAAGGTCTACTGCCCTGCTCAGCACTCAGATTAGTTGCCCAGAGATTTTTCCCAGGGAGATTGGCTGTCTATAGGAAAAGAGTTTCAGAGCTCTTCCCAAAAGAGCCTACTTTATTTGAAACAAAGTATGGGGAAGTTGCAGCCTAAGAACACTTCTGAAAATAATAATTTCTCTTAATTAATTTAGCAATAAGCTAAATCATAGGCCAGCTAATTCACCAAACAGAAGCAGGGACACATATAGCTAAGAGCCTTTGCTGGGATCATAAGAGACCTCCAAGTCTGATCTCAAAAAATACCCCTACACAAAAGTGACTAGATCAGACTGTGAAGCAAATTATGCCCCAGGGGCTTCCCTGGTGGCGCAGTGGTTGAGAGTCCGCCTGCCGATGCAGGGGACACGGGTTCGTGCCCCGGTCTGGGAGGGTCCCAC
>NW_006792040.1:2711-5100 GCF_000442215.2 Lipotes vexillifer | reverse complement strand
ATTCACTTTGTTATGAAGCAGAAACTAACACACCATTGTAAAGCAATTATACTCCAATAAAAAAAAAAAAAAAAAAAAAAAAAAAAATTATGCCCCAGGACATTGCAAAAATAATAGAGCAATCAGCCAATAATTAGTAGAGATCGACAGCTGTGTGTGATATCAAATGAGATAGATAATTTAACAGAGAGATCAGGGGAAAAGACAGTCAAAATGAGCCCTGCTAAAAGCACTGTCATCCCATGGTGACCGCACATATGCCCAAGGCTGAGAACCCTGAGGAGCAACACCAGAGTTTCATACTATGGGGAAATAGCCTTCACTAAAGTAGTTTAGCCAAGTCACTAATAAATAAATAAATAAATAAATAAACAGCAACAAAAACAAGCACTAGCAAGAAGTGAGGGGAATCAGTATCCACAGTTGCTACAATATATTACTAAAATGTCCAATTTTCAACAAAAAATAGTGAGACATACAAAGAAAGAGGAAAATGTGACCATACAAAAGGGAAAAATTAAGACAACAGAAACTGTCTATGAGAGGGGTCAGATATTGTGTTTAACACGCCAGGACTTCAAAGGAGCCATTACAAGTATGTTTGAAGAACTAAAGGACACCTTGCTTGAGGAAGTAAAGGAAAAGGACATTCAAAAGCAGCCTCATATATGCAGAATTTAGAAAGCCACACACATGTTCAGTCATGCTGACAAACGACCTGAGGAAACCTTAAGCTTTCACCTCAGGTGATACCTAGGCTCAAAGCAGGCCTATCTAAACCATAAGGAATACAACAGCAAAGAGTCAGTCTGGAAAGATCGTGGGAGAAGTTGTTAATCTCTCTTTTTTGTTTGTTTGTTTGACTGTTTCTACTCCTGAAATTCAAGGAAATCTCTGTGCAAAAATTAGCTGAACAAAAGGCAAAGGAACAGAGACATCACCAAACACACACAACAAGGAACAGTCTTTGAAAATACAGTATGGTATGGTCTAAAAGCAAACAAGGAGGATCTGATTTTCAAAGTTATGACATTATAATTATCAAATGCTCAATTTTCAACAAGAAATACAAAATATACCAGAAAAACATGGTCCATTCAAATGGACAAAATAAAGTGATAGAATTTTTCCCCAGTTCATTTTATGCAGAAATAGAAAAATCCACACCAAAATTCATATGAATCTTAAGAGACTTCAAATAGCAAAAATATCTTGGAAAAGAACAAAGAAGAACTCACACCTCCTGAAAATTACCACAGTGCTACAGTAATCAAAACAGTATGGTGTATGCATAAAGACAGACATATAGACCAAATGAATAGAATAGAGAGCCTAGAAATAAACTCTCACACATGTGGCTAAATGATTTTTGTTCAATGGGGAGAGGACAGTCTTTTCAATAAATGGTCCTGGGAAAACTGGGCATTCGCATGTAAAAGGATGAAGTTGGACTCATATCATACATCATATACAAAAATGAACTCAAGATGGATCAAAGACCTAAATGTAAGAGCTAAAACTGTAAAGTTCTTAGAAGAAAACATAGTGGGAAGTTTTAATGACATTGGATTTGGCAATGATTTCTTGAATATGACACCAAAAACACAAGCAACAGAAGAAAAAATTAATAAATTAATTAAATAAGACTTCATCAAAATTTAAAACATTTGTGTAGCAAAGGACACTATCAAGAGGGTAGAAAAACAACCCATGGGAGAAAATATTTGCAAATTATATATCTGTTGAGGAATTGTTATGGACTGAATTTTGCCCCTCCTGCCAATTTTATATGTTGAAATCCTAAATGCCCTGTACCTCAGAATGTAACTGTATTTGGAGATAAGGTCCTTAAAGAGGTAATTATGGTTAAATGACATCATTAAGGTGGGTCGTAAAATCAATATTATTGGTGTCCTTATAAGAAAAGGAAATTAGAACACAGACAAATGTAGAGGGAAGACCATGTGACAAGAAAAGGAGAGACGGTAATACAGAGTGAAGTAAGTCAGAAAGAGAAAAACAAATATCGTATATTATCACTTATATGTGCAATCTAGAAATATGGTACAGATGAACTTATTTGCAAAGCAGAAATAGAGTCACAGAAGTAGAGAACAAACTTACAATTACCAAGGGGGGAAGGGAGGGTGGGATGAAATGGGAGATTGGGGTTGACATTTATACACTACTACGTATAAAATAGATAAATAATGAGAACCTACTCTATAGCACAGGGAACTGTACACAATGCTCTGTAGTGACATAAGTGGGAAGGAAATCTAAAAACGAGTGGATATATGTATATGTATAACTGATTCACTTTGCTGCACAGCAGAAACTAACACAACATTGTAAAGCAGCTGTACTCCAATAAAAATTAAATTTGAAA
>NW_006792040.1:0-2701 GCF_000442215.2 Lipotes vexillifer | reverse complement strand
GAGGGAGGGAGGGAGAGAGGGAGGGAGGGAGGGAGGGAGAAATGGCCATCTACAAGCCAAGGAAAAAGGCCTCAGAAAGAAATTAACCCTGCTGACACCTTGATCTTGGACTTCTAGACTCCAGAATCACAAGAAAATTCATTCCTGTTGTTTAAGCCACGCAGCCTTTGGTTGTTATGGCAGCTTTAGGAAACTGATGCAGGGTTAATACCCAGAATATACACAAAATAACACCTTCAACTCAACAGCAAGAAAACCAAGCAACCTGATTCAAAAATGGGCAAAGGACTTGAACGGATATTTCTCCAATGAAGAATCAAATGCTCAACATCTTCAATGGTTAAGGAAATGCAAATCAAAACCACCATGAGATACTACCTCATATCCAAGGGGATAGTTATTTTCAAGAAAATAACAAGTGTTTGGAAGGATGTAGAGAAATTCGACACCTGTACATAAGTAGTGTGAATATAAAATGGTGTGGCTGCTATGGAAAACAGCATAGTAGTTCCTCAAAAAATGAAACAGAATTACAATATAATTCAGCAATTCCACTTCTAGGTATATACCCAAAATAATTGAAAGCAGGGACTCAAACAGATATTTGTAGCCAGTATTCATAGCAGCATTATTCAAAATAGCCAAAAGATGTGAACATCCTAAATCTCCATCAACAGGTGAATGGATAAACAAAATGTGGTGTATACATACAATGGAATATTATTCAGCCTTAAGAAGGAATGAGATTCTGATAAATACTACAATATGGATGAACCTTGAAAACATAAGTTAAATAAGCCAGACACAAAAGAAAAAATATTGTATGATTCCACTTATATGAGACCTAGAGCAGTCAAATTCACAAAACAGAAAGTAGAAAGGTGGTTACCAGGGGCTGAGGGGGAGGGGGAAGTTGTTTAATGGTTACAGAATTTTAGTTTGGGATGACAAAAAAGTTCTGGAGTTGGATGATGTTTGCACAACAATGTGAATGTACTTAATACCACTGAATTATACACTTAAAAATGGTTTAAAAGGTAAGGTTTAGGTTACGTATGATATTTTACCACAATTTTTAAACGGGCAAAGGATTTGAATAGGCATTTCTCCAAAGAAGATGACCAATAAGCACAAAAAAGGATGTTCAACATTATTAATCATTAGGAGAACGAAATTTTGTAGTAAGTTTTGAAATATGGGAGTGTTAAGTCCTCCAAATTTGTACTTCTTCTGCAAATGTTTTGGTTACTCTGAGTTCTTTCTATTTCCATAAGATATTATAATAATTTTGTCGTTTTTGAAAAAAAAGGCATCTGGGATTTTGAAAAGAATTACATTGAACCTGTAGTGGATTTAGGGAGTACCTCCATCTTAACAAACTTAAATCTTCCAATCTACAAACATGGAATTTCTTTCCATTTATTAGGTCTTCCTGTTAATTTCTCTCAACAACATCTTATATATTTCATTGTACAAGTTTTGCACGTTTTTTAAATTTTTCAATTGTATTTAATTTATTTTTTTAAACAGCAGGTTCTTATTAGTCATCAAATTTATACTCATCAGTGTATACATGCCAAACCCAATCGGCCAATTCATCACACCACCACAACCAAACCCCCGCGGCTTTCCCCCCTTGGTGTCCATATGTTTGCTCTCTACATCTGTGTCTCAATTTCTGCCCTGTAAACAGGTTCATCTGTACCATTTTTCTAGGTTCCACATATATACGTTAATATATTTGTTTTTCTCTTTCTGACTTATTTCACTCTGTATGACAGTCTCTAGATCGATCCATGTCTCAACAAATGACCCAATTTCATTCATTTTTATGTCTGAGTAATATTCCATTGTATATATGTACCACATCTCCTTTATCCATTCGTCTGTCAATGGGCATTTAGGTTGCTTCCACGACCTGGCTATTGTAAATAGTGCTGCAATGAACATTGGGGTGCATGTGTCTTTTTGAATTATGGATTTCTCTGGCTATATGCCCAGTAGTGGGATTGCTGGATCACATGGTAATTATATTTTTAGTATTTTAAGGAACCTTCATAGTGTTCTCCATAGTGGCTGTAACAACTTACATTCCCACCAACAGTGCAAGAGGGTGCCCTGTTCTCCACACCCTCTCCAGAATTTGTTGTTTGTAGATTTTCTGATGATGCCAATTCTAACTGGTGTGAAGTGATACCTCATTGTAGTTTTGATCTGCATTTCTCTAATAATTAATGATGTTGAGCAGCTTTTCATGTGCTTCTTGGCCATCTGTATGTCTTCTTTGGAGAAATGTCTATTTAGGTCTTCTGCCCATTTTTGGATTGGGTTGTTTAGTTTTTTAATATTGAGCAGCATGAGCTGTTTATATATTTTGGAAATTAATCCTTTGTCCATTGATTTGTTTGCAAATATTTTCTCCCATTCTGAGGGTTGTCTTTTTGTCTTGTTTCTGGTTTCCTTTGCTGTGCAAAAGCTTTGAAGTTTCATTAGGTCCCATTTGTTTATACTTTTTTTAATTTCCATTACTCTAGGAGGTGGATCAAAAAAGATCTTGCTGTGATTTATGACAAAGAGTGTTCTTCCTAAGTTTTCCTCTAAGAGTTTTTGTTTGTTGTTGTTAGCACAATGGGCACTTTTTATTTTTATTTATTTTTTTAACATCTTTATTGGGGTATAATTGCTTTACAATGGTGTGTTA
>NW_006792039.1:0-231 GCF_000442215.2 Lipotes vexillifer | reverse complement strand
ACTTACTTCACTCTGTATGACAGACTCTAGACCCATCCACCTCACTACAAATAACTCAATTTCATTTCTTTTTATGGCTGAGTAATTGTCCATCGTATATAGGTACCACATATTCTTTATCCATCCATCTGTCGATGGACACTTATGTTGCTTCCATGTCCTGGCTACTGTAAATAATGCTGCAATGAACATTGTGGTACATGACTCTTTTTGAATTATGGTTTTCTCAGG
>NW_006792038.1:0-254 GCF_000442215.2 Lipotes vexillifer | reverse complement strand
AACTGTATAATAATAATGAATATATATCAAAATATTGGGGAGTGCAATAATACTATAAACAAAAAATTTTAAATTCTGAGCAATACAATATTGCATAAATTACATGAGTAGTAATTATATAATAAATATGAGTACTAATCATATAGCTCTAGAAAAACTAACTTGATACATTCAAAAGGATTACTGGTCCAAAAGTGATTAACACTCTAAGCCAGAAACACACACACACACACACACACACACACACACACACA
>NW_006792037.1:0-241 GCF_000442215.2 Lipotes vexillifer | reverse complement strand
AACTCATATCCAATGGCACTGGAAAGCCCAGATATCACCTACTGTTATGAAAACATAAAAAAAACAATAACAGAAGACTGGGAACTTCAGAAAGAAAAGGGGAACAATGGAATGGGTGAAAGCAAATGGGGTAAATATAAGATACTATCATTAGCCTCATGAGTTTCTTAAATTCTACATGATGGTCAAAGCAAAAGTGATGACACCATCTGATGGGGTTCCCAATGTAGAGAAAGGAACT
>NW_006792036.1:0-239 GCF_000442215.2 Lipotes vexillifer | reverse complement strand
GCTGTAGGACCAAGGCCATAACTTAGGGATGGAAAGAGGGTGCTGGAGTGAGCCTGGGTCCCTCGCAACCTTGTGGATCAGAGCTCTCTTATAGCCTGGACCTCAGGCCTCCAGACTTTCACCTGAGAGATTAAAAACTAGGGTGCAAAAGCTCAGAATGTTTTGGGTTTCTTTGTGCAGCTGAATTGAATCTTACCTGAAACTGAAGGCCATGGTTGAGTATGTTGAGTTCTTACGGT
>NW_006792035.1:0-207 GCF_000442215.2 Lipotes vexillifer | reverse complement strand
ACATCTTATTTAGCCATTGATCTGTTGATGGACACTTAGATTGCTTCCATGTCCTGGCTATTGTAAATAGAGCTGCAATGAAGATTTTGGTATATGACTATTTTTGAATTATGGTTTTCTCAGGGTATATGCCCAGGAGTGGGATGTTGGGTTGTATGGTAGTTCTATTTTTAGTTTTTTAAGGAACCTCCATACTGTTTTCCATAG
>NW_006792034.1:0-297 GCF_000442215.2 Lipotes vexillifer | reverse complement strand
TTCATGTGTAATCTTTATCCATTAGATAGGGAACAATGCCAATCCCCGTCATAAATACTTTCAAAACCTAACACTAAAAATCCACTGTAGGGCATAGGACCTGCAAATAGGATATAAATCACACACATCCACTCATTGAGACAATCCACAAATATTCATTTTTAAGTCTACTATAAGCCAATAATGTACCACCCTCTCAATGCTAAACCATGCTAAATGCTGAAACAGACATATTCAGTTCGGGCCCTCCTGGAACTTATTACCTACAGAAGTGCCTTCATTGTAAATGGTCAGGTC
>NW_006792033.1:0-309 GCF_000442215.2 Lipotes vexillifer | reverse complement strand
AGGCTCCTACCTGAGATCCATAAGATAAAATCCAGACAGGGCCTATGAGACCTGAGAGTCACCAGCTCGAGGGTCAAATGTGTGAGACAGAGTCCTGGGCTGGAAATCAGGAGCCATTTCTGAGCTTGTAGAAAACACAGAAGCCAGATGGAGAAGCCGCATATTTTGTACACACATTTTGTACAGCACACGCTCCCACATGCTCTCGCCCCCCAAAGTCTACAGGTAAATGGGAACACAATATGTTATTTGGAAGATATTTGGCAAAGGGTTAAGTTTCCTTTTATGGGAAAAGCTCTTTTTTTAATT
>NW_006792032.1:0-293 GCF_000442215.2 Lipotes vexillifer | reverse complement strand
CGCTGACTCGCTCGATGACTCGGTACAGGCCATTCTTCGACAGCGGCCTCCCAAAGGTCTTCCCGGCCTTGTGCGATACGAAAACGTAGGGATGTCGTCGCGCTCCAGGAATGCGTGCACGCACTTCAAGGATGTAGTGCTGGACCAGCTTTGCGAGCTCGTCCGAGATCGGCAGAATGCGCTCTTTCGTTTTGCTGGTCGGCTGATAAGCGCGAGGATCGTGCACGTCATCGTGATTGCGTCGAACGCTGACGCTTGGCTCGTGCCCAAGATGAAACTGCTCCACCCAAAGG
>NW_006792031.1:0-231 GCF_000442215.2 Lipotes vexillifer | reverse complement strand
TTAGTTGTGGCGAACGGGATCTACTCTTCACTGCGGTGCATGGACTTCTCATCGTTGTGGCTTCTCTTGTTGCAGAGCACGGGCTCTAGCATGCGGGCTCAGTGGTTGTAGCTCGTGGGCTCTAGAGCACAGGCTCAGTAGTTGTGGTGCCCAGGCTTAGTTGCTTCATGGCATGTGGGATCTTCCCAGACCAGGGCTCGAACTTGTGTCCCCTGCATTGGCAGGGGGGGT
>NW_006792030.1:0-210 GCF_000442215.2 Lipotes vexillifer | reverse complement strand
GGACAGCTACATGTAAAAGAATGAAATTAGAACACTCCCTAACACCATACACAAAACTAAACTTGAAATGGATTAAAGACCTAAATGCAAGGCCAGACACTATCAACTCTTGGAGGAAAACAAAGGGAAAACACTCTATGACATAAGTCACAGCAAGATCCTTTTTGACCTGCCTCCTAGAGAAATGGAAATAAAAACAAAAATAAACAA
>NW_006792029.1:401-1333 GCF_000442215.2 Lipotes vexillifer | reverse complement strand
GTCAGCCCCTAGTGTCCAGCCTTATGTCTAACACAGCTGTGGGTATAGATGTGGTAAATCCAGATTTCATCCCGAGTCGTGAATGAATTAAGTAAGAATATCTCTGTATTTCACTGTCATTGTGTTTTGGTTTTGAAATTTATTTTTATAATGGGATTTGGCTGATTTTCACTGCTGCGCTTATGTCGCTCTACACACGCTCGATTCTCTTACGGATACATATAAATACATAGGTTTTTAGATTCCTACCAGTCAGGTCTACTCCTATGCGTTGAATATGGGGTGTTGAGTCCATTTCGTGGAGCAAGGAGTAGTTCTTGTCTATTACGTATTTGGCTTCTGGAACGGTATCTATGCTGATTTCAATCTCTGGTTTTATGCAGCACCCCCACTCAGCTTTCCCCTTACGCAAGTATAAGCTTGTTTTCTAAATGAGAGACTCTCTTCTGTTTTGTAATTCCTTCCATGTGTAGAAAAGTTTACAATCCATGTATTAGTGATACCGTATGATGTTTCTTTTTCCGTGTGACTTAATTCACTTGGAATCATCGTACCTAAGTCCACTCACTAAGATGCTACGGGCCTGATGACATTGATTTCCTTGCTGACTGATATTCCATGGCACGCAAGTGCCGCAACTTGACGATCCATTATTTCCTTTCGTGGGTATTTAACTTGTACAGTGGACGAGGGTCCTGTAAAGAGGGCAGCCCCAAACTTTGGGGTGGCTGTGTCTTTTGGATTTCTGTTTCCCTAAGCCTAGTACTGGCTTTTTGATTTCTGTTTCCCTAAGCCTAGTGCCCGAGGCTATGTACCTGGTTTTTCAATGTCTCAGGAAATACTATACGTTTCTCCAGGGTGGCTGTTGGCAATTTACATCCCGCCCATCAGCATAACAACGCTCCCTGTTCTCCCTGGCCTGTCCTGCCTTT
>NW_006792029.1:0-323 GCF_000442215.2 Lipotes vexillifer | reverse complement strand
GTATGCGTTTTTTCCTGAATATATTCAGGAAAAAACGCATACGCCCTTTTTGGCCAAGGGCATCCTGGTCTGCATTCTTCCTATTTTCATAGGCTTTAAATGCAATTCCAAACCACCTCCTGAAAACCGTTTCCTACAATTCTGCCTCATTTTCAAGTTCTCTTCGCAGCCTAACTTCAATATATTTTTGGACGAAAGCTGTCATATATAACTCTGCACGTTTGTGAATTACAGTGGCCCTGAGCTCGTTTTCTCCCCTAGTTTTCTTGTGAGCAGGCCGCCATCCCGCAGTATTGCTTCAGACCCTAGTCTGGTTCAGGCAC
>NW_006792028.1:0-217 GCF_000442215.2 Lipotes vexillifer | reverse complement strand
ATTGCTTTGGCTATTTGGGGTCTTTTGTGTGTCCATACAAATTGTGAAATTTTTTGTTCTAGTGAAAAATGTGAAAAATGCCATTGGTAGTTTGATAGGGATTGCACTGAATCTGTAGATTGCTTTGGGTGCCATGGTCATTTTCACAATGTACATTCTTCCAATCCAAGAACATGGTATATATCTCCATCTATTTGTATCATCTTTAATTTCTTTC
>NW_006792027.1:0-1311 GCF_000442215.2 Lipotes vexillifer | reverse complement strand
CGTGTCCCCTGCATCGGCAGGCGGACTCTCAACCACTGCGCCACCAGGGAAGCCCCTCTGTTGCTCTTTTTAATGTATTTGCTTTCTAACCTCTTAATTGAGAAGTGAGAATTTCTACATGGTAAACATTTTTTCCAGACTATTCCTTAGAGAGGTTACATGTTTTCTTATATACGTGTATATCTGCACATGTTTTTGTATATTTACATAATAAAAAAATCACTGAACATTTCCGACTGGAGAAACATGCCTGTCATCTTTCATTATATATAGCTGTTGAAAGTAAACCATAAAAAATGATCATACCTGTACCTGAAGAAAACTGTGGATCAGCAGTGCAGCCCAGAGGTTCCAGAACATCAATGATATTAACGGTCAAAGCATGTCTTGAGAGACCTTCAGTATCACTTATTAGTAGAAACCTTCTGGGATCAGTTTCATAATTAAAAATTTGGGTAGATGATTACACCAGAACCTAGTTAAGAGATAATCCATAAATTATAATTACCATAAGCATATAGAAACATATCTTTTGAATTTTGAAAGATTTTAGAATTTCATATTTTAACTCTTCTATTTTATAAAGAACCTAAGTGGGAAATGATGTCATCTACCCAAAGTCACACAATTAACAAGCATGGCATGAATCTTTAATTGAAGGAAAAGAAAAAAGCAGGAGTGTAAGTATCCCGATTTTTATTTTTTCACTACCTCACAAGGAAAAGATTTAAAACATGAAACGAAATAGCAAACACTATTAGTTGACTTATTTTCTTTTCAAAGTGTTTCACAATTCAGACTTCTATTTTTATTGAACTGCATTTTGCTTTCAAACATTTTCATTGAAAATTATTCCCAAAGATTACAGGGAACATCAGTCCCGGAGATTGTATTGTGATTACAATATGTGTCTATTTTTTAACAGAAAAAAAACTTTTTTGTTTATTTATATCCAACCTCATTAGTTATTATGAGTTTACCAAAAATCATAAAATAGGTTTGGTAAAATTTTGATCTGTCACCAAGGTAAACTTTATCAAGAAGATGTCCTTGTTGTCAAAGAAGGCATACTGCCTCTGAAAAGGTATTTTTATATGCTACTAAGTTCAACAGCAACTAATTCCCTTCTGGGCTAGCCTAAGACCTGGGTGTAAAATAATTAGCTGTATTAAGTGAAGACAAGAAAATAAGGTATGGATGAAGGGAAGGAAAACACAGACACTAATAAAAACTATATTTAAAAATATTTTGTTGGGCTTCCCTGGTGGCGCAGTGGTTGAGAGTCCACCTGCCGATGCAGGGGACACGGGT
>NW_006792026.1:0-214 GCF_000442215.2 Lipotes vexillifer | reverse complement strand
AGAAGCAGATAGCAGGCATTGTGAGGAGGGCTCAGTTTGCAGTTGCTGGCTTTGGAGATGGAAGGGGGCCGGTAGCCAAGGAATGGGTCGGCCTGCAGGAGCTGGAAAGGCAAGGCGACAGATCCTCCCCGTGAACCTCCAGAAGGAACACATCCCTGCTGACATCTTGATTTTAGCCCACTGAGATGCCTTTTGGACTCTGACCCCCAAAATG
>NW_006792025.1:0-1655 GCF_000442215.2 Lipotes vexillifer | reverse complement strand
GCGCAGTGGTTGAGAGTCCGCCTGCCGATGCAGGGGACACGGGTTCTGTGCCCCGGTCTGGGAAGATCCCACATGCTGCGGAGCGGCTGCACCCGTGAGCCATGGCCGCTGAGCCTGCGCGTCCGGAGGCTGTTGGTCCGCAACGGGAGAGGCCACAACAGTGAGAGGCCCGCGAACGCAAAAAAAACAAAAACAAAAACAAAAACTGTTTGTCGAATGAATAATTAATTGTATATGGCTATTAGGGGGTTGGATGTGTGTGGTTGGAGTTCAGGAAAGAGGGCTGGGCCATTGAGACAGTTTTGGGAGTTGTCCGAAGGGACCCATAGTAGGGCCATGGGAAAGGCTGAGATAACTTCAGGGCAAATAAACAGGGGCTGAGGACAGAACACTTGCTTTTAGGGGGAAAAATTTCTGTACCAGGTAGGATCAGTTTTGACTTAGATAACAGAAATTCCATGTAAGAGCCTCAGGGAAGACAGTCCTGGGCTGGTATTGTAAGCAGATGGGGTAGGGGGTCCCCGAGGAAAAGAACCAGATGTAGCATTTTGACAGAAGAGAAGCCATTTTTGGCCTAAGCCGGTTTTTTTTTTTTGTAATCTAACCCTGGCCACAATGCTTGCCCTTGAACAGGTCTCAGTAATTAATGATCAAAAGGGAACAAAAGAATGCAGGAACAAACAGCTGTTATCAGGTGGAGAAATAACAATAGCAAAGATAGTATAGCAGTTGTAAAGACTCCCAGTTCTGTTTGAGTACTTCAGATTAGCCTGAGGGACTTTCTTAAAAGAGCTGTTTTGCAGAATTTAAACCCCCTTCAACCACCAGATCAACTAGAACCTGCGGGATGATGTTGATCTTTTCTGACGCTTCTGTCAACCTTTGCCCCAATTCTATGATGCGTACACTGCCCAAGCCTCTTCACGAATATGCATGTACCCGTAGCTTAACACTTCCACAATTTTGCCATTCGGGGGGAGACACTGCTTTGGGAAAGATCCCCAGTGTTCTCCTTACTTGCCTCAAGTAATAAGTGCCTCCTTCTCCCACTCTTTGTCTTTTGGCTCAACACCCACCAGAAGGTGAACCCAGTTTGGGGGGGGGGTAACAGTATGTCAGCTGTGCTCCACAAAGACCTCCCAGATGTGGCTCTTTCCACTCATTACTCCAGCCACTTCTGGATTTGACTCTTGTCCTCGTGATTCAGGATGGTGGCTAGAGCTCCAACCATCACGCACACATTCCAGGCAGTGGGATGGAGACAAGGATGAAGAAGAAGGAGGCAAAGGATCTGCACCAGCTCTCTTTTAAGGAAAGTTCCCAGAAGGCATCACATGACACTTCCACATACATCCAATTAGCTATAACAGTCACATGACCAGACCCAGCTTCAAGAGGAGGCTGGGAAATGCAGCTTCCATTCTAGGCAGCCACATACCCAGCCAAGAACCTGGGGACAGCTAGCTGACTCTGCCATCGAAAGAGAGGATAGAGGCAGGGGCAGAGCACTACTGTGTGCCAGTCTCTGTGCTAGGTACTTTATGCATCTTATCTTACCCCAACCTGAGTAGAGGCTATTATTATCCCTGACTCACAGAGGAGGCTCGGAGAGTTAAGCAACTTGCCCAAGGACACACAGTGACAGAGCTGCAATC
>NW_006792024.1:0-453 GCF_000442215.2 Lipotes vexillifer | reverse complement strand
GTGCGCCACAACTACTGAGCCTGCGCTCTAGAGCCTGTGAGCCACAACTACGGAGCACACGTGCCACAACTCCTGAAGCCTACACGCCTAGAGCCCCCGCCATGAGAAGCCTGTACACCGCAACGAAGAGTAGCCCCCACTCGCTGCAACTAGAGAAAGCCCGCGCGCAGCAGTGAAGACCCAACGCAGCCAAAAATAAAATAAATTTTAAAATAATAATAACACAAACTAATTAGGGACTAAGGGGCTAGTTTGAGGGAGCAGTCTTACTTTGACAGAGTTCAGCAAGAGAATTTTCCTGAGAGAGGTGACTTTTTTTGTTGTTTTGAGAGAGGTGACTTTTCTTTGTGTGTGTGTGGTACACGGGCCTCTCACTGTGTGGCCTCTCCGGTTGCGGAGCACAGGCTCGGGACGCGCAGGCTCAGCGGCCATGGCTCACGGGCCCAGCCGCTC
>NW_006792022.1:0-640 GCF_000442215.2 Lipotes vexillifer | reverse complement strand
GCGCGTCCGGAGCCTGTGCTCCGCAACGGGAGAGGCCGCAGCAGTGAGAGGCCCGCGTACAGCCAAAAAAAAAAAAACAAACAAACATACTTTAGTTGGCACAATTGTGTAAATCAACTATACTTCAATAAAAAACCGAAAATCATACTTTAGAAAATACTGGCTAACCTACAAAAATGCCCATCAAATAATATTGTACGGAAAGGAAAATATATGCAATATACATATTATAAACTCAATCATATTTAAAATGCATTATACATGCCAAAAATAAGGTACAAAGTAATACACTAAACAGTTCGCTCTGTTTAGAGTGGAATAATGAGTGATTTTTATGCTCCTCTGTAGACATTCTGTGGCTTATAAATTCCTGTTTGAGTTACTAACAGGAAGGGGAAGAAACTCGTCGTGGCATCACTCTGTTCTCCTCTTGACTGCTTTCTTCGATGAGAGCAAGCGCAGACGTAGGGGGCTGAGCCGGAGAGCGCCTCCAAACAGCATCTGCAGCTCAGGGGCTCAGAGGTGCTGGCTCGCCTCCCTCCACCAAGGCCGGCCCACAATTCTATCCGCAGCTCTCATTCGGGGCTACTTCGTGTTATTCATCTTTACTTGCATAACCTGCATGCTAAGCAGACTGGAA
>NW_006792021.1:0-6524 GCF_000442215.2 Lipotes vexillifer | reverse complement strand
TTGTGGCTCGCAGGCTCTAGAGCGCAGGCTCAGTAGTTGTGGCACACAGGCTTAGTTGCTCTGTGGCCTGTGGGATCTTACCAGATCAGGGCTCGAACCTGTGTCCCCTGCATTGGCAGGCAGATTCTTAACCACTATGCCACCAGGGAAGTCCTTCTAGTTTGCTTTTTATCTCAGAAATTCAATTTCCTATTTTTGGTAGGTTCATGTTTATCGTTACTAGTTCCTTGTTACAGTGATCTGCATTTATATTGATAATCTTTTGTAATTCAGTTACATTTTTATTACCACCTTTTTGAACTTGGGATCTGGTATACTTAAGCTTTTTTTTGTATTACTTTTTTGTATTTCTTATCCTTCTAGGGGATTTTTCTTGTTCTTTTAATTGGGAGTAGTTCCTTTGCCTTTTCATTTAATTAACTTTCTCTGTATCTATGAATTTAGGAGAAACAGTTTTCTATTGTGCTCTTGAAGGGGTGGTTTTATGTGTGAGACTGTGTAGACTGCATGTACAGTGTTTTTGGCACAAAGGCTGGTTTTGGTATGGATGCCAGCCATGTCTTTCCTCAGGGTGTGCTGGCCAATATCACCTTGATAGGGGATGTGGTTAGTGTTGGAATATCTAAAGCCTGTGTAGGTTGCTAGTGGGACTTCCTTTCTACTCCATGGCTTTCACAATTTTGGAGTAGACGCCTTGAGGGTTGGGCTTGATTCAGCTCTATTCCCCTTTAGAGGGAATGTTCTGCTCCAAAGGAGGGGAGTGCTGAAGCAAGTGAGACCACCTATGTAGATGTCCATAGCACTGCTCAGAGGCAGCCCAAGCTTGTGTCCCTTCCCCTACTGTGTTCATCCCAGATCTAGTGCAAAGTTGTGGCATGGCGTGGGCAGGGTCAGAGCATTCACTCAGCTGGGAGCTTGGCTAGGAGTGGAGAGTAAGTCATGCTGGTTCCCAGCACCACCTGAATAAATATTGACAATGGCTGCCACTGCCCTACCCCAAGCATACTCCAGCCTCTCCAGGTTGTCTCTGCATAGCTAGACTGAGTCTTTCCTCAGAGCCTGGCTGCCCCAGATCCTGTGCCAAGCTGTGGTGTGGAGTTAGTGGGGCCAGGATTTAGCCCCACTCAGAGTTGGGAGAGTGGTGAGGTGGCAGCCACCAGTGCAAAATTCTCTCCACCCTGGTTGTTGGCAAGCCAGGATACATGCACTTTTCATGAGTAGTGTCTAGGCTTCTCAGCCCCTTCTATCTGTCCCAGAGGTTCTCCAAGCAGCCAAGGGGACTCTTCTTCTCTCCACAGGACCCCAAGACTGTGGCTCGACCTGCTTGTTTGCCATGGCGAGGGTCCACCGGTGCAGACCTTCTTTTCAGAGCCCTCCCAGGAGCAGAGGTCATAACATTATGTCTTTTTTCCATCCTACCTAGTTAAATGGAAATCTTTCTTGTAGCTTTGGTTGTATAGGAGTTCTTCTGCCAGTTTCCAGTTAGTTTCCCATGAGAATTGTTCCACACGAAGACATATTTTTGATGTGTTTGTTGGGGAAGGTGAGCTCCATGTCCTCCTACTCTGCCATCTTGATCTGACCCACTCTTTCATTTTTGAAGCATGGTCCTGCAGGATACAGTACTCTTGGTTGACAGTTTTGTCTTTTAGCACTTTGAACATATCATCCCATTCCCTTCTGACCTACAAGATTTCTGCTGAGAAATCTGCTCATAATCTTATTGAGGCACCCTTGTATGTGATGAGTCATTTTCTCTTGCTGTTTTCAAGATTTTCTCTTTGTCTCTGACTATCAACAGTTTGATAATGTTGGTGTCTGTGTTTAAACTAGTTGGAGTTCATTGAGCTTCTTGACTTTGAATATCCACTTGTTTCCTCAGATTTGGGAAGTTTTCAGCCATTATTTCTTCAAATAAGCTCTCTTTATACCTGTCTTTTCCTTCTGACACTCCCTCAATGCATATATTGGCCTCTTTGATGGTGTCGCATAAGTCTTTTAGGCGCTCTTCACATTTTTGCATTTTTTCTAACTTTTTGCTCCTTTGACTTGATGATTTGTAATGACCTGTGTTCAAGTTTTTTGATTCTTTCTTCTACCTAATCAAGTCCGTTTTTGAATCTTTCTAGTGAATTTTTCAGTTCCATTGTGGTATTTTTCAACTCAGAGTTGCTGTTATTTTTAATAGTTTCTATCTCTGCAGATGTTATTTTATTCATGCATTGTTTTCTTGATTTGGCGTAGTTGTATGTGTTCTCTTTTAGGTTATTGAGTGTCTTTATGATAGTTATCTTAAATTCTTCGTCAGGAAGTTCATAGATATGAATAAATAGAGGAGGTGTAACTTGAAAGAACAGCATAGTATGTGCCTGCAATCCTGGCCCTCTGACCATGGCAGCGGAGCCACAGTTTCAGAAAACCCAGAAGCATCAGGGAAGTTGGCACACATGACTCTGGCCTCCTGACCACAGTGGTGCCTGTGTCAACAGGTAACTGGGCAGCAGAGCAGCGAGGCCTGGAACCCATCCCTCCAGCTGCTGAGGTGCCCACAATCCCAGCCCCTGCGCCCCCCTCCCCAATCCTCAGAGGTGCAGACCATGAACCTTACAGCAATGCATATGGTAGAGGTGTCTGTGAAGCCCCAGCTTCGGCCACACCACCCACCTTCCGCCACAGCAGAGGAGCCCACAACTCAGGGGATTCTAGACATGAGGGAAGAGCCCATGATCCATTTGATGACAGTGACTCTGAAAGAAGGCAACAGTGACCCTGGTGGCAGAAGAAGCAGCAATGAGGGCAAAGAGCCATACTTCTTACAGAGACAATGGAGGCTAGAAAGTGCTAACTCTCAAATATAACAAAGGGCAGCTCAGGTAAGAAAACCAAAACCTCTTCTTATAGCATGATCTACCAGAAAACAAAAGAAAGGACTCAAACTCCTAACATGTCATTTAACTTTAAATGCACTGGCAAAGAAACAACTCATCAGGCACCATCAAGAACCACAGTAACACCACAGCACAAAAAGAAAATGACATTCTTCAGAAACCAACTTTAAAATCATAGAATATTGTGATCTAACTGATAGAGAATTAAAAATAGTTGTCATGAAGAAACTCAGTGAGCTACATGAAAACTCAGAAAGGCAGTTTACTGAGCTCAGGAATAAAATTAATGAACAGAAGGAATACATTACCAAGAGATTGAAATTTTAAAAGAGAGCCAAACAAATTATGGAGCTGAAGAACTGAATAAATAAGATGAAGAATGCATTAGAAAGCCCTGGAAATAGAGCACGTGGAAGAGGGAATTAGTGAATTTGAAGATAGAAATCCAGAAATTTTATGAATAGAAAAGAAAAGAGATAAGATGTTTTAAAAATGAGGACATTCTGTGAGAGCTCTTTGACTCTTTTAGGAAGGGCAACATTCAGTAATGTGTATCCCAGAAGGAGAAGGGAGGGAGAAGGGAGCAAAGTTTATTTAAAGAAACAGTAGTTGAGAACTTCCCAAACCTGGGCAAGCAATTGGATATACAGAGCCATGGAGCTAAGAAAACAGCTAATTACCTCAATGTAAAAATGTCTTCTCCAAGACACATAATATTAAAAGTGTCAAAAGTCAATGACAAGGAAAGAATTTTAAATGCAGCCAGGGAAAAAAGGATGGTAACCTACAAAGTAACCCTTATTAGGCTATCAGCAGATTTCTCAGCAGAAATCCTATGGGCCAGGGGGCAGTGGAATGATAGTCTCAAAATACTGAAAGATAAAAACTTCTGTCACCCAAGAATACTCTATCCATCAAAGTTATCATTTAGGTATTAAGAATAAGTAAAGACTTTCCTAGACAAAGAAAAGCTGAGAGAATTCATCAACACTAGATTTGCCTTACAAGAGATATTGAAAGGAGCTCTTATACCAAACACAAAAAGGCAAAACTACACAAAACTTTGAACAAGGTGAGAAACAGAATCATAAAATTGCAACGTTTATCAGAATAGGTCTCTAAACACTTTATTATAACATAAAGCTTAAAGGGGGAAAGAAATCAGATTAAGCAGATTATAGCAATTTCAGTTTAGTAACGAAATCACAACATAAAAAGGGATAGCTTGAGACAACCAAAACATAAAAGAGAAAGTGGAAGAGGAGAAAACTCATATAGGTAAATGGAGATTAGATAGTATCATCAGAAAAAGGAACATTTTGTTGGTGAGACGTTTAATGCAAACATCAGGGTAACCACAAAACAAACAGATCAGAGACACAAAATATATAAAGAAAGGAAGCAGAGAAAAATTTCATAGAAAACCAGGAAACCAAAATGGCAGACAGAAACACAAGGAAAAAGAAACAGTGAAGATACAGAGCAACCAGAAAGCAAAAGATAAAATGGAAGTACTAAGTCCTCATCTATCAGTAATCACCCTAAATGTAAATGGGTTGAATTCACCAATCAAGAGATACAGAGTGGCTAGATGGATTAAAAAACAGGACCCAACTATTGCCTCCAGGAGACACCTCAGCTTTAAAGACAAACATAGGCTAAGAGTGAAGGATGGAAGATGATACTCAAAGCAAATAGCAGCCAAAAGAAAGCTGGTGTAGCTATACTTATTTGAGAAAAAATAAACTTCAAGCCAAAAAAGATAACAGGAGACAAAAATGGGCAATGTATAATAAGAAGTGGACAGTTCATCAAGAAGATAAAACAGGGATTAATATATATGCATCTGACATGGGAGCACCAAAATATATAAAACAGTTATTAACAGACCTACAGGGAGAAATTGAAAATAACACAACAATTAGTAGTGGACTTTAACATCCCACTTACATCAATGGATAGATCATCCAGACAGAATGTCAACAATGAAATAGTGGCCTTAAATGAAACATTAGACCAGATGGGTTTGATAGATGTGTACAGAACATTCCATTCAAATGCAGCAGAATAATCATTCTTCTCAAGTGCTCATGGACCAAAAGGTGCACATGGACCAAAAAGAGCATATGTTGGGATACAAAACAAGTTTCAGTAAAGTTAAGAAGATAAAATCATATGAAGGATCTTTTCCAATCACAATGGAAAATAGAAATCAACTACAAGAGGAAAATGGGGAAATTTACAAATACGAGGAGGCTGAATAACATGCTACTGAACAACTGTTGGGTCAGCAGAGAAATCAAGTGAGAGATAAAAAAATTACCTGAAGAGAAACGAAAATGAAAATAATACATATCAAAATCTGGGATACAACAAAAGCTGGACTTGTATAGCAATACAGGCCTATCTCAAGAAACAAGAAAAATCTCAAATAAGCAATTTAACCTTACATTTAAATGAACTAGAAAAAGAAGAACAAATGAAGCTCAGAGTTAATAGAAGGAAGGAAATAATCAAGATCAGAGCAGAAATAAATGAAATGGAGACAGAAAAGATAATAGGAAAGATCAATGAAACTAAGAACTGCTTCTCTGAACATTCTTTTTTAAAGATTTAAAAAATTATTTTATTTATTTTTGGCTGTGTCGGGTCTTAGTTGCGGCATGCAGGATCTTCGTTGAGGCATGCGAGATCTTTCATTGCAGCATGCGGGCTCTTTGTTGCAGTGCACAGGCTTCTCTTTAGTTGCGGCATGTGGGTTTTCTCTCTAATTGTGGTGTGTGTGTTTTCTCTCTCTAGTTGTGGCGTGCAGGCTCCAGGGTGTGTGGGTTCTGTAGTTTGTGGCACACAGGCTCTCTAGTTAAGGTGTATGAGCTTAGTAGTTGTGGTGCATGGGCTTAGTTGCCCCACAGCATGTGGGATCTTTTTTCCCTGACTAGGGATTGAACCCGTATCCCCTGCATTTTAAGGCAGATTCTTTTTTTTTTTTTTTTAAAGGCAGATTCTTTGCTACTGGACCACCAGGGAAGTCCCCAAGAGCTTCTTTGAAAGGATAAACAAAATTGACAATTTGATAGCTAGACTCACTAAGAAGAAAACAGAGAAGGCCCTGATAAATAAAATCAGAAATGAAAGAGGAGAAGTAACAAAGGATACTACAGAAATAGAAAGTGTTATAAGAGAATATTATGAACAGATTTATGCCAGCAAATTGGACAACCTAGAAGAAATGGACTAATTCTTAGAATAACACAAACTTCCTAGACTGATTCATGAAGAAATAGAAAATCTGAGTAGATCCATCAAAGTACAGAGATTCACACAGTAATCAAAAAACTCCCCCAAAATAAAAGTCCAGGACCAGACAGCTTCACAGGTGAGTTCTACTAAACATTCAAGAAGACTTAATACCTATCTTTCTCAAACTATTCCAAAATTTAAAGAGGAGTAAACACTCCCAAACTCATTTTATTTTATTTTTTAATTTTTTTTCTTGTGGTACGTGGGCCTCTCACTGTTGTGGTCCCTCCCGTTGCAGAGCACAGGCTCCGGACGCACAGGCTTAGTGGCCACGGCTCACGGGCCCAGCTGCTCCATGGCATGTGGGATCTTCCCGGACTGGGGCACGAACCCGTG
>NW_006792019.1:0-227 GCF_000442215.2 Lipotes vexillifer | reverse complement strand
TTCCTTATCAATTGCTGAAGAAATCATGTAAAACACACACACATGCACGCTCACACACAAATACTCTTTCTCTCATAATCAGATGCAAAAACCTGAATTAGAAACACAGTTTAGCAGTAGTGCTAACCTCAGGGTCAAGGTTTTCAGAGAATGCATTTTTCTCTGCTTCTGGTTGTCTGCCATTCAGCCTTGGGAGGAATGAAGGTACAGAATATGCCTCTAATTCT
>NW_006792018.1:0-276 GCF_000442215.2 Lipotes vexillifer | reverse complement strand
GTGGGGTTTATCCCAGGAATGCAGGGATTCTTCAATATACACAAATCAATCAATGTGATACACAATATTAACAAACTGAAGGATGAAAACCATGTGATCACCTCAAGAGCTGCAGAAAAAGCTTTTGACAAAATTCAACACCCATTTATGATAAAAATAAAGGTAACACCATATATGACAAACTCACAGCCAGCATCATTCCCAATGGTGAACAACGGAAACCATTTCCACTAAGATCAGGAACAAGACAAGGTTGCCCACTCTCACCACTATTAT
>NW_006792017.1:0-289 GCF_000442215.2 Lipotes vexillifer | reverse complement strand
GAAAGCGTCTGGAATGGCCAACACGAGTACCAGTTAACGTAAACTGAGGTGCATTTTAGAAACTTTGCACGATCACACAGTGGACCATACTCTGTTTTCCCCATGCATATTTTGGCTGTAGAAAGATCCCTTCAACTTGCAGATATGGGACCCATTGAATGGGTACCATGTAGTAGTACTTTAAAGGGTTTGCATTTCCTCATCCTACATCACATTTCTCTTAGCACAAACCCAAACTGGAGAATTTTTTAAGCTATGGCTACACATATGTTCATTAAGGGCCTTAGGA
>NW_006792015.1:0-1794 GCF_000442215.2 Lipotes vexillifer | reverse complement strand
CAAAAACTTTGACCACTTGAAATGGAACAATGCATGTATGTCTTCCAGGTAGGATAAAGTACCATCACCATGGGGCTTGGCCCACTGCCACATCTGGCCAAGATACGGGCGGTATCTAAACACGTGGAAATCAGCAGACCGAAAGGCCACCTCCTTCCTAAGGGAAAAGGAACCCACGTGGTGATCCTAACCACCAACCATGCCCTGAAGTTGCAGGGTTCGCTCGATGGACACACTGACCTCGAGTGAGGAGGCCCTCCAACTCCCAACTCCAGAGAGACAACCGGGGATAATGGGGCACCATGATGACTCGTGTGACCATCACATGACCTGGAGTTTCTCTCAGAAAAGAACAAGAGTGTGTCCCAAAAGAGTAGACTATTGCTTGCAGGACTTACTGTACCCAGAGGGGAGCTAATAAGCTTGGCAGGGGAACCGTATGTCATGCTGTCACCATAGAAAAGCCTACAGACACCGCGATGATGGTGGCCAGTAAGACTGGCTGGACTCCTGGCGACTGGACTATTGCTTGCAGGACTTACTGTACCCAGAGGGGAGCTAATAAGCTTGGCAGGGGAACCGTATGTCATGCTGTCACCATAGAAAAGCCTACAGACACCGCGATGATGGTGGCCAGTAAGACTGGCTGGACTCCTGGCGACTGCAAAAGGCTGTTGACTCAGTGACCATCATGGTCCTTGATCACCACTGACCCTGGACTGTGTGGGAGTTGAGTGGGCAGGGCTGTGACACCTGATGCTGTTTTTATATTAAATCAGGGGCCTAATTGAAGAAAACGCAGACTACTGCTCAGAGCACCTAGGCTGGCAGAAACGGGAAGCCTAAGGTGGCTGAACAAATGTGGGGTGAGGTTAAACCGCCCCCCACAGCGTCTCTGCACAACTCTTTCCTGAATACTTAAAGGTCATTACAATCTATAACACTTCCAATGCTGGTGCTCAGGCGGACGAGCAGGGAGGCACGAGGTCTGGGGACAATCAACGTCACATGGAGGCTGCTGGGGAGAATTTCTGACCCTCGCCCCCGGGTATGAGGGCTCCCAACTCAGCACTCAGCAGTTACAGAAGAGGGGTCTCTACCCTCAGCACTCCAAAAATGAGGAATGGGACAAAAGACAGAGGAGGAGTTTGTCACCGGCAAAGCCCATTAAAATCCCTGGGAGATAAATATAGAATCTGGGCAATAAAATAAAGTCTAACCTTTTTGATCCTTTGTGCTTTGTCTAATTTCACATGCTCTTAAGGTCCCGCATACAGAGGTCCCACACCCTGCACTTCAGAGCAGATTTCCTAGTGCAGAATGCCTGGTCGACAACTGAGCTCGCGGGGCCCAGTGCAGACTCCGTGATATAGAGCCTGAGCTGCAGCCAACCTGGCCCTTGATAGCTCTGCTCCCTCCCTCCCACTGACTCTGACAGGATCTCTACACAGCAGCTTAGCCCACAGCCCGCAGGGCAGGGCATGTTTTCACCTCTCCATTCTCTGATCAAACTATAAAATTTCCTTTGCTTCTGAACCAAACTCAGTCTCGATCTGTTGGCTCCAATGACACTGGGCAGGGGGATACTTGTTGGTGTCCACTCTGAAAGGATCAGTAACAGAAATTGAGAACATTGTATCTTCAATGAACAGATGTGTCACCCAAACTGTAATTAACATAGAAGAGTGTATAAGGCTCGGATAATGTATGATGTTTCTAACACTTCCATTCGATATTTCCATCACTTAATTATAAGCAAGTTCAGTGAAAAGGTTTGTCTTATTTGTCAGGTCA
>NW_006792014.1:0-219 GCF_000442215.2 Lipotes vexillifer | reverse complement strand
TTTTTTAAGATAAAAATAGTTTGTGTTTTGAGTGTGTTTGTGTGTGTGTGTGTGTGTGTGTGTATGAGAGAGAGAATATATGAATACATGAAGGAAAAACCAAGTCCTTCTCAGCCCAATTTATGTCGAGAGGGGAAGGTAGTCTATTTTCCTGAGGAGAAACATCAAAATTGTGCCAGTGAAATAAATATTCTTTAATAGGTATGAGATTGGATTCTT
>NW_006792011.1:0-204 GCF_000442215.2 Lipotes vexillifer | reverse complement strand
ATAACCCTCATTTTAGGAGATTACCAAGGTCCCATATAGACTGGCACAGACAGCAGCCATGTGGGTGGGGTCTGGGCAGTGAGGACCCTGGAATCACCTGGAAGGGATGAAGTCCTGGCTGCATTAGGTGAGCTCTTCTATCACGGGGTCCGTGGAAACAGCCACTCCACTCTGTCCGTGGAAAGGGACCCAGTGCCGAGTCCA
>NW_006792010.1:0-4359 GCF_000442215.2 Lipotes vexillifer | reverse complement strand
GTGCCCCGGTCCGGGAAGATCCCACATGCTGCGGAGCAGCTGGGCCCGTGAGCCATGGCCACTAAGCCTGTGCGTCCGGAGCCTGTGCTCCACAATGAGAGAGGCCACAACAGTGAGAGGCCCGTGTACCACAAAAAAAAAACAAAAACAAAGAACGAATTATACTATCTCCACATAGAATGATCAGCATGAAGTCCAGTTGTCCCCAGCCACTTCCACATAAGCAATGAGTTTGCCAAATGACTATATTAATAAATTAATGCACTCATTCAAAATTAAATAACCAAACTACCATTTATTGAACATCTATTATGTACCAGGTTCAAAGCTATATTTGGGGTAAACAGTGCTGTGTAAGACATGCTGACTGCCCTCTGGAGACTCCTGGTTTAATAAGGATGAAAGCTAGACTACATAAGTCCCAGTAAAATGAGATAGGGGCAAAAACAGAGGAGAGTGCCAGATATGGTGGAGGTACAGAGGAGGCTGTGGTCTGCTCTACTTGGAAGAGGCAGGGAGCACTTCATAGAGGGGGAGGGGGATGGGTAGGGTCCCAAAGGCTGAGGAGGGGTTACAGAAGCTCTAAACAAAGGCAAAGGAAAGTCATTTTGAAGTGGAAACTGATTCTAAGGAGGAGGATTAATTCTAAAGTTACTGAAGTATGTTCTAAAATCATTACTCTTTGGGAATGATTATTTTTAAGGTTTATTATGACTGCATTCATTTGCAGCTTACAGAAAGCCCAATTAACAGTGCTCTAAATAGGTAAGGATTTATTTGTTTCAAGCAATAAGAAGTGTAATGTAGGCCAGGCTAGGTCTGGTACAATAGTTCAGGGATGCATCTGTAAATCAGGCTCTTTTCATCTTTTTCTTCCACTAGCACTGGTGTATAGCCTTTGATTTGTCCTTATATTTGTGCCTCATGGTCACACGTTGCAGCTTCAGGCTCATGTCCACATCACAAGCAGGAAGATAGAAGAGGGAATGAAAGGGGGAAGGGATATTACAGCTGAATCTATTCTTTTAAAAAAGCTTTTCTGGAAGTTCCTCCTAGAGACTTCAACTAATATCATAGGCCAGAACTTGCTTATATGACCATGTCATCTAAGTGCAAGGGAGTATGAGAATGAAGAATATTAGCTTTCCGGTCCATGATTGAGGAAGGCAAGCAAGAAGGGAGCTGTGGACAGTTCGTGAATAGCTAATGTACAACATTTAGCACAAAGGTCTTGCAGGGGAAACAGTTCTAAACCAAAATCATGCAATTTTAGCCCTAAAATTAGTTCTAAAGGAGGTCTAACTAAACATCCAGAAGAGAAAACATCTCCTTTAAGTTCTTCGTTTTGCAAATGAGACAACTCAGGCCCAGAGAGGCTAAGAGACTTGCTCAGGATCGCATAGGTAGCTAGTGATAGAGCTGAACTAGAACTCAGGTCACCTGGTTTCCAATCCTAGGCCTTTTCTCATATACACTGAAATGATGTGCTGAACTTTGAGTATAGTTTACATGGATCTCAATTCAAACTGCAAATACAAAATATTGAAAGTGTCTCTAATTATTATAACCAGAAAAGAAAAACAACAGTTATAAGAAATAAAAAATCTCTAAGAAACTGAAAATTTAAGATACATGAGCAAATATTAATAAAATAGTTCAATGTGTACTTGGTATCTTTTTTTTTTATTAGGGTATAGTCGTTTTACACTGTTGTGTTAGTTTCTACCGTACAGCGAAGTGAAGTAGAGCTCCCTGTGCTATACAGTGTACTTGGTATCTTACTTATCCCTGGAGAAGAGATGAAAGACCATGATTTATATTGTGCAAGAATAAAACCTCCCATCTTCTGAGGAAGAAAGATATAAACCAAAGCTGGTTTTTCCAAGCAGAATTCAACTAGCCTAGAAAGTGTTCGTCAAATCTTTCTCCTAACCCTTCTTCAGATCTGTAAAAGCAAGATGATATTCTTCTACGAGAAAGCTATTTTCAGTCCTGTGGAGCCTATTTCTGATGACGGCACTCCTGCTTATCACAGATCGTCTACAGGCTTGTCAAACAGTAGTTTGCAGAGGGGAGGATAATGAATGAGAAAAGTATTCCACAAAGACATTTTTCTTCCTTTTGCAATGAGAAAAGGCTGTTGTCAGATTATTGCCTCTTACCTAAAGGAAGGCCACTGAACATCCACACTGCAGTTTAAACCATGGAGAACACAGGTTGTCTTATTAAAACGTATGTAAATGTTAATTTGGAAAGAAAACTACACAAACATGTTGTAATGACTCAATAAGGAAGCAAGTATGCCAAATACTACCTTCCACTTCTAAACATTTTGAGAATGAAACATAAGAGATGCATGATTATACATTTCTATAAATTTTATCCATCAAGACGTTCATGCAAGTGGTTGCTCAGATAACCTCTGTCTAAAGTCTGTTGTTTTGATGTGAGTCAAGTATGTTGGTGGCTTATTCTTAGGTCTGTCTTTAGAGATTTTTCTCATTTTGTGATATTTTGTGTTTTCAAGTAATATTTTAAAATTTTTTCAAGTTATCTTAATGTCTGCTCTGAATGCCACCATTTTGAACCCATATGGCAATTAGTGGCCTCCTTAGTCATATCACTAATGTGGATGGAACGTTATTATAATTCTATAGTATAAAAAAAATCATATTTTCTTCTGCTTAGCATATGGTAAGCACCCAGATATCTACTAATTGAGTCAATTTATATGTGTCTTTTCATCATTCAAACTATACATACATGGCAGTGATATACTGTGCTTCATCTGACCTAACCCTGTGTAGAATTCTTGGCCATCTTTGAGTGTGGCCACATTCTCCTCATCTCAGTGAAGTGAAGCCATTGAAGGAGTTCAAAGTATAAATGGGCTGTATATGTTATTTTTGTCATATGGATAACAGCAAGAATAAATGACCTCATTAATCACAATCATAGGATCATGAGGATGCAGAGTATGGTAGACAATTAGTGGCTATTAGTACGTTAAAAGTGCCTGAGTTTCAGCCCTCCAAATCACTAGTATGCATTTAAAAAAATCAGTTTATTGATCACTGTCATATCTTTATTATTTTTCTGTATGATTTCCCAAGGCTCCATCAGCTTCTCTTTGCAGGAAGCAGTTTCTTCATGTCAAAACCTCCTCCATTTGGCTGTGCTGGGGTCATCTCGGTCCTATGGGTTCCAAGCCAGCCCAGACTCCCCTTGCCTCATGGAAAGGTCCCCTTTGCTGCCTATGGTCCTTGGCTGGGACCATTCCATGCCTTTTGAAGCTCTAAATGGACAGAGTCAGGTGTCCATCTCTTACTTTTCCCAGGAGGCATCTTGATACTTAGACAAAGAGGTCCATGGCCCAGAAAACCAGCTCTGCACACCAACAGGGCTGGGGAAATGAGCCTTCCAGGCCACAGACGTCCTGCCTGCTCTTCTCCCCACAGGGACCTCAGCTCCTTATATTTACATATGGAAAAGAGGCCCCTTCAGTGTTCAGAGCTGCCAAATGAATACCTGTTACTAGGTGACTTCTGTTTATAGCCAGAAGCTTCTGACAGCTTTGAAAACAACAAAAGCACAAAACAAAAAAAAAAACCATTTCTAGAACTTTTGACTTCTTTCATTTAATCAAGAAATATTTACAGAACACCATGATGTACAGAACACTGTTCAATACCAATGTATTTCAAATCTTTTTAATGGAGAAAAATATTTTTCATTGGAACCCACTCCCCACACACACACACACACACACACACACACACAGTGAAACCAAGTTTCCTTTACTGAAACTTATCCTTAAAAGTGGGTATATCCTTAATATGCTGCTATTTGTTATTCCTTCCTATTTGCTTCTGTTTTATACTATTTCAAAAATAAAAAGGTGGTCAGGCCACTAAGTTGATTTGTACTACTGATTGTGAACTGCAAATTGAATAACACAGCTATAAGGGACACAGAAACCTTCTGATGGGCTAACATAGCTCCAGCCACATAATAGATGCTCAACAAATATTAGTTGATGTACATGATCCCTTCTCCTAAGGGTTTTATAATCCCTGTAAGACATTAAAAATAAGGATACCATATAAGAATTAATGAGCTGAACCTATTGTGGTAATTGTTTCGCAATGTATGTAAATCAAACCATCATGCTGTATACCTTAAACTTATACAGTGACGTATGTCAATTATTTTTCAAAAGAACTAGAAAAAAATTAATGACCTAAATCAGCTAATGAATTATGTCACAAGGAGGTAGTATAAGATTAAGAAAGGAAAAAGTGGGGGCTTCCCTGGTGGCGCAGTGGTTGAGAGTCTGCCTGCCGATGCAGGGGACACGGG
>NW_006792008.1:0-1267 GCF_000442215.2 Lipotes vexillifer | reverse complement strand
CCTTCCTCGTCTCCCGATTTACTGGCCTGTTGCGTGGCTAACAGAGCAAGCCTGGACCCGGTAACAGGTTCACTGTTTATTCAACTCCACAAACTTGATTTTCAAACACCTGACCATAGCCAACTCACAAGGTAAAAGATTTCACTTCACCATTTGGCCATTCCAGTTCTTCCATTTAACTGAACCCCTAAAAGAACACTCTTCTGTCATGTTTATAGTGCCCCTACTTTGTACATGTCATTGCGTTATGAGCACATTCATGTCACAAGAGTCCCCAAACAACCCACAGGTTTATACATCCCTTGGTGTAAAAGGGGAATATGTCTGGAAGGAAAAACTAATGCTAAAGAAAAGGGGTATTTAAAATATGTATATATTACAGTAGAAAATAAACCACGTAGGGAATTCCCTGGCAGAACAGTGGTTAGGACTCAGTGCTTCCACTGCCACCGCCTGGGTTCATTCCCTGGTCGGGGAACTAAGATCCCACAAGCCATGCGGTGCTGCCAAAAAAACAAAACAAAAACAAAAAAAATCAAAAGAAAAGAAACCTATTGCTTAATACAATGATTATCATCAAAATTTTAATAGCCTTTGGATAATTGCTCTTCTGGTAAATTGCTTAGATTATCTAAATAAGAGTTCCACGCATTAATTTTTATTAAACGAGGGTAAAAATATCTTAGGCAATTTATTTAAACAGTATTTTACAAACGTTTTCAACAACCCTATTGAACAACGGAACGTATGTCTGCTGCAGGCCGAAAACTGTAATGAATTATTAGCATGAAGAAAAGTATGGTGAACTTTCCTGGTGGTCCAGTGGTTAAGAATCCGTCTTCCAATGCAGGGGATGTGAGTTCGATTCCTGGTTGGGTAACTAATATCCCACATGCCGTGGGGCAAATAAGCCTGCGGGCTCTTGAGCCCGCGTGCAGCCACGAAGAACCCGCGCTCCACGCTCCGCAACTAAGACCAACGCAGCCGAATAAATACATTTTTTTAAACAAGGAAAAGAAAACTATGGTGTATCCTAACCAAGAAATCAGCAGTTTCAGGAGTAAACATTCAACGTTTTATTAAAGAGTCTGACTCCAGTTTTTGATGCTTGATTACTGACACCTTCTAAGTCTCACAACCTCTTCCTATTCTGCTTCTCTGGGCAAGCTGATAAGGAAGCCTGATGGATCCCTCCGGTGATGCAAACTGGTAGTTCAAACCATATGCATATCCTCCAACAAGCCTCAAATAGTGATCACATTAACAA
>NW_006792007.1:0-273 GCF_000442215.2 Lipotes vexillifer | reverse complement strand
TCCCACCCCTCTAGGTCATCACAAAGCACTGAGCTGATCTCCCTGTGCTATGCTGCTGCTTCCGACTAGTTAGCTATTTTATTCTGTAGTGTATATATGTCGATGCTACTCTCACTTCGCCCCAGGTTCCCCCTCCCACCCCTTGTCCTCAAGTCCATTCTCTATGTCTATGTCTTTATTCCTGCCCTGTAACTAGGTTCATCTGTACAAATTTTTTTTTTTTTTAGATTCCATATATATGTGTTAGCACACAGTATTTGTTTTTCTCTTTCT
>NW_006792006.1:0-278 GCF_000442215.2 Lipotes vexillifer | reverse complement strand
AGGCGGGCCTGCGTGCTGACGCACGGCGAGCGCGCAGAAGTCCTCGAGCCCCGCCCCCCCGGGTCCGCCCGGAGGCTTAAAGCGGAACTCCGCGGCTCGGGACGGCGTTGATGCCCGCGCCAGCACCAGGCCGCGCGTGGGCTCCGGAGCGCGGCATGGAGGGGCTGGCCTAGCTGTGGCCCGTGGCCCTATGTCTTCTGGCTGCGACGCCGGTTCTGCGTACGATGCGGTGCCGCAGCCGCCATGCGGTGAGCTCCCGAGGGGCCGGGAGGCGAGCC
>NW_006792004.1:0-695 GCF_000442215.2 Lipotes vexillifer | reverse complement strand
GCATCGGCAGGCGGACTCTCAACCACTGCGCCACCAGGGAAGCCCCATGTATATAAGTTTTTTAAAGTGATCAACATGAGCATAGTTAGGCCTTGCAAGTTTTAAGGACAGAAATGCATAAGAGAGGATCAGTGGAGGCGGCGCAGGGGTTGTTTTCCAGCTCAAAAATACTACGATCTTATGATTCTGTAGAAGTAAAATATAAAATGAAGAGAAGACTTCTTTGCTGATAAAATGGGAATAAAAAGTAAAAATGGTCCAGAAAATGTGCTTAGAATGGGAGAGTCCTACAAAAACTGGTCCCAGGGGTCCCCACAAAGATCTGCAAAAAAGAAGCCCTCAGAACCTGCTCACTGTCTTGTGGAAGCCAGAGTTACCCAGACACAGCCTTCTTACCTAAGAATGGTGTTCAGCTTAGAAGTTTCTTCTCTAAACTGAAAGGTGGAAATGACAATTACTTAATCAGTAGAGAATTCCAAGTTGAATTCTTCTCAAAGATAATTTCCTCCAAGTAAAAGATTTTATTGCTAAATATTACTTATGATTGAACAATAGGTATCATTAGGTAAGAGAATTTTGAAGAGGGATGAGTAAGCTTCTCTGCAGAAATGAATACAGAAATCTGTTCTTGATCATCTTGATCAGAGTAATGACAGAAGGAGTAGGAAACCTATAAAGATGTTTTGATAAACTTA
>NW_006792003.1:0-1018 GCF_000442215.2 Lipotes vexillifer | reverse complement strand
CACAGGGTGAATGCACTTTTAAGTGGGATGGCGTTAGTGGTCCAGATAACTCAAAGTTCTGGGAAAAAAAAGTAACTAGGAGAGATTTGCTCTGTATATTGATAAGAAAACCTATTTAAATACAGTATTAGAGTCAGAGCTAACGTGGGAGGTATATGTGGACTGAAATTTGCATAAAACTGACATTTTTTCATGATAGTCTCAGATTATGATTTTCTTAGTATTTTCACCCAGAATACCATGGCAGGGAAAATGTGTCATGTGTGCTTCAGTGACCTGATAATTGTTTGTCCCATTACACCTGATTTTCCCTGGTTCAGGTGTTCTCTGCAAGATTTCTCTGCTTTGAAGTTCATATACTTCTTTTATCTTTAGTAAGGGTTTGGTGTGATTCACTGAGAAATGTGCATAAACCATCATGGTGTATCTGGAAACTCCAGTTTCTTCTTAGTTTTCCTTTACTTGTAGTTTGCTTTGGAAAATGAATGTTGTCACCTTTGTTTATTAAAGATACTGGCTTTTCAAGTGGAGGTTGTAATCAGTCAAGGCTTGTTCTTGTAAGTTTCCGTTATACTCGATGCTCATGTAACAGACATACTCTTCTTTATCACTTCTTTGTATTTTCAAAAGTTTACAGGAATAATATTATTAATGTATGCTCAATTATGTTAAATTTCAGAAATATAGCTCAACTGAAGTGATAAGTATTTTCAAAGACATCAAAGATTCAGAAACAATAGCTCTAACTGGTTTTAAATCTTTGTGTGTATATCTCCCCAAGTGTATTTATAAAATGCAAAGTGTATCATCCACAAATAGATTCATAAGATTTATCCAGTTAAAAATAATTAGTATTAATTCTTCTTTAAAAGTTTTGTAGAATTCACCAGTGAAGCCTTGTAGTCCTGGTAGTTTTTTGTTGGGAGGTTTTTGAGAACCGATTTAGTCTCCTTAATAGTAATTTGGTCTGTTCAGATTGTTTTATTTCTTCATGATTCAGTCTTTTTACTTTTTACTT